>NW_027269267.1:6150000-6717500 GCF_023055355.1 Agelaius tricolor | reverse complement strand
GTTGAGGTGGGAGGTGCAGGAAGGGACCTCTGTGGAGATCATCTCATCCATCCTCCCAACTCCCAGCAGGGCCAGCTAGAGCAGGCTGCTCAGGGCCATGTCCAGCCAGGTTTTAAATATTTCCAAGGGTGGAAAGACTCCACAGTCAGCCTGGACAAAGCTCTTCATGCTGGGTCACCCCTAACGTAGAAAATCTCTATTTTCTATGTACCACTGCATGGGGTTATTCTTCCCCTGCTGCAGGACTTGGCACTTCCCTGTGCTGAATGCCCAGAGATTGCTGTTGGCCCATTTCTCCAGCCTGTTGGTGTCCCCCTGAGTGGTCACAGAGCCATCTGGTGTGTCAGCTTGTCCTTCAGCTCTCTACCAGAGATGGCTTTTTGGGTAGCGGTGGTTTCAGCATCTATAGCTCCAGCCCAGGAGTTGTTCAGCTGATGGATTGTGTTAAAAATGCATTTGTGCAGCAGGTTGTGAGTCTGTAGTGTTACAGTTCAGGTATTTTTGATTGTTCTTATGTTCCAGTTGATCAGCAGGTGTGTTACTGTTGGTTTTATCTTTAGTCAGTAAGCTTGGATCATTTTAAATCAGAGGCAGACTAGATTAAGGCAAAATGTGAGGCCAGCCACTAGAAAACCTGGCAGGGATTGCAGTGTGGTTGTGCAAATTGCACAGTGTTTTCCTGGGTGTCTTCATGGCTGGAATTGCAGAATGGCACAGAGTATGGAAGGCTGGGTTGTGGAAGTCCAGATAAAACTTCTTAGCAATGACTTGTGGCAAAGATATTTCACTGTAGGCTACAGTGGTGTTAGAAATGCAGCAAATACAACCCCCCCTGCAGTAGCCAGTGGCTGTGGCAGAGGAGGATGGCTGAACCCTGAGCAATAATAACTTAAAGTGCTGCAGCTAAATCTGGCAGTGTTCATCTCTGGTGCCTGTGCTAGCAGGGAGCCTGTCAGGCAGTCATTAGCTTTGCAAATTCACATTTAGTGCTTGCTGCTCACAGCCTTCTCTGTGTAAAATACCTCAGGTTTTCTTGGTAGTCTTTGGAGAGATTTGCCTGCTTTCTTAAAAAAAAAAAAAGTTTGAAATCCAAACTAGGTGAGAAATTGAAATGACCATTTAGAGCACTGTAATTTCTGTAGCTGTCCTTTACAGTTGTCACTGTGTTTGAAAATGTTACCTAAGATGTCTTTAAAGTTCACAGAAGCCCCTTTAATCATTACCATGTGGTTATTGAATGTTTTGGGCTATACTCTGCTGTTTTTCCATCCTGAACTCTGTTTGCAGTTCTTTTAGTTGAAATGTTGTCTGTATTTTTCTCTGTTAGAATTCTTGTTGGAATTCTTACCGCCTCAATATATTTTACTCCAAAACACTTTATTTAGGATGTATGTTTGCTATATTTTATATAGCAAAATATGGTGGTTTTGAGCATTACTCTTCTTGATATTAAAAAAAATAGTATAAAAGTATGTTTCTATCATTCTACAAAAAAAACCTGCATCTGTTACTGTGACTGAGAGCTTGTAGTTCCTAATGTTGTGGGATTTGATGACTAATACTGATCCATGATATAGCAGTCTGTCACTATCTGTTACCAAGATAAATTTCATAAAAGAGAGGAAAAAAACCTTTAGGGAGCCTATTTTGTCATGTTTCAAATATTAAGTTTTACTGTAATGTTCATTTCCAAATGACATTGCTACACATACTACATTCATAAAAATTAACAGCTTAACAGCTTTTTTTTTTAATTGGGACCACGTATGTGTTCTTTCTAGTAGAAATATGAAAAATAGCTTCAGTTTGTGGTGTTAGGATGAGTGCATTGCAAATAGGCATAATATAAACTGTTAGAGCCTTTAAGTTTTTTTTTTAAGTTTACCTGATCTGCCTCGAGAATTGGAATGTAGCTTTCTTGAGAGAGTAACGGGAGGTGTTTCACTCTAGTGAAATGTTGCATTTTGATGTTTTTGGTGTGCTGTTGTCTGAGAGATCTGCAGTTAGTGTTCCTAGCAAAACATTTATCATTTTAGCTACAAAGTCTGTAAACCAGCAAGTCCTTATGTTTGTGCTCTTTGATGGAGGTGTAGTATTTCTCATGATATTTAATTTCCAAGATAAAGGAAGGCTCATAAAATTGTTTCATTTGGCTTCTTACAGTCGGTACAGGCTCATGTAATCATAATTTTTCAAGGGAGGTAAGCTAATACTTTGTCCCATGTAGTTTGCAGACTGCTCAAAAGGTGTTAGATGTTGTTAATGTGTTTTTTTCCCTTTCTTTCATACGGACTAGAGATTGAGAGCTCCCTCTTCAGCCTGTCTGCACCTTCATTCAGCAAGGCACTGGGCTTAGAAGCTGGGTGATAGGGAAAAGTGGAGGAGAGGCTTGGATTTTTTAGCAGCTCTGAGGTCAATTACTGCATCAGTCTGAACTACATTTACAGGTTTTGAGACAGGATTTCTTCTAGGCAAACAAAGCTTTCTGGAAATTCTGCATATGTCTGCTAATAATAGACTCTGAGAAGTACAGTAACTCACTTGTGCTAGAGCTGGTTATCTGTTATTTCATACTAATAAAAACCATAACTCTGGATATAAACCCTGTATAATATATTAATAGTGGGGTTTTTTTTTTCCTGCCATTCTAATATGCCTGACTGCTTCTATTCATAAAGTTGAAGACAGGGATTTCCCAGTCCTTTGCTGAGTAACTGATTTGCCCTTGCTTTAAGATGTACAGGCATACACATGACAGCTCTGGAGCAGAATTTTGGGCAGAACATACTTGTTACACCTGTTGTGTGCATGACTGACATAAAGAAAAATGTCTGGGGGGAGAACTTCAAAAGATAATCTGCTCAAAGGCCTGCTGAATGGCAAAAAAAAATTACATATATATGTAGTAAAATGGAAGATATTTATATGCTAATGTATCAGATACTGTGAGCTTCAATACTGCATGTTGAGCTTTATTTTAACACACTGTGTGGGAATGCAATAACAAAGAATTGAAAGTGCTTCCTGTAGGACTGATTATATTTGGGTGCTGTCTCTGCAAGTGGTATCTTGAGACTGAAATACGAATTTGTGACCAAAAGTGTTGATTTTTAGAACTACTGTAAAAATTGCAGAAAAGCAACCCACAGTAGAAAACATGAAAAGAATTGATTTTTTTTCTTAAAAAACCAAAAACAAACATACAAAAAAAACCCCAAAAAACCAAACCCCAAACAACAACAAACCCTAAAACACAACAGATAAATGGAGCAGACAAGATTCCAGACACCTGTGTTGAATAAGCTTAATGCATGGAGAGAGGGGAGTTGTCCTGCAGAATTAGTTTTTCTATATTGGAGCTACACTTATTGGGCCTTAAATGTATTCATGTGTGCATACATACCCTTATTTTATTTGATGTGTTCAGAAATTATTCTGGCTTTATCTCTAATATGGATAATTATATTCTGTTATCCTCTGGCACATTCTTCTTGCTATCTGACAATAGTCACTGGAATCTGTTGTCTTGATGATATTCTCCAGGCAAAAATAGACATTTTTACAGGTAGGAACAGGTGGATGTAGCTTGGATTTTTTTTTTATAGCTGGAGCACTAGATTATTCATTTTTATTTTCTTCCTCATTGTTCTGCATTTGGCTCTGTTTACTATATGCTTACTTCACAACCAGGCTGTTTATATTCTTTGTGAGTTGCATTGAAGTCCTCAGATGTCTATTTTTTAATTTTTTTTCAGATGCTTTCATGTTTAAAAAAGTCTTGCCTAAAAGAGCCATTTTTTGCATCTTTTAGACCCTACGTGTTTATTTGTGTTTAGAGCACAAAAGACCTGGCATTAGTAGCAGTTTGGGATTTAGTAATGCACGGGAGTTGATTCACAAGGTAACTACAATTGACCTAGTGCAGGAGAGTGAACTGCAGGATAATGAAGTTCCTCATCTCACAGGAGGGATTTTATGGTAATGCTCACCACCTAAAAGTGACCTGTTCAAAGTTCGAAGGGTTTTGTGTGTTGCTTAAGAACAAAGGAGCATCAGAAGCATGGAAATTTGCTGGTTTTTATAGTGAAAGCAGTTTATTAGAAGAGGCATTCAGAAGTCTTGCATCACAATAAAATAAAATCAGAATTAGTTAGACAGAAATAAATGCTGGGAGACTGTCATTTTGCCTTACATAAACAAGTGTTGTCTTAATAAAAGCTGCTCAAGTGAAGCCATTAGGTGAAAGGGGATGCTTTGTACCATAAAATGCAAAACACGGGCCAAAGAGAAAACTCAGTTTGATTCTTCTTTTATTACGTGTGAATGGGTTGTCTGCTCTGTAGAAACAGACTTGGTAAATGCTTTGTTTTGCCAAAGACTAAAGTGAGCACTTAAGTAGGGCAAGATAATTGTGGAGGCTGAAAAGTTTCTTTATATCCATCTTCCTTGGTGCGAATGTTGAGGAAATATTTAACAGAGCTCCATTCTGTTCCTGGGGTGAAATGAGGTTGTTGAGGAGGCTGAGAAGGGGTCAGACATAGGGTGCTGGCACAGCAATTAATACTTGTACAAGGAGCTTCCCTTGAAGGGCCAGACAATGTCACTGAAAAGCCACGAGGAATTGAGAAATGCAGGAGCTGAGCTATTGACTCAGATATGCAAATCTCATTAAGATGCTGTTCTGGAGAACAGTGGGGTGGCAAATGTGCTCATCTTGTTAAACTGCTGCTGGAGTGTAGGGATGAAAAGGAATTGAGGAGGTGATTCAGGGAAGTGGGGTTTGGTTAGTCTTCCCTACCAATAAAACTGGTTGCAGCAGTAAATTTTAAGGTGGTTATAAACCAACTAAATTATGTTTGGTAAACTGTTTACATAGTAGAGTAAAGTTCTTTAGACCTCTGAGCAAATTAATAGATAAAAGAGTGCACTGTTAGATTAATTATCCTTCCTAAGATTCCTAAAGAAAATCTCCTGTTAAGGTCATTAAAAAAAAACCAAACCAATAACAAAAAACAACAAAAAACCAACACAACCCCAAGTAATTTCTGAGCATAAGTGAAAACCGTGTAATTAAAAAAAGAAAATATGCTAAGAATAACTGCTCTGAGTTTGTTATTAGAAAAGCCCATTGTTAATAGGGGAAAAAAAAGAAGAGTGTGCTTCTTGGTCTGGTTGTGTATCATGTTTCCTTAAAAAGACTGCTACCAAAAGCTCTTTTCTGTGCTCTTAGAAATGTAAGTATCTTTTCCCTGTGAGCAATCTTTCTGAAAGGAGAATTAATGAAACATTATCACAAGACTTGAGATTCAACACTCGAGGTGTTTATTTCTACCGAAGTGAAACCAGCTGATTTCTCACTCAGTGTTTCAACTGGTGCATCTCATTAACATCCCAGAGTAGAGATAGAAACCCAGGATCCATCTCAGTTAAAGTCTACCAGTTGTCCTTTCTAAAACTGGTCTGAGGTCAGGTCCTTAGTTGAAGCAACGTAGAAAAGTTCCTGAGTTGATTTGTATTGTTTCTCATAAAAGAAGTAAGAAATAATCTTGGTTATTATTATTTTTCTTCATTGTTTATTAAAGTGTGTTCACAGCCTTGAAAGAACAGGCAGAGGTCCAAACAAAACTCCAGAGGTCCTCAGGCAGTTCTGAAGAGCCCAGCTGGGCAACTTTGTGTCAGCTGGAAGCTGTCCTTGTCATTTCTATGGTGATCCATCGAAAGACTCATTTGACAGCTCTGAAGCATTTCTGAGGTTGAAAGCTTTACCAATTTGGCAGGATTGGGGAAGGCAAATGAGAGGTGTAGGTTTGACTGTAATGTGTATCAAAAGGGGCGAATAAGGCCTTTTTATAGTTCTTTCTGCTTGGTGTTCAGAGAGGGAAAGTGTAGAATAATCCATTGAGAACAGTGCCAGGAGACCAGAGAGATGGGCTGCCTCTCAAGGGGCCTTGTAAAATGATACAAGTACAGGACAGGGAGCAAACAGAGGAATTTTTGCATGGAAAGAGGGATTAGACATTGGAATGGGCTGCCCAGGGGGGTGGTGGAGTCACCCTCCCTGGAGGTGCTCAAGGAGCAGCAGAAGGTGACACGTGGTGCCATGGTCCAGTTGACAGAGTGATGTTTGGTCTCAGGTTGGACTCCATCATCCCAGAGATCTTTTCCAGTCTTAGTGGTTTGTTGATTCTGTGATGCTCTGGGCTGAAGAGTCTGGAACTGGGGTCTGATAAATGGCCAGCATTTACACAAGGGCAGTAAATCCATTTCCTGAGGAGTTGGAATGGCAGAGGCTGAGGTGGGCAAACTTCTCCTTGCTCCAAGGGCTCTGTTGGAGCCCAGGGCAGAAAAAAAATTTGTTCTGTCCTTACTGAAGATGCTGCTCCCTGAGCCTGGTCTGGAAAGTCAGTGAATCACTAGTTTGGGAGCTCCATTATCCACAGGAAAAGAGCCTAAATCTATTTGAGAGGAAGTACTTTGTGGAGGAAGGACCTGGATTAAATTAGTGTTTTGTTTTTAAAAACAAAAAAAGCAATTCTTGTTTTATTGGGAATTTTATTTACAAACAAAGGACTTGTTTGGCTTCAAGACAGAATTGCTCAGTTCCTCTAAAAGCACGTTACGTCTGGCAAGTGAACTTCACCATAGCAAAACTTTTAAGAATAAAATGTTAAACACTGTGATTTCACAAGCTGAACACTGCTTAGAATAAGAGATTCTGTTTTGTTCAAATGGCAAATACAGAACTCTGCAAATGGGAAGCAGAATTATCTGTGAGTGAAAAAAAAAGCCATGGGAAAATTTGCAGTTCAGAGGGAAAGGCAAGCATACGAAAAAGTTTGGTGCCACTTGTTATAATGCTTTTCTTATGTAAGACAGTGATGTGATTCTGTTTGTCTTACAGCCTCAGAGCAAGGTGATTAGCAAATGAAATAGAGGAAAGATGTAAAAGTCATTAAGAAAAGAAAAAAAGGAACATTACATCTTACATAACATGTAATTAACCTATGAAATTCACTGCCAACCTGTACTATTGAGGTCAAAATCAGAACAGAATTGAAAAATAATTAGAAATACATTTGCATAATGAGAAAATCCATGGTTCTATTGTAGGATTTTCTGTGTTTCATGAAAGATCTCTGGGAGTATTGCCAGCTAGTACCTGGTTGTGAAAGGCTGGGGTAGGGAATTGCATGATAAACAGGTTGTGTAATTATCTGGCATTACTTGCATTTAAGCATAATGTAAGCTTGACTTGACTTCTTTATATTCCCTTTGAGAGCTCCTCTCTATCCCCTGGCTGCAGAAGGAGCCTGGGGAGGGGAGGCCCAGGGAGCCAAGCTGGGAGTTGTGTGTAACCTCCTTCTTCCCAGGCTGCTGGGGGTTGACAGGTGGTTTTCTGTGGTTTTCTAATAACTCCCAGTAAGAAAGCAGCTGATTGTATCTGCTCATTGTGAAGGGTGGGAGGTTCTGGTTTGAGGCAGGAGGGCCCCAAGTGGGTGCTGTGCAGCCCAGTGCTTCAGCTGACTCCTTCTGCAGGCGCGTTTCAAAAATAAAATGTCTTGTTCCTTGCTCTTTGTGGATTAATTAACTCTGATAGAATTGAGATAGAGTATCAAATAAATCCACGTGTTCCATGTGTTCATTTTAAATGTGATTTTTATTGGTGGAAAGAGAGGGTATTAATTTTGTTCTTCTAAATAACTATAATCTCTTGAGCAGTAAAACCTTGTTAATTCTCATACAGCTAATCCTCAAATAATAATTCACTTAGACTGACTTCACAACAAAAATAACTGCTTAAGCACAAATGCTTGTAACTTACTCTGTTTTGACCTGTAAATGGTACCTAAAATCCAAATGTATAGATAAGTAGAAGTTGTTTAGGAACTTTTCATTATCATCAAAAAGTCATAATCTCCCAAGCAGAAACAAAAAGGGCAAATATTTTAAAAGGTATTGAAGCTAAGAGTTCTAGAAAACACAGAAATGATGTTTGGAAGAGGAAAGTCTTTAGACAAAACCAAAAAAAAATTTAAAAAATCATGTCTGCACAGAAGTATCAGGATGTTCAATAAGGCAAGAGTGTTCAGTAAATATTTTTGTTCTGTGCTTGGGAAAAAGGCAGATAAAATGTTCTCATCATGGAACGTATTCTCTTGTCAAGGAGAAGGTTAAACAGCAGTTGTACTTAAATTTGGCATTTCTAAGTCAGAGGCCCAGATAACATGCATCCATGAACTCTGAAAGAGCGAGCCAGAGAACTGTTTGTAATTCATATAGGTTTTTTTTAATAGTTCTTGGAAAACAGGAAAAGTTCCAGAGGACTTGAAGAGCACGCTTCCTGAGAAATAGACATAATTCTCTCAGTGTGACATAAGGGTTGAGTGAAATAGTAGAAGTGTTGAGGTGATTAATTTAATAAACATAAAGTATTCTAATTAGTGATAATGATTCTTGGTTCTGGGAAAATAAGTTTTATCCTGTTAATGTTAATATTTTTGAGATAGAATTTTTATTTCAAAATGGAATTAAAATTTATATCGCTGTGTAACTCAGGTGGCTTTAAATCTCCATGATACTTTTTGTGGTTTTTTGGGCAGATGGGATGATGCAGAATCAATCCTGTACCTAAAATGTGTCTGGCAATTGCCTGCCAAGTGTTCTGTGGGTGACTGTTGAAACTGTGTCACACCTGAGCTTCTGGTCAGCTGTGAGTTTAGGGACAGCCAGAGGGGAAGTTTTTACCTAAGACTGAAAGCTGTAAACTGTCTCTTAATAGCTGTGGGAATGTATCCTAGAAAACAGTAAAGTATAATTAAAAGGGGTGTTCTAATGAATGTGATGATTGCTGTTCTAATGATGTGATGATTCAAAAGAGATCCCATGACTACATGAAATATTCCCAAGCAAACCAGTGACAGGACATGGCCTTAAGCTGTGCCAGGGGAGGTTTAGGTTGGAGGAATTTCTTCACAGAAAGGGTGATTAAACATTGAAGGGCTGCCCAGGGGGGTGGTGGAGTCACTGTCCCTGGAGGTTGAGTTCCTCCAAGGCAGGATGTGGCACTCCGGGCCATGGGCTGGATTGGACTCAGTGACCCCAGAGGTCTTTTCCAACTCCATTGATTGAGTGATTTGTGTGAAGTTAAGGCACCAGCTCCATCCTTAGTGGTTGATGTTCTCCTAAGCAGGGCAGTTTGGGTTTGCTCCTCAGGGTGAAGCACTTCATGAGTTGGTGCTTTCACCCCTGGAGCAATTTGCAGCGGTCTGAGTGCTGCAGCTGTGGCTCAGGACAGGCTGCATTTCCTGTGCACCCCTGGCTGTGTCTGTCCCTCTGAGCCTGACAGCTGCTCCTGCCTTCTCCTCCCGCTCTGGGAGTGAAGGGTGTTGGCCGTGCACAGTCCACAAGAAGCCAGTTTCCTCTGGAAGTCAATTTAAATGAATGAAGTTTGTCCTTCTCTTCATTCCTTCATCACAGATGACTGGGTATCCAGTTTCTTCTGGGGGAATAAATCAGGCTTGTTTTGTCTTGAGCAGTGCATTTGTTGCCTCTTTCAACCACTATGAAATCCTCTCACAAAAACTGCATTCTTGAAACTGGGATGTGTGGGATTTTCAGCACAGGTGCTGTGGTGAAAAAGGGTCTTTCACTTGCACTGGCTGTAGTTCTGTGTTTTCAGAAGTGGAGAGGCTGGCAGGGGATACTCACACCATGGTAGCAAATATTTTTAGTATTTCTATAGTGTTTTTTATAATTTCTATTGCTCTGTTTGGCACACTAACAATTACAAGAATTGTTCTTTAATAGCTCTCTTGGCTTGTTATTAATAGTAAGATATTCTGATTCATAGTTAAAAAAAAAATAGGAAAAAATGATGATAGAGTGAAGCTGGTCTGTTAAAGACAACTTTAAATATTCTGCCCATCTGTTTCCTGTACCACTTAAATTATGAATGTTTTGCTATCTCAGCTTTGCTATTCTTTGTCCATTTTCCTCTTAAAATTTCCACGTAGAATTTTAGTAGCTTAATAGGAAATTACAGCGTGCAATTGGTAATACCAGCTTCAAGTGCTGGGTTTATGAGATGTCTTTGTTAATCTGATCTTTTCCTTCATGCTGTTTCTTTCCCTTCTCCTCTGCCTTTTGAGACCTGCAGTTCCTCTAAGTGTAGAGAAGTTTCTCCTCTCTGCATTGTCACCTTCCCTGAAACCCCCAGGTGCTCTGGCTTTATGGAGCCTTCACTGTGATCACCTTGCTGTGGCTGCAGCAGCTCAAGTCCTGTTAGTTCTGAACAATGTCCCTTTTGCTTCAAGTTCACTTTTCCTCATTTTCCTTCAGTTAGAAATTTCCTGAGAACTGTTTATGATGCAAACTGAATTTTGTCGAAGTTCTCTCCTGTTTTTAATACTGTGCATTTGTTTTTGTTGGGTTTATTTCTGTGTTTGGTAATGCAGAGGTTATAGTAATGTCTGCTACCTGCTGTTTAGATTCTAGTTTCACTTTGCATAGATAGTCTGGGTATGAGGTTCATGCAGCTATGGTCAATAAATTTTTGAAGGGTGATGGTTTTATATTGCCATGTGATTTTGGGGTTCTTTTTTGTTTGCTTTTGTTGGCTTTTTTTTGTATATGTGGGGACAGTGAAGCCTTTGCAATAGCTACACCAGACATTAAGCGCTGCCCAGTGATTTTTTTTGCCAAATTGGATGATGACTAATCAAAGCTTCTGCATCACTCTTTCACTTTCTTGGAAGTGAAATCCTGGCATTGGACTCACCTAGCACAAGGAATGAGCTGTGTGACAGGTGTGCTTTGTGGTGTGTGAGATGTTTGCCCATTTTGTTTAAACTGTTTGTCATGTCATTCTGTCTGATCTGATCTCAAGCCCCACGTCCATCCTGTGGGTTCTGCTGGCTTGATTTGAAGCAGTGATCTCATGACTCAATACCTGGCCTGTACATTGTTGCTCAGTTTCAGAAAGAAGTTTTTGTCCCTAGGAGTTTCATCTGATAAAAATTTGTGTTTTCTGCTGAAGACTGTTGTTATAAGAAAAACCCAAAACTTTAGTAACCAGTGAATTTTATGAATATATATGACTAAATTATACATTAGAAACATCCTGTTTTGTGGGATGCAACAACAGTGAATCAAAGGAGTTTGGAAGAAGGATTTGAATAGTGTTTAGTGGGAAGAATTTTGAAGTAGTTGAGTAATTTTTAACAAGAATATAAGAGATGGTTTTGTCAGTACATTCCCAGTGATGGTGACTGGGTATTGACTCCAGGCTAAGCTCAGAATGGAGACTTTTCAGGTCATCCATTATAGGAAAAGTTACACATCCAATGGGTCCTGCACGCCTGGAAATCTCCAGGGAGAGGCTGCAGATGCAGGCAGAGAGATTCTCCCTGGAGTCACACACAGGACATTGACAGCAGCTCGCTGGGAATAGGCCCTCTCCCTTATTGCTCCAAAAAATTGATTATAAAGCAGTGGCTCCTTCTGCTTCAAAATGTGTAAGGCAGGGAGGGGTAGGTGTGGCTCAGTTCAGTGTCTGCAGTGTAGCTGTAATTGGCTTTTGTGACTCAGCATTTTTTTGGTTGAGACATTGTCATTTTCTGACTTCTGCTCTGCTACTTCAGCTCCTGTGGAATGATCATCCAGCTGCTAAGATTCTTCATTTGCAGTTGAAATGTTAAATTTTCCTGTTAAATTTTATCAAAATGTGTCATGCTTGCTCTTATTGAAAATGGCTGTATTTTTAACTAATAGTGATGATGTTGCAAATTCAGCAGGCAAAATGGGAATAAGTTTGAATAATATCAAATTATAGATGGAAAATTCTTGATTAAAACATGCGAGCTTTATTTGCATCTTAAATTATGGTTTCTCCTTATACAACATTATTTTGCATAAGAGATTACACTGATACACATTTATTTTATTTGTCAAGTATTGACAGAGACAGCTCTTGTTTCCTTTTAGGAATCTGGGTAAAAATGGCTTATCTAACAGTAGTATTCTCTTGGATAAATGCCCACCTCCACGACCACCGCCTCCACCGTACCCTCCCTTGCCAAAGGACAAGCTGAATCCACCTACACCTAGTATTTATGTAAGTAAATCTAGTGGCAGAAGTACATTGCTGCCTGTCTTTTGTAATTGTTTGGATATCTGAATTACATAATGTAATTATTTTAAAGATGTCCTGTTCATCACTGAGTTCTAATTACGGTGCTCTCCAAACTGGTGTATAGGCAGGAGAAATGCCAGCCTTAAAGAAAATTTTGGGACATAGTTTTGACTCTTAAAGTACCTGTAAATTAAGAATTTCAGTAGACAAAAGGAAAAATACTTCAGATTTTTTGCTTTTAATACTCAAAATGTTGGCAGAATAAGGAAAACAGTTCATTATATACAATGCACAGTATTTCAAAAATGTATGTACAATTTTTTGTAAGTGACAGCTTATGCATAAATGAGCAAGTAATTGAACTAAACTCTCATAACAATCTGCTTCAAAACATAATGAAGAAAAATGAATAAAAGTTGAGGTGATGTTAGGAACAAAATGTCACCAGGAAAAGGCAGGGTTTAGTTGAGTAGTATTTTCTTATGCAAGCATTACAACTTTTGTTCTGAAAATAAAGTTTCATAATAGCTTTATTGAGCTAACTTCCTTAGTAATAGAAGAATAAATTACAGGATATCCACTTCCTTAATAGCAGAAAAATAAATTACAGTGTGTCCATACAGGCAGTGTGGAAAGCTGAAGTTGGCTTTGGTCACCTCAGTCTGGGGACCAGAAGAGGCTGGCACTTGGGTCTGAGTGTGCTGAGAGCTGGGTTAGGCTGGATGCAATGGTGCTTCCAGATGTTTTCCAGATGTGTTACACCTGAACTCATCTGTCTTAATAAAAGTCCATCCCAGTTTTGTTGAGTACTCACAAAGCTGGAAAGTCACCACGCTGCCACAGACTGTGCAGTTGTGCCACTCTTTGGGAACTCCCTGTTGTGTTTTGTTTATTGCTAGAAATGCCTTCAGCATTCTAAAGGATTCATAGCAATTTAAGACAAAATCAGGAGGGAGGCTATGGCATAAAATTGAGGTTATAGGTGCAGAGAAGCATAAGAAAATCAAATCAACCTTTCTGGTTAACATGAGATACACCATGAGAGTAGTCTTTTAATTATACTGTTTCTTGTATACATTAGCTGTAAAATTAGCGCTTTTTTACTTCTGAAAAGAAACTGTATTGCTCTTCAGAGAATTCTGCAGATTTAGGGAATGTACAAGGCTACTGTCAGATAAAGAAATTAAGTTCAGGAAACCTGAGTTGCAAAGCTGAAGCAACCTGGGAATAATTCTTGCCAAGAAACAAATTACAGTAACAAATTAATTTCAGGAGTGAACCCAGCATTTACCATAGAAATAATTGTATGATGTAGCTGTTCATTCCCCACAGTGCAGGGAAATGCAGAAAATTCCTGTTTTCTTTCTGTTATTTCTCTTTTGTTTTATCATTCTTTCTTGTTTTAAAAATAAGGAATCTAGATTGATCTGACATCTAATATTCCATTATAATTTTGCAGTTGGAAAATAAACGAGATGCTTTCTTTCCACCTTTACATCAATTTTGTACAAATCCAAACAACCCTGTTACTGTAATACGTGGCCTTGCTGGAGCGCTTAAATTAGGTAAATTTACCTTTTTTTTTTCTTTGGTTTTTTTTTGTAACTTTGGGGAGGAATTAATGTTTTTTAAAGAGAAGTCTCTCAGTTCTTAGAAGTGGATATTTTATATCTATAATATTATTTTACCTGTATATTCCAAGTTGTTAGGATAATTTGTCATTTCTCAGTTTGCTGTTGTTTCTAATCTTGGTCTTGTCAAAAAACACCTCACCACAAATTCAGCAGATTTTGTTGAGCACAGTGGGGAACTGAGCTGTGGATATGGAAGTTTACAGCCAGACATTCTCCTATTAAAAAACAGATGCATGTTTTTGTGTTTAGATCTAATGATCTATAATTTGACTGTGTGCAATATTTTGAAGTCTCTAGGTAGATAAACTACCACTGCTGGTAGGGAACGTGTTTTATAATGGGAGTACATTCATTAAGCTCTGCTCTGAAAAATACTTTCTTGGTAATAGGTGTGAATATTGTTTGCAGATTTGTTTAGCCAAGGCATGTAAAATGTTTCTTGTAAAATAGTCCATGGCTGCCAAGTTTTTTCTAATTTTCTACTGGATATGTGGAGGAAAGTTTTTTGGGTGTTAATTATTAACGTTCAGGTGGGCAGTGTTGTGAAGACTTAAAGGGTAAAAATTATGTTTGACTAAACTTTTTGATAACTCCAGGCATTTTCCTGAAATTGTTTTATTCTATTTTAACCTTCATTTATTAATTTCATTGCTGTTAATTAGATCTAGGACTCTTCTCTACTAAGACATTGGTTGAAGCCAATAATGAACACATAGTAGAAGTAAGGACACAACTACTGCAGCCAGCAGATGAAAACTGGGACCCCACTGGAACAAAGAAAATCTGGCGTTGTGAAAGCAGTAGATCTCATACAACAATTGCTAAATATGCACAGTACCAGGCCTCCTCATTCCAGGAGTCTTTAAGGGTAAGTTAATTGCTATATTCAAGTTATTCACAAACTCCATACTGACTCTGGAGCCAGTTAATAATGGCTGTTGGAAAAAGCAGAAACTGCTAAGGAAACAGAGACATTTCCATTAGCTTGAACAGCACAGGTAAATTTTCAAAATCTGTTTTGAATAGAGGGTCAAATAGTATATTGTTCTTCCCAAATGCTTAGTGTAAACTTGAGTTTAATAATGTAAAACTCATGGTTATTACATACTTTAAAGTTTGTTAGTTTAAGCTTTTATATTATAATGTCAAAATTCACATTAAAATATTTAGAACTCGAGGCTTTTTTACAATTTGGATTGCTTCTAATTTCACATGGTTTGAAATCAGATTTCTTTGTTCTTCCTACTGTCCTGAATTAATTTGAATGTGGCTTATTAGAAGTTTACACTAATACTAGTCTTTTGTTGGGTTCCAAACATAACAGTTCATATTTAGTTTAGAAGTTTTTAGGCTTATGTGACAGAGTGAAGTATTAGAAATAATATTTCCCCTTCCTACCTTGGCAGAGGGGTTGGACCCCATGATCTCCAGAGGTCCCTTCCAACCCTAACTATTCTCTTACTCTGGGATTCTCTGAAATGTGATTTTATTGGTATTATTAACATTTTATACAGAAGTTATGAGCACATTCTTGAAACTGGCTATGGGCACTCCTTGAAGGCTTATGTTGCCTGGTGCTGCAAAAAGATTGGGCTAAAGTAGAACTAAGACAAGGAGATAATTTTGGTTGGTTGTTTGTTAGAAAATAGGGAAAAGGTCACTGTGGGGAATTGACTATTGCAATTTTCACTGCCTTTACACAGAAACAGGAATGATTTCAGTAGGAAGGGAAAGAGAAAGTCTAAATTTAAATTTTGTGCATTAGAGGAGAGGATTAGAAACAAAGAAATGAATTGCTGGTTGAAGGGAACAGAAGGGAATCTAGTCAGAAGGCTTTGAGCTGGTAAGGATGAGGAAAAGAAACAGGGATACCATGGGAAGTGGGGGGCACAGAAATCTTCTAGAACCTGGGATTTTCCTTCCTCTGCCATGGTAATAAATTTCAGTAGGATGTTGTATTCCTGTATGTCATTCCAGAAGGGCTGGAGAACATTACATCACTGGAGTATAGTAGCTATCTATATCTGTTTATCTAAATATCCTATTTTTAAATTCTATATAATTTAGCACATACCACTGAAAGCCTCAACTTTGGATTTGCACCACAATGTGTCCTGTAGGGTGTTCTGATTTTTTCCCCTCACTGTTACCAACTGGTGGTAAAAATGCAATACATAAAATAGTTTTTAAGAGTGATAATTTTCATTTTTCTCCTGGAATTTAGAAAGACACTGTACATGTGTCCTTTGCCTAACACTGCTCTGACCTGTCCTTAGGTGACTTTGCAGTGTTTAAATGAAAGCTTTATTTCTTCTTTCTATAGCCACAGTTCTCTTGGCTTGCCCTAAGTGATCTTTTTTTCTTTATTCCTCTAAAGCTATTGCATTGCTTTTCTAACATGTCTTGCAGCATTTGATAAATCCATCATCACTAGGTTCCTTTTTGTTTCTCTTTGTCCTTCATTCAAAGGATGAATAAGACTTTCTCAGGTACACAGGGCACTTTGAGATTTAACAACAATCCCATTCAAAGCCAGAGATCTTTGGACAGAATCCAGACAGCTCCTTCTTCCTTTTTGTCTCTTTCTTTTTCCTTCTATATCCATATACTTGCCAAAATAGAAGTCTTTAGAATAGGGTTTTGAGCACAGTCTGCTAAAAAGATCAAATTGCATCATTTAATATTGGCTGGATTTTTTTCCACTAGTCGTGGTCTCAGCTACTGCTAGTGCTAAAATAGCATATGGCTATGAAAAATTCAAAAGATTTTATATAATGGATTTTATTAAATTAGTTTTATAAATATTAGTCATCCTAGTTTCCTGTCAGAATACCTGCTTGACTTTGCAGGGAGGTAGATGTTCTTATTTGAAAAAGTTAGCAGAATTATTTAATACTGGATTCCAGGTCACCCTCAGAATGGAGCAAGCCAATACACTCATTTCCAACTTGAATGCAGGCCAGCAGAAATATTTACAGTGTAGACATTTTCTGTTGTCCTGGCCTGAGTGTCATGGAATCTGCAGCCATGAAGAAATTTATTTCAATGCATTTGACTGACTTTTTTTTTTTTCTTCACAACGAAGAAATGTTGACATAAAATCTTAGACATGGATATTTCAAAGATTGTGTCAGTTTCTTGAAATAAATGTACTTATATCTCTGTGTTATCACTTTATACCTATATATTTTATATGTTCTTTTCTGTGTGTATGTATATATGTGTGAAAACATTTCGAAATTGCGTTTTATAGGAGGAAAATGAGAAGAAGAGTCACCACAAGGACCACTCAGATAATGAATCCACATCTTCTGATAAGTAAGTGTGTTATAACTCTATTCATTCTGTAGTTGGTTCTGTGTGCTATTTTCCATCATTCCCTTTTCACATTTGCCTGACACATTTGTTACATTTGCAGCTCTGGGAGGAGGAGAAGAGGACCTTTTAAAACAATCAAGTTTGGGACCAACATTGACCTGTCAGATGACAAGAAGTAAGTTGATTACAGTTTCTCCTGCTCACAATGAGATTCTAGATGATGATAATCCTTCTGGAAATCCAGAGTAGTATTCTCAGACATCAGCCAGTCTGTTGATAAATTCCAGTTTCCACAAGGAATGGTTACCTTTGCTCTTCAAACTGTTGTTACAAGTCGTTCTCATGCTAAAAAATATTTTCAAACTTCTTTCCCAGGATTTTTGTTTTTCCAGAAATGAGTTGAAACATTCATGAGAAACATTCTTTCTAGTCCTCCTTCTAATCCATTCTCTTTGTTTCATTGTGAGGCTTTAAATTGTTTGCTTGACAACACCAAGTTTTTAGTTTTTGCATAGAAATCGTAAGATTAAAGGGGTTTTTTCTTTCTTGTCTGAATTTTTGTTATTCACGGATTTTTTTTCCTTTAATTCATACTGTCATCTATTTTCACCTTTACATAACTCTTGCTTCTTTATCCAGTAAATATGTAGGAAAGACCAGACCAATGCTTACCTGTGGGTAAGCCCATGATACCTCTCAAGAGCCTCAAAGCCAAAATTGAGTATTATTTAAACTGTATATCCTTCTGTGGGTAGATGAAGGTAGCTTAGAAAAGATTAGAAATACTCTGAAAGCATGTTTTTATTATAATAAAAATTATTTGGTTCAATCTCTGGTTAATACATACTTCCATCAAAGATCCAACATGTCTAGGCTGTGCAGTACAAAAATTCTGATCTAGTTCAGTCATAAGAAAAGAAGAGAAGTTCATGTGTTTGGGGAGTAAGGACACTTAAGATGATGACATCTTTTGTGGCATAGAAGATCAATGTGTGCATCTGTGGATGTGATTAGAGGTTGCTACAGAATTTTAGATACTGATGCCATTTTTCTATAAAGGAAATCCCATCTGTAGATGCAAACTAGTTGATAATAAACTGTTACTCTGAACATGATATTGGGAGAGAGACTTCAAATGAAGCTAAGCAAAGCCAACCTGAGGCTCATAGGGACTTGGATTTTGGTACTTGAAATAGTCTTTGTAGGATCCTGGATAGAGGCCAGATCTTCTGATCTGTAGTTTCAGCTTTGGCTACAAAATTATCTTTCCCCTCATCTAACCTGTCAGATTTGTGATTGTATTTGGAATTATTTTAAAATTGAAAGAGTAACACAGATACCTGTGCTAACAATTTTTTGGAAATGTTTGTTCCCCAGACTCTTCTAAGAGTTTCAGGGATTCACAGTTTGTCAATTTGCTATTTTGCTGCAGGTGGAAGTTGCAACTCCATGAACTGACAAAACTTCCTGCTTTTGTACGTGTGGTATCAGCAGGAAATCTTCTAAGCCATGTTGGTCATACCATCCTGGGCATGAACACAGTGCAGCTCTACATGAAGGTTCCAGGCAGCAGGACACCAGGTGAGTAGAATCATCATAATCCCATTAAAAAAATCAGCTTCTACTGTGGGATGTTGGATTTAAATGCACTGCAGATTTCCTATATCTTAGAGCATGCCTAAATGGGATAAATATACATATTCAATATTTTTGTAGTTCTTACTTAACTGCACTCTGCATGTTCAAAGCATTTAGGGTGGAAATTTCTGGATTTCTGCAGTGCTAGGGAATTGCCCTGTTGACCCCTTGCATGCAATAGTGGATTCTTTAAGGAGAAAAAGAAAATTTGGTTTATATACATAGACAGTATTTCCAATTTACATACCTTGGAAGTTTCTAGAGCTTCCCAAGAGGGTCTGGTGCAATTATAGAAATCAGACACTTCCACTTTTTTAGATTTTTATTGTCTGAGAATAGGACTCAATCCTCCATGATGAATTGTGCTGTGCTGGGGACCTGGACTGGGATTTGAGGAGTCTGGACTAAATTTCAGGGTCTTTTTTTTCTGAAGTAGATCTTCAGAATATTTTATTAGGGATTATGGCTCAGTTTTCCATCTTTCAAAGAAGATAAAATACTGGGCATTTCTGCATGAATTTTGAAATCTCTTTCAGAAACATTTTTGTACTCCTTGTCTGTTCAGTGCCTGAAGTCACAAAGTTTTGCACTGACCAGGACTGTCAGGAGATAACATGAAACACAAAATCTGAGCTTTTGAAGTATTTGTTTCTACAGGAGGGAGGAGCTGCTGAAATATGTGTCAGATTTCCAAGATTGGTAGTTCCAATTTTGTTTTCCACAAACTAACAAAAGCAGAATTCTCATGGCACTGGTAGCTTAACTGTGTGAAGCACCTAAATAGTGTATGTAAGTGTCATGTAAAATATATAAAAATACTTCAACTGTGGTGTAAGTTTTTTTAGAAATTGTGTCTTTGCATTTCCTGGCATTGTTTGATAGAAAAGCCTTGCATAAATTATGTTTACTTTTCTCTTAAATTTCAGGTCATCAAGAAAATAACAACTTTTGCTCAGTAAATATAAATATTGGTCCAGGTGACTGTGAATGGTTTGTTGTCCCTGAAAGCTATTGGGGTGTCATGAATGACTTCTGTGAAAAGTAAGCTGAACATGGTGTTTTTCTCTTACTTTTATCTAATTTTTTGTGCCTGTCTCAGACCTGAGGGGGGAAATTACTGAGGGTGTTCTAAGGGGACATTATGGGTTTTCCATGTAGTCAGAAAAGTCTTTTAAAAGTAGGTCAAAATGCACAATCTAGAGTTCATACAAAATACCCCATTTGTACAATATACAGAAACTTGGGTTGCCTGTGACACAAGCAAAAGCAGAATTCTCTTGTCAGAAGCAAATAGAGAGTCACTGGTATTTTGGCATGTTTTCTTGTTGCATTTAGAGTGAAAGTTTAATTTGTTCAGACCTCAGGAGGTGCCATGGCAGGCTTTGCTCAGACTTACATATTTGTAACTCCCTGGAAAAGCTGAGGTACCCTGAGCATTGGGGAACCACTCAGCCAGCTCTAAAATTAGGATTTCTCTGCTGTGCCTTGTGTAGAGTGGTTTTAAAAACAAACAGAACAATGTTTGTACATGCACTCACAAAAAAGGAGGGAGCATCAGTTGTGTCCCCTAATCATGCCAGTACTCAAACAGGAGCCTCTGAGTTGATTCTATGGGAGATTTTGCTTACCCAGTTGAGTCTGGATTAAGCTCTTGACTTCAGAACTTTTCCAGAGCTCTGTGAATTCATCTCAGTGTCTCTGTATTTTCTGTCTGCCTACTGACAGCTGTTCTTATTTCATGCGCCCTTAAAAAGAAGCCATCTCAAAAATGTAATTTTCACTGATGAAATAGTGATGTCTGTGGCACAACAGGCCTTGTTACTTGCATGTCAGTATCCTTCTGATGCTGACAGAGAAACTGAGAGCTTGGTAACCTCACAAAATGTCTACAGTGCCTCTCCAAAGGCACACGATTGTCTTTGAAAACTCTGCATTGCAAATAATCACTCATGGTGCAGTATAAAGGCAGTGCAATACTGAGATAAGGATGGGAGAGGAGTGTGGATTTTGCATAACCATTGGGGAAGACTTCATAGTTAAGAAATCCATATGGAGGTGTTTTTCCATGCTGCTCAGGAGGGTCAGCATTCCTTGGCTGAAAGCACAGACCCATGGATCACAGTTAAAATGTTGCTTGTTGTGTGGGCAAGCTGCACATGCACACACAGGCAGTGGGAGTACATGTTCAGAACAGAAAACATCCTTGGGAGCTACTGTGCTCTGTCCAGGAGGTCAGGCAGTGATGGAAAAAGCAGCATTGGCCACCAGTGCCACACTGGATCTGACCAAGGGTTGGTCTGCCTCAGCATCAATGAAATACTGGGAAACTTAAAGGAAAATAGAACTTAACTGGAAGCTATAAACTGACTTCACATGGGCAGGTGGATGGGAAGGTGTTCTAATGTATTGCAGGATGTGAAATGTGGAATTATGATGAGAAATTTTACAGGTGACACTTTCCTTTTGGGTACTGTTTGTGGGTCACTGAGCACATCCATGGTGATGGTCATTCTTCACAGGTAGTTTTATGGAAGTGTCTGCCACTTACACATCCACTGGGAAATGCTGAAGACTTTATCTTTCCTCTTGTTTCAGGAACAATATGAATTTCCTAATGGGATCTTGGTGGCCGAATTTGGAAGATTTGTATGAAGCCAATGTCCCAGTTTATAGATTTATTCAAAGACCAGGGGATTTGGTGTGGATAAATGCTGGCACTGTTCACTGGGTTCAGGCTATTGGCTGGTGCAACAACATTGCATGGAACGTTGGCCCTCTCACAGGTATGTGTGAGCAGTGCCTGTGCTGAGCTCTGTGGAGGTAATATTATACTTCACATGGCACAGAACCTGCCAGTTATTACTCATTTGCCATGCTTTACTAGATGAAAAAAACCCAATGTGTTGTATTTTTAAAATATGACATATTGAAGCTTTAAAGAATTCCATTGTAAGAGGAAGAGAAAGCAGCAAGAATGCAGCCTTGGCACTCATGCTTTGAATGGAGTAAAATGTATATATTAATTTATGTTCTGTCTTCTTAGGTCATTTCTTTTTCTCCCAGATTTGTTCTAAGCAGCAAACTGCACTGTGGATTTCATATAAACTTAAGGACTAGTCCTCTAATATTGGTGGGAGAGTGGGTACCTAATAGCTCTTTGGTGAGAGCATCAGGAAATGCAAACAGCTGTAAAATTTATTTCATAAGGAACATTAGGTTTCTCAGACCTACTGCTCTAGAATTCTTCAGTTTGGTCTTGGAAGGATTTTTATCTGTGAGTGTGGAAGGAAATTCCAGTGCTAAAACAAGAGTCTGTCAAGTGTTTGAAGAGAATGTACTTCCAAAAAAACTTCTGTTTTCTTAAGTAGTTTAAAATATGTCTTTATATGGTGCAATAAAGAGTGCATCTCTAGGATTGTGTGATTGACTGAGAGACCTCTCATGTTCAGTCACAGTAAATTTTGTAAAACATTTTTAAAAGAAGGGTGGCATGAGTAGGCTGCTTAATGAAAAAGTCTGACTCATTTCTCCTCTCAAGAAGAGATTACATACCATAGCAGTGTAGAATCATGATAAATTGTGAATAGAGTGAGATGCAGACATTTCAAACCTGGATTTTTTTTTTAATCTGGAATATTTTAGGAATATTTTAAAATTTTCTAATTCACCATTTTTGAAATACCTGCTCCATGTTCAGCAGAGAAATCAAACACTTGCCAGTAACTTGTCTGCACAGGTATTTGTTGCTGCTGTGGCATTGTGTGTTCTCTCAGCATCATAAATACACTTCTGAAGACATTTCAAAGAATGGAAACGCAGTGGGAATGAATGGCTCATTGTGAATGAAGTTTAGCTGTTAGAGATATAAATTCCTAATCTAAACAGAGTGATCTGGGTTGATAATTGTTCCTGCCCTGACTGATGGCTGCTGTTGTGTGTGTTTGTGCAGCCTGTCAGTACAAGCTGGCAGTGGAACGGTACGAGTGGAATAAGCTGCAGAGCGTGAAGTCCATAGTGCCCATGGTTCACCTCTCATGGAATATGGCTCGGAATATCAAGGTCTCAGATCCAAAGCTTTTCGAAATGATAAAGTAAGTTTTTGTTGATTTGAAGATTTACTGTGCCCTTTTCCTCTTCACACATAAACCAGTGGTTGATTTGTAAATAGTTCTTTGCAAGGCTTTTCTCTTCCCAGGAACCAAACCAGAATTGCTTTAGATTCTGTTTTTCAAACACAATGTTTATATCGCTAATTTTATATTTATATAAAATGTTATACATTAATATATATAATAAAATTATATAAATTTATATTTATATATTATATAAATATGATAATTTATATTTCTATAATTTCAAGCACAATATTTATATCCCTAATAATTATCCCCAATACAATATTTGTATCCCTAATTTTATTATGCTTTATATGATGTTATTGTGGCATAGCTTTAGAATCATCTAAGTAACTTTTTAAAGTTAAATGTGCCATAGACTTAATTCAACAATTTACAGAAAAATGGCTTTGATCACAGCAGCTGTTTAGTGTATATCATCAGAAATAGGAAAATCAAGTCATCAACTCAAATATTAGAATTGGAATATATAGTCATTTTTACAGCAAAGTTAAATTTATAGTCATTTTTACAGCAAAGTCAAATTCTGCATTTCTAGAACGTGTAGTTAGTGTACCCATGTTGTCATTTGGAGATCCAGTATAAATCTTTTAGATCTTTTTCTCAAGTAGGAACTTGAGAGCCTCCTTCCCTTTGCTCTTCTTAACAATGAATTGATTGATCTGTAAAATGATAACTGAGTTTAGTGGCTTTTCTCATATGCACATTCCAAAATGCAGGAATATTCCAGGCTTCAAGCATCTGTAGTGATTTTCTTCAAAGGGTGCAACTTCAAGAAATGTAAATCATATTGCAGCACCATACTGAGGTTGGGGACTGAATGAACATTTCAGCATGTAACATAGGTTTGTCTTAAAGTGGGGGAACGAATTCCAAAGCACATTACTCATCATGAGAATCCTCTGGTAGCAGCACACTCTGCTTTGCCTGAGTTTCTACCAAAGCACTTCTGAACCCTTCTTAATCTTACCAACATACTGGATCAACAAGCATTATATCTTTTTATTATTTGCCTTGAAATGGGCTTTAAAAAATGGGTGAATTAATTTGTGAGAAAAAAGGGCAAAGAAGAAGTGTCTTTTTTACCCCAAATGGGATTTTTTGGTGACATCTGAGTGCGACATCTTTTTACAGCAGAAATTTAATTTAGGCTTGAACATCTGTTGCAGAATGGTGGATTGGGGAAATGTTAAATTTGTAAGAACTGAGAATGTTGGAAGTTGACAACAGGGAGATTTGTACTAACTCTAAAGCTTGATTATAGGGTAGCATTTGTGTGTGAATACTTTTCTAAAATCTAGGAACTGATACTCAGGGTAAATCAAATATTTGCTGAAGGCCTGGCAGTCCTGCCCCTTCAATTAAACAATTAGTGCTCATATTCCTAATGCCAGTTGTCATAAAAAGGAGAAGAGAAATTGAGTAGTTAGAAATGAGAAACAGGGGAAAATGCAGGAGAGTGTGGGAGGGAGAAAGCCAAAAAGTCCATTTAAAAATACCAAATCCACAAGCTTCACTTTTATCTTTATTTATATAAAATATATACAAAGCCCAGCAGACATGTATTGTAAGGCTTAAAGCAGTTCTGGAATGTTCTTTAAAAATATGATTTTGGTATTTTGGCCACTTGGAATTTTGCATTTGCCATGGTTTTGGGTTTAAAAGGAGAAGAATGTGACTGAGCCCAGCATCCTTCTCCAAGAGAATTGCTTAAAAGGTTATGGAGAAACACAGAGGACAAAATGGTAATTTGCTGTTGTCTTGCTGGCTGACAGCAGCCCAGCTTTTTCCAGCAAGAGACTCAAACTTTAGTGTAGATTACAAAGAAACAGAGATGCTAAGGAGCAGATAGAAATTTTGGGTGTGCATGTGCATTCGCTTTTTCCAGTTTACTGAAATAATTTCCAGTTTAGTTGGATTAGGCCTCCCCCATCCAGGTTAGTTGTCAGCCAAAACTCAAGTTCCTGCTGTGGCTGCAGAGGGGAAAAAGAGGGGATGATTAGCACTGGTCTGTAATGTCCAGTAGCAGCAGCCTGAGATAACTTTTTGTTGTGGTCTCTCCTGTAGTTCTGGAAAAACAGTTCCTAGAAATCAGTATCAGCACAGCCTGTGTCTGACCTTGGCTTTGTAAACACACTGGAAATGCAGAAACCTTCATGAATTTCCTTAAGAGAGGGAAGCAGTTGCATAATTTTCCTGTGGGCTTCTTGTCTGCAGGAAAAACCATCTGGGATCGTGGCTGTTGTCCACAGCAGCTGGATTTTCTGTGTACAAAACAGAGACATTTGTGAGTTATGTGTATGGGAGTGTATGCTTATGTATAAAAATGCTGGAAAAAGCAGTCATTTTTGATAGAGCTGGTTGAATTTCATCTTGGATAGATGGCTTCATTGTCATCAGGAAATAAAAATGAGTGACACAGCTGTCATCTTTTTGCTGAGCACAGGTCTGTCAAAAATTGCATGTCAAAGATACATAAAGTGTTAAGGTGGTTTTGACTTCTCTCTCTGGGACTTCTTAGGTACAAAAGATTAGCTCTTGGAAAATAATAAAAAGTAGCTTCTAATTTAATTTGAAAGATAAATACAAATATGTCTTAGTGGGTTGTGTGAAAGTAACCACTGCAGAGTCAATAAACTAAAATTTGAGCATAGATGTAAATATTGGGAACCAGGTTAGTGATGAAAAGAAATGGAGTAGCAAAAGAGGAAAAGTAATAGAAGGAAACTTTGCTTTTGGAAGAAATCTGATGCCTCATTATATTTTTAGTTAATGTGCAGTTCAGTGCTGTCTTGCAAGATAAAGGTCAAAGAGCAAAACCTGAAACTTTCTCATGAGACGTTTCTTAAAGATTTGGCTCTAACAGTAGAAGTGTGAGCAGGAACTGAGCAGAAAAAAATTATTTAAAACTTGGCTGAGGGAGGACAGCCCTCACAAAAAGAAAAATTAACTGCAAACCTCTTAGATGGGAGCCAGAAGGACTTTTACAAATGCATCTGAGGAAGAGAAGAATTTTAGAGGTAGAATGAGCATAGTAATAAAAGCTTAAAAAATTAATTCCAAAGTAACTGAAATACTAAGTTCTATTACAGAAATAGTTTCAGAAATGTAAAAGAACATGACATGGGAGAAATTATTTTGCACAAAATCATGAAGTTAGGTAAAATACTTTTCAGTATCAAGGAAGATGTATTACTGGAAGGTACAAGAGATCAGTTCTGCATTGCCATTGGGATGGTCTCCACACTTTTGAGAAGTTTTACTGAATATCTTAGTACTTAAATGGCTTTATCACTGCTCTTCTAGAATAAATCAGGATTATGTCCATTTTTAATTCTCTTCTCTTGAATATTTGAATTTGACTGGACATGATTTACTCATATCTTTATGCCACACCTGCAAAGACTTTGAGAGGGGGATGGTCTAGATTTTCTTCCAATTGAATTCTCACTGTGCCAGAATAAAAACTGGCCTGCAGTACTAAAAGCTGACCCCATTGAACTTGCACACTATCACTTTGCTAGGAACCTTTTTGGCTTTCTTAAGGCTTCCCAAACTTCAGGAAATTGTGCTGCATATTCACAGTGAGAGTTTGTATCCTTTCTCTCAAATTTAAATGCATGAAATAGTTAACATTTACATTTTCAAGTTTCATTACTGAGACCTGAATTTTATCCAAGGAGGGGGGAGTTCACCTTCAATCTATTGTTTTCTGCTTTGTTTGTGAATTTGGCAAGCATTGGAGCAGTGTTGTAAGTGGGTTCATTCTGGGCAGGTTTTTGTTCATAACTGTAGCAATAGAGAGCACTTTGAACATAATAACACTTTGAAAAGTCTTTGGAAGTCAGGAGTGAGGAACAATGGTGGCAGGTGTGCAGTTGTTCTTGCAGTTGCTCTTGGGGATGCCCAAAGACTTTTCCAGGTAACAGCAGAAAAGAAGAATGGTAGCTTTTAAGTTTATTTTAAATAATCAGGCTGTATTGCATAAATGAATGCTTTTCCAAAATTTCTGAGCTTGTCAGGAGCACAATAACCCAACACTTGAATGAATTAGTATTTAATCTATCACCTGTGGTTGGCCTTAACATCATAACTCACATTCACATCAAACTTCAAAAGTGTTGAAGGAGTTACAGCTTAAGGAGCTGCATAATTTTCTTGGAATTGGGTACAAGAAATTGAGATGTTTAACAGGGAAACACACTTTCAGTTTTGTGTTATCCTTACAGTGAGGGTGTTAGTGAAGCCATAGTGAAGCCCCTGTTTTAGTGAAGATGAACAGTATGAGTGTAAAACAAGAGGAGAGTATTTCAGAACCCTGGGATTTTATTAACTACTTGGAAGCACATGAAAGAAATGTGGTGTTTTTTAAAATAGAGAATGCATTACATGTTTCAGGCTCTAATGGGAGAAGGTTCAAGTTGAAAACAATTGATAGAAGTCTTGAGCACTTCATTTTCTGTCCAGTGTTTGTTTTTACCCTTAATTTTTTTCAGTCTTCCTTCTGCTTCTAATGAGCATGTAACATAACCACCCTGTGGAGGAGAAAATTGAAGCCTGCAAAGGCTGCAGCTCAAATAAATAGAGTAGCTGAGAGCTAAAATTATTGTAAATAACATTGTAATTTAGAAATTTGGCGACCTATTTTGTCGGTTTTTTTTTGAAGAACATACATGGTTCATAAAATGCTAGAAAACAAGTTGCATTTTCTTGTAAGGACAAGAACTGTATAAAATTGTGATATAAAATTATTCAGTTGTTTTTTGGTTTTTTTTGCCTTTGCAGGGGGTATGACAGGGAATTGTGGGTTTTAATTTGACATTTGAACAGTTACTCTCTTCATTCATAAAATAAGTGCTAGAATTATTTTTTTGTCAATTTTTTTTTCATAATAGCAACCTGTCCTTTTCATGGGAGAAGATACATGTTCATAGATTCTATTCCCACTGTGTGTAAAGTGATTCCTGACAGAACTTGGGGTTTCAGAAAACTTGGGATAATAAAGTTTTAATAGTGCTGAGAAAGTAACAGGAGTTTTAGGATGTTAAAAGAGTCCTTTGGATCAGGCTATAGTCACACAAAATGTAAACAGCTATGCTGAACTTGGCAGTGCAAGCTAACTTTTTGCTGACAAAGTTATGGTTCAAAATAAAATGCGTGGATTGCTTTTGAAAACACATTGTTCTGTTGTGCTTAAAAGAGCATTCATGTATTTCAGTCAAAAATGAAAGGTACAGGGCAAGGGGCAGTCCTGGAAGAGGTCCAGAAGCACAAGGTCTGACTTTTCCCCAAGCCATGGGTCCAGTGATTCTTTCTAGGCAGCTGTTTCTGCAATCCCAGAGGAAGAAGAAGCTCCAAGTGCATGGTCTTGGAAAAAGCTGAAGCCTTCTTGAGTTCTGCTGTCCAGTTGAATGTTGACCTGAACAACTGCTTTTGCTTGCAGGTACTGCCTGTTAAGAACTCTCAAACAGTGTCAGACACTGAGGGAAGCTCTGATTGCTGCAGGAAAGGAGATTGTCTGGCATGGACGAGCAAAGGATGAGCCAGCTCATTACTGTAGCATTTGTGAGGTCAGTGAAAATGTTTTGGGTCATCTACTCTTGTAATATTTATTTAAATTTTGCCCTGTCTTTTGTTGTTGATGATGTTTAAAGTTTGCTTCTAAGCTGCAGCATCTGCTCTGTGCTGTAAGCACATCTGTGTGATGCAGTGGTGCCTTCCAGGAGCTCATCCAGATGTTTTTCTGGACATGGGCTGTATTTTGCTGAAGGCTCTACCACAGCACTTCCACAATATTGTTTTTCACTGGGTTGATTTTCAATTTTCAGTTATTATAAAATGTTGTTGTCCCTTCCTGCATAAAATTTGATCTGCTGAGCTTCATTTTAAAGGTACATTGGTCTTCCTTTCAGAAGTCACCAACACACCCAGAAGAGAGAGAACTTAAGTCCTTTTTTTCTGCAGGACATCCCTTTTTGCTGCATTTTTTCATTCTACTTACTGTTAATAGTTGCTTCAAAGTATTAGATAATAATTTTCATGAAGTTTAAAAGAAAATAACATTTTCTAACCCCCTGAAAATCCATTTCTAGTTATCCTCTGACAGAGCCTCTTGGGCAAGATGAGCATGTGGCTCAGTAGTAAGGAAAAAACAAACTTCTTTAGCAGACAGTAAAAAGGAAAAATAAATATAATTTTTTGAAATCCTCACCTTACTATTCAGCAGATGAATCCTGCTTTGTCAATATTGACCCAAAGCTTTCCCATGGTGCTGTTCATGCAGACACCCTAAGTGTAATATTAGTGGTTTTACACTGCTTCACTTCTCTGCCCAAGCCTTAGGAGAATGGATTTTCCCTGAACAAATCTAATTTTTCTCTTTGCATGCACAGGGTAAGCTTGTAAATCTTGAAGAAAACGCCGTTCTCATGGTTTTAACTTTTTAAAAAATGAAATTGTAACGCTTGGCTTTCTGTTTCCTGTCTAATAGGTGGAAGTCTTTGATCTGCTTTTTGTCACTAGTGAGAGCAACTCTCGAAAGACCTATGTTGTACATTGCCAAGACTGTGCACGAAAGATAAGCACGAACCTGGAAAACTTTGTGGTGCTAGAACAGTACAAAATGGAGGACTTGATGCAAGTCTATGATCAATTTACATTAGTAAGTCAAATTAATAAGTGGGTGCATAAATACATTATTTGTAAAGCAGTTGTAGACTGTCTTGGTGCTCCCTTGTACGAGTACCACGGACTTTCTGATTCAAATGGAGGTTTGGGTTGTGTGTGATATTTGCAGAACAAAACCTGAAGAGTCAGAATTGTGTCAAATACTACAGTAACTTACTGCAGAACATAACCACTGAGTTTTCAGGAAAAGTATGATGTTACAATTCATAAAGTTGTGGCTTTAAAAATCCAATAGAGATCACCTGAAGACCATAACTGGATCAGATGGAGATGGGAAGAATCAGGACAGTGAAGCTTGGAGAAACTAGCACCAGGTTCAAGAGCATCTCTAATACATTGGTTGTGGTATGAAGTCAGTATAGCAGCAGAGCATCCTATGCACTCAGACCCTTCCTTCCCCTTCCCCACCCATCCCCTCCCAAATCAGCACTGTCCTTCTGCTTAGCAAGTGGATGCTCTCAAACAGTTCTGTCTCTTGGCTTGGGGCCTCCTTTGCATTTCAATTTAAAGCAAAAAGCCTCTTTGCCATTGTAGCTCTGTGCTATATATGGCAGCCTCCTGCTTTGAACTGCGTCAGCACAACTGTCCTAACATTTCACCCAGGTTTCATTGTTCCAGGCAAAGATGGCTTTTTTTGTAACCACAATGAAAGTGATGCTGGATGTATTGATAAGGCTTGGCTTTCTGTCAAAGGAGACAAACATTGGACTAAGTGTTATGGGAATTTCATGTTGGGTTTAATATGACAGCCCAGTAAGGGCTGTGCCTTTCGATTTATTTCCAGGTGCTGCAGAAAATGTGTGTTTAGTTTTTTCATGTGTTGGTAGCATGCCAAGTTGTGACCTTCTGAATTAAGGCCTCAAGGTTCAGCAGAGGCTGGCCAGAGTGTGGGACCATGTCCTCTGAATTTAATTCTCTTCATTAGTCCCACAGAGCCTGGATTGGTTAAACTTCAGTTCATGCTTCTAGAAGGTCCACTGTCATTATAGTCTGTGAAATGCTGCAATTTCAAAGTGATGATCTGTTATAGAAAAACATATAAATAAACACCTGTTCTCAGATACTTCATCCAGTTGAGTGGAAATGGGGAAGAATGTTTCTGTATGGAGATGAGAGGGAGGGAGGGGTATTTTGTTGTCTGTGCTTATACATTATATAGGTAACAGTGATGATACTGTCCCTAGAACAAGGGTTCTCAACCTGTGAGTAGCTCCTTCCCCCACCAAAACTTAAGGCTAAGGACACTGATAATTGTTCTCGTATGAAGTTGCTGTGCCATTCATTTCTTTCAAAGGGGATACACACTCAATTGGGAAGAGTCATAGCCCAGAAGTGACATCTGTCTGATGTAGGAGGAGAGTTAAGGTTTGTTGTAAGTCACAGGATGAAGATAATCTCAACTGGCAAAGGTGAATTATGCCAAAGAGAGACTGGGGTAAAGCACCAGGAGCAAACAGGGGGATGAGCCAGTGTTACAGTTCCATGGCTAGGTTCTCTGGTATGATCTAAAGTGTCTTTAACAACTGTGAGGAGCTTTTTGAAGGGGTTCCACAGATGAGCAGGAAAAGAGGAGGAAATGCCATCAGAGACTCAGTACTTTGATGGAATGCCACAAAGTGCAATACTGGGAAGCATTTAGGTGATTTTCTGGACCTCCTGGCAGCTGGCAGGAACAAGACACCTCACTTCATTCTTGAGGCACTTGGTCCCCATGTCAGAGAATCTGAGACCCCTTCCACAGATACCTTGACCTCAGGGGGGTATGTTACTGCTCAGGTAGAGGGGAGGAGGGAAAATGAAGCCCACAAAGACTTTGGAGAGCCACAAATGGACCATCTCCCCATTGGTAAACAGGTTGAGAATCCCTGTTTTAGATTGTGTAAAGATATATCTATACTGAGGCACATGGAGCCCTTTGCTGCCACAGTGGGACTTGGGGCTGCTCACATCATATTAACACAGACGTCCCCACAGAATACTCCAGTCTGCAGTACAGGCAAAATCCTAATGCAGAGTGTTCATAAAATACATGTTGTATTTGAGTAAGGTGGAAAAAAAAATGCCACTGTTCTCTCTAAAGTGTCCTGAAGTGTAAAAAGAATAGCGTGTGTGTGTGACTTTTAAACTCTCATGGTTACGTTTGTGCAGGTCTTAGTTAAACACAGAGTTTTGCACCCTTGTAGAAAAGGTAATTTAATGTTTTCTCTTTCAGGCTCCTCCATTGCCATCCTCCTCATCTTGACATTTTTTCATGGACATTAAATGAAAACTTTTCTGATATTCAGGAAGTGACCCAGTTCTGCACCACTGATTTTTGTAGCTATCCCGTAAGGCTGCTGGCTGAAAGCTGTGTCTATGCAACCTTCCAAGTGCGGAGTGTCAACCAACTGGACAGGAGAGAGCACTGCCTCCTACTCCAGAACTCAAAACAAATAAAGCTCATCCAGCTGTACTTCAAAAAAATAATTCCATGTTTTGTATATATCTGACAAAACTGGCAACATTATACAGACTACTGACTTGAAGACCACCTCTTTTGTATTTCTCTGTTTCTGGGCTGATGAGTTGGTTTCATCCATTTTTCCCCCTTCAGAATTTCCCTTGGAAAAAGTACTAGCTTAGCTGGTCATTTCTTTGTAAGGTAGTTAGAAATTTTAAGTCTTTCTTTGGGCAACTTTTTTTTTTTCTTTTTTTTTTTTTTTAATGTGAAGAGTTAGGTGATATAAATTTTTTACTGCTTTTATGTTTTTCTGTCTTGTTTTGAAACCATGACGGTTACACTTTTGGTTCCTAAATAAAATTTAAAACAATTAACAGCCAAGTCACAAAGATAAATGGGTTGCACATAGACTAAGGAATAAACTTCAGATTTGTGATTTTTGTTTCTAATCTTGATGTAAATTTACACTATTTATAAATACATATTTATTGCTTGAAAATATTTGTGAATGGAATGCTGTTATTTTTTCCAGATTACCTGCCATTGAAATTTTAAGGAGTTCTGTAATTTCAAACACTACTCCTATTACATTTTCTATATGTAAATAAAACTGCTTAGCATTGTACAGAAACTTTTATTAAAATTGTTTAATGTTTAAAGTTTTTCTATTGTTTGAGTTTTAAAAAGATTTTATGTACAGTGCCCAGTTTTTGTTCTCTTTGAATCTGATTATATATATTTTATATATACTCTTGTGCTTGTGTATATATATAATATATATAGAAACGCGAATATAAATATGTGTATAAAGATTTAGAGACTAAATTTTTCTCGTTTTAAGTTTTACATCTATGGTAGATTTGAGGTGTCTACTGTAAAGTATTGCTTACAAAAGTATGATTATTTTTAAAGAAATATATGGTATGTATCCTCAAGACATAGAATGACCTTCAGACTGGTTTATTGTTAAATTGCACTTTTTGCAATAACAGACCAATAAATAGTTGCTGCCAAAATGTAGTAGTAGAAAATAAGTAACGGCTAAATTTTAAAGCTCTTCAAGAAAATACCAACTTTGACAGGAAGTTTGGCACTAGTTTTAGAGGAGGAATGAAGAAGATTGAGTTTTGGTGGGGATGTTCTCTAGATTTCAACCAAATTGCAACTTATATATTACAATATGTTCTATTAACAATTTTAAAAGTTAAGACTGAATCATCTTGGCGTCATTGTTGACCCCAAAAAAAGGACGTTGTTTTGTGGTATTCTATTGTATTTTCACATATTTTGTAATACAAATTCACTGGTAAATTTTCGAAGCACTAGGTTTATTTAGGACAAGTTTATAATATATCATTGTAACAGTTTGCAGTTTTAATGATGGTATTTATTTTAAGTTGCTCCTTTCTCATTAGCTTCTTGAAAATGCATTAAATCTAAATTTCAAAATTGATAGCTTCCTTATCGATCAGAGTTGACTGATGCAGAAGGTTCTGCATCGAACACTTTCTCATAATTTCTCATTAGTGGGGTATGTTAGTGGTTGCATTGTTAAATTTTTTGTAATCAATGTGAAGTGTTCCAGGCACAGAGCATGCAGATAGTTCCTTTTGAACAAAAAGAATCGCCTCTTATGTTGTAGCTTCAAACTGAAGGGTGTTTTAATGAAGAATCAGCACAGTTTATCTAATGCTGTTACAACAGTTTAACCACAGGTAGAGCTGACTTTCTTGCTAGTTCTCACTAGTTGGACAAAAGCGTGTAGAGATTAAAGAAAAGCATAATGAAATGTTCTTGCCAGCAAAATTATCAACTAGCAGTTAGGAAGCCAGTATTTGCAGTGCTGTAAAGGTGTAAGTCTCAGCTCTTGATAACAAACTCTACAAATCATAATTATTTTTTTTTACTTATGTATTTTACGCAGTCATAAATATTGTAATCTTGACAAACCATGCTGCAACTGAAAAGCTACTCCTTTAAAGTAGTCTTAAACCCAAATAAAAGCAAGATACACTTACCTCAACTAATGGTAAACAGAAGGTCCTCATTTCTCAGTGCTGTAAAAGAACATTGCTAATTAGGGAAAGAAAAAAATCGTGTGCTAATCAGAAGGGCTTTGTACCTTTCCTTCCCTTTGGAAAAGAGGATATGGCATTACCAAGGAAGAATATTCATATTTTGCCAATGAGCAAGTAGACCAAATGAGTAGAGCATCAGGCAGCATTCCTCGTGCTGTGGGAAGGGTTGTCATGAATTGGAATTGCTGCAGGGCTTTAATATTTTGCAGTTTCCACACTTCTTAATCCCACTCTGCTCCCAAGCAATGGACAGTTTGGATCTATAAGCTGCTATGATTTAGAATGCTTTTGTTTCACCTTATTAAAGAAGCACAAGTTAATATTTCGTCAGTTGTACTTCTTAAGAAGCACCTTCTGCTTCTTCAGTCATGAAGCACACGATGCCAAGTGAGGCATTTGTAATCTCTGGGTGTTTCCAAGCATCAGGAGTTGGGCAGGGTGGGGGGAGGCTGGAGTCTGGAGCTGAACTTTCCAAGGAATCTTGGGGCCCTTAAGCTCCACAGCTGAGCCCTACTGCAAGTGATTTTGATCTGCTTGTAGCTACTTATTGTAGTAGCAGGCAGATTTAAGATGAAAATGGCCAAAGACGTGGCGTTTGTTGCAAGAATTTTCATTAAGTTACAGGCTGAGAGAAAAGTGATTCTATTAGGAGATGGATAAAACCAGAGATAAAAATAGGTGTTTAAAAAAATAGTATAAAGTTGAATTACAGATTAGAAGGAATTCGAAAGTAAGAGCAACATTTGCTACTGAGCTGTGGATCTGAGAACTGTCCTTGAGGAGCTTGACAAATAGGGATCCTTAAATGAGGAAATAAATGGTTGTGTGTTTCTGAGCTTAATTAAGTCCTTCCATAAATATATTCAACAGCATTTGATTTTAAAGCTTTCCTCTGGATACATAATTTGGGAGCAGTTCATCTTTGCTTTTTTGGAGAAGTCCTACCAGTGGTTACAGTTTAGTAGTAGTGATGTTGATATCTATATACGAAGTATTTAGATAAAAATCACTGGAAAGTGAGAAGTATCTACTGACAGGAAATCCCAAAGCTTCCTGAATTTGTGTGGCAGAGGACTTGTTGATCCTAAAGACAAAGTACCCTGAATCTGTGCTTGCCATGTGGAAGAAGGACTTTCCAAGTAGCATTAAAGTGATGATGCTTTGCTTAAATGAGCACAGCTTGGCTAAGCTGAGCTGATTCTTGGGTCAAAGGTGGGCAAGGCTTGGGGATTTCACAGCTAGGAATTTCCTGGCCACAAATACATTTGTTGGTTAATAAAGAGAAGGAAGATGCAGGGGTTCAGCCAAGACCACAGGGAAGAGGGTACTCATCCTTGGTTACTGCCCTGATCCTGAGAAGGGTTTCAAACATGGTACTTAGTGCTGGGGTTAGGAGGGAGGAGGGTGTTTAAACCTGAGCTTAGTTAGGTCAGAACCATTTTGTGTGGAACCAGAGCAGAGCCATGATGGGAGCAGCAGATGAGTGTGGGAGGAAAGCTTCATGTAAGGTGGACTTGTCCATGGGAAAGCCGTGGAACTGTTGGAGCAGGTTCAGAGAAGGGCCATGAAGTTGACAAGGACTGGAGCCCACCCCCTATGGAGACAGGCTGGGGAATTGGGGCTGTTCATCCTGGAGAAGAGAAGGTTGTGTGGGGAGCTCAGAGCACCTTCCAGAGTCTGAAGGAGTTACAGAGAAGCTGGAAAGGAACTTTTCTGCTAGAAACTGTAGTGACAGAAAATGGGGGATTGGTTACAAATTGAAAAAGAGGAAATTTAACTCAGATATTAGGGAGAAATTCTTCTGTGTGAGGGTGGTGAGGCCCTGGCACAGGTTGCCCAGAGAAGCTCTGAATGCTCCACCCCTGGCAGTGTTCAAGGCCAGGTTGGATAAAAACCTTGAGGAACCTGGTCTGGTGGGAGGTGTCCCTGCCTATGGCTGAGTGTTGGGACTAGATGAGCTCTAAAGTCTATGGTTGAGTCTAAATATGATTCTGTGATCTTCCATGGCTGCTTTAGCCATTGTGGGAACAGGCAGAGGAATCCCTGCAGCTGCGAGCGCACGGAGACAAGGCTGGTGAGTGTGAGGGTTTACTCAGGGACAGGTCAAAGCCAACCAGTGCTGCCTGTTCCCATTGCACCGGTGCTGAGAGGAGGGAGGAGGGGTGCAGGTGGTGCCCACACAAGTTCAAGCACAGAATGGAGCTGAAGCTCAGCGCCAGGTGAGCTCAGTGCAGGGCTGCTGCCCGAGGGCCCTGTGGAGGAGAGCACAGGGTGCCAGGGATGAGGCTGCCAGCAAGGCAGCAATGCAGGGGAGGGCACAGGGCAGCCTCATTGCAGGAAAACAAATTTATTCCTCCAAAGAGGGGAGAGCAAGACATTTGGGGGAGGTGGAAGGTGACATTTCCTTGTTGGTGCTGGAAACTCGATGCAAAGCTGAAAGCGGAGGAGAGGGAGAGCAGTGCCGGGCAGGGCCCCTGTGGTGACAGGGACATGGGGAGGGGGTGCAGCACAGCTGTGTGTCCGGACAGGAGCACAGGGACCATCCTGAGCCCCGCAGGAGCTGGCCCCTGTCACCGCAGCAGGGAGGAGCTGTCCTGTCAGCTGCTGTGCCCAGGAAGAGCAGTGCTGGCCTCTCCCATTGCAGTGGGATAAAGGGAGCAAGGATGGGTTGTAGAGGTGAGGGGTGAGGTGCCCTTATCCGTATTTATTTTGGGATGTCATAAAAACACTGAAGGGTTGGAAGATGAGAAGAGGCACCTCACTGTGGCAGCAGCAGGGAGGGCTCAGCTCCCAGCCTCCCTAGGGCAGCAGTGTCAGTGTTTTACTGCAGTTCCTGCTGCCAGGACCTTGTTAAAGGGTTAAAATGCAATTACTGCTGCCCCTCCCTGGGGAACAATGGGGCTGTGGGCATGCACAGCAATTAGGGGACATGAAAATGGATTTATCATCCATTATAAATGGATTTATCATGGATTTATCATTTATCAATTGGTGCCCATTGGGTTGGGCACCAGGAGGAAGGAGGAGCAGGGAGAAGCTGGCTCAGCTGGCATAAGAGAGGAAATTATTCCAGCCCTGCCACAGGGCTGCCTCCCTCCTGTCCTGCCCCCAAGCTCCTGACAGGCAGTGGTTCCTCTCTCACAGTCTCACAGAAGAGCACACTCTGCTTTTTATTAGGATGGAGCACTGCTCTCAAATGACATCCTACCTTTTATTTTTTTCCTCATAGAAGATATTTTCAAGCTTAGGACAGAGCAATTTAAAAGTAGCAAAATCCCAGGCAAGGGTTAATGGATGGGCTAATGGTTAAACAACTAGGCTAAAAGCACTGACTCCTTTAATGCACTGAGCTGGAAGATTCTTGAAGGAGTCACACCCAAACAACTCAGCCATTGCCAGAGTCCATGGGAGCACTGAAACGTGGCAGGAGAGAGTTGGCTCCAAGTACATGTTAAAATCATTGGAAGAGTCAGGAAGGGACACCACAAGAGAAGATTGACAGAAGAAGTAGCCTAAGATGTGTGCTGGGCTATCATTTAGTTCAGCCTTGTGGGCACAGAGAAAATGAACAGGCATCAAGGATGTTTTCACCCCTTTCCTCCTCTGTTCTTTTCATCACCAAATCAGTGGGAAACTGAGCAGTCCTTTGAGGAAATTGGCCTTTTTCTTGTGGCAGTGGTCAGTCAGCTGCAGCTGTCAATGCCATATGCTGAGTGCAGCATGCAGCTCATGTCCTGGATGCTGCTGGAGCTTTAATCTGTTCAATTTTAACACATATAAAATTTAGGGGTTTGGGGTTGTTTTGTTCCCCCAGAACATCACTGCCAGTGGGCTGTCCCACAGGCTGGCCTCCCAGCAGCAACTTGAAGGATTTTTGTGGCATCTGGAGAAGGCTGAGAGGTGGGCAGTGGGTGCAAACAGGGTTTGGTCACCTGCCTGCAAGCAAGGTGCAAAAATGTCCTATTTAGGAACCAAAGTGGTTCCTAAGGTACTCATTGGAACCTATTTAGGTTCCAAAGTGGTCCTCAGGTAGGAGTGAACATTGGCTACTGGAGGATAAGTGATCCTCCAGGAACAGCCTCATTTGGGCTGTGATGAAATCCAAGGACAACCACTGGGAGCCAGTCACAGTTGCCACATGTTTGGGGTTTTCTGGGGGGTGCAGGGGGGAGTGTGAAGGGCTTTTTAAGAGTGGTAGCACTAGGCAGGGTATCCAACGCAATGTGATAAGAGCATCTCCTGTGGTTCCAGTTGTTGAAGACCTCCTTAAAGGTCAAATGCCTTCTTAGTGAACATCTGCAAAGCTATTCCAGGGGCTCAGGAACTGCTGGCAGGCTCGGGACAGACTTACAGCTCAGTATTTATGTGCAGAACTTTGTCTTGAGATGCCAGTGTTATCTCTGCTGTCCCAGATTAAACGGTGACTTAGGGATGTATCCATTGCATACAGAGCAGCTCTCCCAGCTCCTGGGCTGGGCACCAGGAGGAAGGAGAAGCAGGGAGGAGCTGGCACAGGAGTGTAAATTGTTCCAGCCCTGCCACAGCACAGTGGCTGCTCGAGTCCCCTGGGCTGTGTGAGCCTTCCAGGAGCACAGCAGCTCCAATAGGATTCCTCCAGAGTCCTTTTGGAGAGTCCAGGGCAGGGCTGGGTGCTCACCCACACCCCTTGGGAGGGGCAGACAGCAGGAGCTGGGAATGTCTTGGAGAGGGTTTGCGGCTGCTGCTTTTTAATACTCTGCCCATCTTGTTACCTCCTGATGCTTCCCAGGCTGGTGAAACCCTGGAAACCTCAGGAGAGCATCCAGAAAGGTTTGGTTTTAGGTGGCAAAGAGGCTGTAATTATGCTTGAGGAGGCAGAAGTGCCCGGGCAGCCCTGGGATGCTGATATGCAGCCATCAGATAAGGGTGAGGATACTGGATGCCTGGCTGGGAGATTTAAAAATAAAAAATTGGTTTCAGTGACAGGTTGATGGGGTAAAATGTTGCTGAGAAACAGCAGTGTGGGCTCAGCCCAGGGGTGCCTCATGGCACACGTTTTGCATCAAAATACTGAGCTTTGGCTGAGAACCAGCCCAAAACAGGCCCTGGGCAAATGGGCATTTTAGGAGAAAAATAGCTCAGCTCCACATGTGTCTTGGTTTGGAAAGACAGGTATCTGCCAAGGAAGGCAGGAGCCTCCCCTGAAATGGAAAACTGTAAACCCCCTCCCTCAGAATTGTTATAAATTTGAAATTAAGGGGCTCTCAGGCAAAAATATCGGACCAGGAATAACAGTTCTTTAATAAGGAAGAAAAGAAAAATAAAATAATCAATGCAGTACACTAGAACAACACTGACAGAGTCAGAACACAGCCTGACACCCTGTGGGTCAGGGTGTTGGCAGCAGTCCCATTGGAAATATGGCTGCAGCCCTCCTGGAGTGTCAGGGGTGGTTCTGCTGCAGCAGGGATCCTGGAGAGAAGGATGTGTTCTTCCTCTGAAGATCCAGGGGAAGAGGCAGCTGCTGTTCCTCTGGGAAATCCAGTGCAGAAGCCGTGCTGGTGTTCCAGAATCTCCAGATTATATCCAGGCAGGAATGCTTGGCTCCTCCCTCTGGGCTCACATCTCCCAATGGGATGCTGTAGTTCTTATCAGCCATGCAGGGACATTCAATAGCTGTTATCAGCAGATGTCCCCTCCTGAGGGAGGAGTGATTGTGGAAGAGATAAGAAAACTGCCCACTGAACAGCAGACAGGTGCCATACAGATGGCAATAGAATACAATTTGCTTGGCAATCCAGGACAACATGGATTAGGTTTCCTTCACCATCATCCATTCCTGCACTCAAATGCAATGAGATTTTGATATTCCTAAACATGGATGAGGGAAATTGCTGTGTCTGTGTGTTGTAACCATGTGATTCCAAGTCAAGTTGCAGCCTCACAGCTGAATCTTGTTTCAACACCTTCATTCTCAGGAGGAATTTCTTCACTGAAAGGGTTGTCAGGCAGTGGAAGGGGCTTCCCAGGATGGTGGTGGTGTCACCCTGAAGTGCTCAAGAAACAGCTGGATGTGGCATTTAGTGCTGTGGTTTGATTGGTGTGGTGGTATTTAGTCAAAGGTTGGACTTGATGATCTTGAAGGGCTTTTCCAACATTAATGATTCTGTGATTTTTTTAATCTTTCAGCTTTTACCCATGTTTTCCAATCAGATCTTCTGCAGGGTTGTCTCTAAGACAGATACAGACATTTCCCCTGTAAAAGAAAAAAAAAAGATCAGGGGAAAAAATACCAGTTTTTGTGAGAAGTGTTTTAGTGATACAAGAATACCATTTTTTAAAGGTAGCAAATGAAGCAGAGAAGCAAATTCTGGCAGGGCAAAAGTCTGGGGAGGCAAAAAATTGTTTGACTGAGTGCTTTGTAAACCCCCCTGAGTTCTGTTAACAGAGAAATAATGTGTGTGTCAGTAAGTGATGATACCTTTGAAAAGCTGCTTCAGCAGCTCCAAAGTGAAAGCAAAGGTGGAATGAGTTTTCCAGCACTGAGCAAAACGAGTTGGCAATTATCATAAGTGCAACTTCAGTTCCTAATTTTCAAAATCAGTGCAAAATGCTGTTTACAGAGCTCGATGGAGCCTCCAGCAATTAGGGCTGTGTTATGAAGAATGCCATGGCTAATGCTCTCTATGGCTTATTTACACAACCACGAGATGGGAGAACATAAGAACAGCATATGAATGAAGTGCTGCTGTGTTTGAATAGGTATTTGATTGCCCTGTGTGTGCCAGGAGCTGCCTTTTCCAGCTCTCCCTGGTGTTCCTCCACCTCCCATCCTGCCGGCGCCTGCAGGGCAGGAGCCCCAGGCCCTGCCAGCACAACCCATGGCTCCCTTCCCTGGGGCTGTGGCCACGAGATGTGTTGGGTGTGATGCTGGACTCTGCTGAGCTGTGCATTAATGTGGAAACTGCGCCACAAAAATCAATTTGGCCTCCAGCACGGAAACATCCCCAGCCCCTGTGTGCTGTGGGAACGCAGATGCCCTGCCCTCAAAGCACCTCCTGTGCCCCAGCAGAACCTCCCAGGGGGGCTGGGGGTCACAGGGGTGGCCCTGCAGGGGTGCTGGCTCCTGGAGCAGGGTGCTGGGCCAGCTCAGCCCCTTCTTCCCTCGCTGCTCATCCCCAGCCAGGCTGAGCGCGGTGCTTTCCCACACGCGTCTCTGAGCTCTGCTGAGGAAGGGTCTTGGAAGGAATGAGGAGCTCTGTGCTGCTGGATTTTGGTACCTGGAGAGAGGATAGAGGGGTGGAGCACCTCGCTTCAGCGTTTCCTTTCCTGCCTGCCAGGGATCCCCCACCTTTGGCCGCAGGGCAGCAGTGGAGGATGTGAGTTTAAAAAGTGGTGTTTTCTCTGTCTGAGGAGAAGGGACGTGCATTTCTTCTCATCTTCCAGAAGCTGGGTGGTGTGACTGCTTTTGAAAAACTTGAATACACAGAAAAAAAAAAAAAATCTCACACAGAGAGGAAGTGCTGCTCATTGCTCTGTGTCTTTTTTTTTTTGCACCTCCTTCCTCTTCCAGTTTGTTTGGCAAGCTATCTTGCTTGAGATCTGCCAGAGAAGAAGCCCTCTTTCTCTCTATTCTGGCAAATCTCTTCACTTCTTGAATGTCTCCTGTGCCTTATTTGTGTGCTCATTTTGGTGCCTTTCAGTGGCTGTGCTCATGTCTCCTTCTCAAAATATCTCCCTTTCTCTTCACATTTATCTCCATGCTGTCACTGGCAAACATCCCTAGTGCAGCCTTTCTGTTCATTGACACCCTCTTTGTGTCTCAGCCACGCTCTTCACCTTCTCTTGGTGGATTTAATGCTCAAAGGGGAGGAAAAATTTGGGTTTGAAGAATAGGTTGGCATTAGGAGAAACTTCCAGACCAAAGGATATCATAAAGCAGTTAGCTCAATACTGTAGGTAGGTCTGTGCCTGTCACTGATAATGGCAAATCCACTGGGATACATGAAAAATAGTTCTTTGTAAAACAGGCTTTTATTTGTCTCATTGCAAAGTGATTCATTTGTTTGGGCTGTCTGAGAAAGCATTAAATGTCTTTAAAGTTTTAAAAACTGAAGGCATAATGTCCCTCCAATGCTCCTCCACCTTAGTCCCCATTACCAAAATGCTGTTTTCAATGTTGGTTTGACTTGAATTACTTTGTGGTTCTCTATTTGTTGGGTTTTTTTCACATTTTCCTCTTGCCATGCTAAAATGCTCCGGGTCATCACTTCCCTCCCACACAGGGAAGTGTGGAAGTCTTTCCCTCCTCTGCCTCCCTCCTTTATCCCCCAAGGTTATTGACCAGTGGTTATTGGGTCAGCAGAGGAAAAAAACTGAGAAAAAAAAATAGAAAATGAACTAGAAAGAGTTACATTTACTTTTTTTTTTTTTTTTTTTTTTTGCAGTGAAACCTCATTCACAATTTCTGCTTTCTTTAATGTGTTTGTTACACCTGTTTGGATGGCAGGTTCCCCTGAGCACAGTTCATCTCCTCTGATGTGCAGAAGCACAGGACACCTCCTGCCTTGGGGTTCTCTGCCCTGCCATGCTCCCTTAATGAAGCTGGAATTGGAGGACCCAGTGCTGGTTTGGGTGATAACAACATTCCCCTGTTCCTTCTCTTTGGGGTTTCTTTCATCTTCTCTGGGACCACCACAGGGAAGTTTTTCCTCTGGCACCTCTCCAGCTGCAGTGGCTTCCAGGAAAGAGTTCCTCTTCCCTGTCCCTCATTTCAGGTCAGAAAACACTTCTGTCTCCTTTTCTGGAGCGAGGAATTGTCCCTTGGGAAGGAGTCTGGGATCTCTCTGGTCCTCTGAGAGAAATGACTCAACTTCAGTGAACATAAGGGACTGAGGATGGTTAGGAGGAAAAACAGAGAGAGCTGTTTTGGGTAAGACATGAAGACAACTTGGTCATGGTGGTTAATTTCTCCAAAAAGCCAAGAAGGACATGAGAAGACAGGAGAAGGGACAGCTTCCTGAGCCTTTTGAGCAAATTCTCTGAGCCCAAGGTTTCCAAACCCTGAAAAGCAAACAAAGAGCAGAACAACTCTCTTGGACCATTCTGACTTTGTGAGAGCAGAGAGAAACCTGTATCAATCCATGTACAGCCACTGAAAGCTGTTTCAGATGTTGAAACAAAAAGTCTCTCGAGGATACCAGCCCTTGAAAATCAAACCAGATGCATTTTTGCCTGATAACTTGCTTTTGATTATTATGAAAGTTTGTTCTGAATGAACATTTCCAGGCATGCAAAGTGGCTAATCTGGCAAACCAGCACTTTAATAGATCTGGGATCTCAAAGCTCCCATGTGCCATTACACAGTGTTCCCTCCCTCCTACTCACAACTCTGATGTTAAGACAGTTTCTTTGGATCAGGATAAGGTTATTTCCTTCAAGTTGGGTTTGGTTTGGGGTTTTTTTTATTCCCCAGAAGGAGATATCAGTGAAAAATTAGGGTGTTTCCTTGAGAAGACAGTGAGTCATTAGTAGCTGTGTTGCAATAGCTTTATTCATAAATACTGTTAAATTATTCACATCTTTAATTTTACAGACACTGCAAAACTTAAGATGAGAAAGATGTTTTCTTGGTCAACTGGACACCTGACCACAACCTGAGACATCACCCCAGGAACCCCAATCCTTGTTCCTGCCATTCCTGTGACATTTGGAGTTCCCTTGGGCTGGACCAAATCGCACTGGGCCAAATCTCTGGTGTTGTGTTTGGGGAGGAGTGTAAGAAACAAGACAAAGAAGGATCCTTGTCCTGCTGTGTCCCTGCACTCCCTGCAATCCCTGACGTGGGGGATTCCTCTCCTCAGGCCCATGGCATCCTGCAAGGCTGATCTCTCCAGGGAAAACCCTCCCACGCCTGTGCCCCTCCAGTTATCCTGTTCTCCTCTGCACTGTGCTGAAACCCCAGCTCTTCCCAGGCTCCCTTGGCTGCCTGAGCTCCCTGGAGCCTCTGCTCTGCTCCTGGTTTCCTCCCCATGAGGAGCATCTGCCCTGGATGGAATCACACACACCCTGAGCAGGGCTCTTCACTTGCACCCACTGGCTGCTATTCCCACCCATTTTTCACCATCTCTACTGCAAAACAGCATCAAAGTCTTAGTGCACCCTCCCTCATGTGCTCCTTGCTCTCTCAGAGGGGAGGTTGGGCTGGGGTTTACCTGATTTTAGTTTTAACAGAGTCACTTAAGCTTTTACTCCTATTTCTTCTTTGAAACACCGCCCGTGACTGTCATTGCAAAATCCTGATTTCTTCATTCCTTGGGCTGCCTTGCACTGAGATTTCCTGCTGGCCTCAGCAGCTCTCCTGGCAGACTCTGTGCCTCTGATGTGTTTGAGAAAGGGTTCATTGTCAGCCTCCACGCTGTTAGCAAGTCACTCCTTGGATTTCTCTTCTGGGGCTGCCTTACTGTAGCCTTGCATCTAATTTGCCTAATTTCTGCATCTGATTCCTCCCTTTTGAAGGGTGTCTGTTTGGTTAGAATTGCTCCCTTGTGCTGCTGTTTAGCCACCTGGGGGGTGTGTGTGTGTATTTTTTATTTATTGTCAGCACACATTTACTGTGAACTTCTAATGTGGTGTCTTTAAAGGGATCCCACTCTTGCAGGGCTCTTCAAGAAAAACTTGGGCAGAGATCACAGCAGATCCCACTTTCCCATTGGGCTCCATATATGGCTTAAAAAAAGATATGAAGCAGCTCACAGCTGTTCCTGCAACCTGCAAATCCAGCCTCCAGAATTTTCCCTCTGAGTGAGTTCACCCCTCTGCCAGGGAGCCATCCCTCCATCCTTGTCCAGCAGCAGGAGGGGGTTTGGGGGATTGCACCTGAGGGCCTTTGCTCCCACCTGCCCCAGGAGAAGCTGCCCAGTGCCTCAGAGTGTGCTCATGGATCTGGGTCTGCAGCAGGGAAAAGAGGGAACCTGTGGTCACAGCTTTTCCAATAATTCCTTATTTTTGCCTCTGTAGTACTGAGACCCCTGTCCTTTAGCTCAGTCTGTGTTTCTATCAAATTTATGAACAATTCCTCTCATGAAATCCCATGAACATGGACACCTCTGGGAATGACAGTCTTTTGAAGGCTCTGACCCAGTTAGAAAAGTCCTGTTTTCTCCATGCCTTTTGACCTTTTACACTTCCTCTTTGATCTGCCAGCGCTCAGGAGTTTGACTTTTTTTTTTGATAAATATACACATTTTTTTGGTGGCACCTCAAGGTCATATTTGTACTCCTGTCCTCCATTCAGAAGCTCCTTTTTCCTGCCCTCCTTCCCCAGTAATTTTATCTTGCTGCACATGCCATGCTGCAGTCATGCAAAAGTTGTATTTTTAGACAGCTCTGCTTGGCTCCAGCCTGAAGACGTGCAACCATAAAGTTCAGTCAGCCCTTCCCTGGGGTTGGTAACCCCAGAGCTCCTGTTGGAACAAAAGTTGGAATAAAAGTCAAACTCCTTGACTTTGGGGAGCCTTTCCCTAAGCACTTTGACAGAACAAGTCAGCAGCTGGGGTTTTTTTAGGTTTTTCTGGTCATTTTACTCACAGAATGCAACAAGAGCATTTCCTGCAGGTTTGGATTTTTTGTTCACACCTTGTAGACACAAACTCCTGCCAATATTTGTCCCCAGTCAATGCAGCCATTTGATGGAAAGCCTCCATCACCTCTGGCCCTGTTCCTCTGATCAAACCTGGGAGGTTTGATCCTGTGCATCAACAAAGGCAGCCCATGGGAGCCTCTAAAACCCACTATTTCCAGGCATCACTAGAGGAATGAATCTGCCTGGTGGAAAAGGACAGGCAGAACAAGCAGTGCTGTGAGTGGAAACAGGAAGGGATAACAAATTGATTTCCTGAAATCTGGACAATTGTTCCCATCCCTTCTCCACCTGCTGAAGGGATTTCCATTTTGAAACACCAGCACTGATGCAGGGGCTCCTTTCAGGAGTGTCTGAAATGGTGCCAATGCCCTGAATGGGTGCAGAGGTGTTTAACCCCAGCACTTACCCCAGCAGCATCATTGTGCCAGCACCCTCCTCCTCTTGGCCTTAGCAGTGCCTGAACTGTGCACAAATCCCTGCTTTTTTCTGCTCTGTAGAAACAGTGCAAACACAGAAAGGCACTTTTATTTTCTCCATCTTCATCTTCAGGTGCTGAGGAAAAAAAATGAGTAAATGTTTACAACTGTTCCAGCCAGAGCAGAGTGAACACCCAGAGGTGATTTTCTCTCTTACTTTTTCTGCACCAAGAATGTGAACAGAGGGAGGTCTCAGTGCCTGAATTATTCCAAGTGTCTTCATAATTTTTTTTCAAAGCAAGAAAACCCACTATTTTCAGGCATCACTAGAGGAATGAATCTGACAAGCCCTTATCCAAATGTTTAAATTTTGAAAGGGGAAAAAAACCCCCACCCACGTGACTGACAAGGTCCTTTTCAAACACATAATATGCTGAACCTTGCATGACATTTCTGTGGGTGTTAAGTCTAAAGAGCTATCTTTGCATGCAATGTAGCAAATGAACTGTGTAAGGCGAGGGCTGGAGCTCTGTGCATCCTTGCTGAGTTGTACTAGAGCACTGGAAAGCCTGACAAGCTGCTTCTTTCCAACCTGCATTTCCCCAGGGAACAGGCTGGTGTATTCTTGCTCTTCAAACACCTGAAAAGTTTGTTCTAGACTAACTATTGTCATTTATGCTGCATGTTGCAAGGAATAGATATTGTGGGGCTTTGTGGAAGAGCAGAAAGGTAGAATGATGCAAAGTAAAGCTATGACTGTAACAAAACGGTTTGAAGATCTTTGTCAGGTGTCCCTCCCTAGTTTTCCACCTGTCTTTTCTTTCCTCTTCATTTTTTTTCTGGACTTTTGGGTTATCCTCACCCTTCCCTGGGGTCTCTTATCAGTTGTTCAGGTCACCCTAAAACCCCACTGTCCCCACTGTGGCTGAGACCATCCCTCTGTGGAGGAGAGCAGATGAGTCTGCCCATATTCTGTAATCCAGAAGGTGAGAACAGTGCATGCCCCTCCCAGCCCCCCAGCCTGGAGCAGCTGTTTCATTTCATTTTCCTTCCCCTGAAATTCCTGTTTGTGTTTTTGTAGCTTCAGGATGGCTACCAAGCTCCTTTCAGCACTGAATTAGGGGAACAGAGGGTACAGTAGCAGGCAGACTCACCTATTAATCAAATTCATGTGTCTTGGTGAGCCAATTCAGAGCAGCACAGAGCTGGTTCTTGTGATTTCATAACATCTCATGACACTCCATATTTTTGTTAGAGCTCTGCCTTTCAGATTCATGGGATGATGGGAGAAGCTGAGGAAGAATTAGCAATAAAGCATCTAGAGCACCTGGCTGTAGAGAGTAATTGGCAAATGGGACCCAAGTGCATCCTAAAGTCTCAGCAAACCAGAAAGCAAATAAAAAGCACCTGCAAACAACTGATGTTGGCCGAGCTTGCTGGAAAGATGCATGAAATGTGCTTGACTGGCTGCTCCTGTGGAGTGGCGCTGCTGAGTGGTGGTTCCAGGTTCTCCAAAATGCCAAAAGAGAAGCTGGGAGCTGGCAGGGAAGGGGATGTGTGTTTGTGTGTGTGTGTGTTTGTGTGTGTGTGTGTTTGTGTGTGTGTGCAAAATGTGGCAAGAAGTTATCACCCACGAAAGCAATGGAGTGGGAAATCTGAATCTCCAACCCCAGGATGTGCAGCAGCCTCAACCCCCTGAAAAAACAACAGTGTCAAAATACACTGCATGTCAAAATAAGGCCAAAACCACAGTTTTACAAACCTCTTGACATGAAAACTCTAAAAATATGTGGGACTAAGAGAGACACCTGATAAGCAGCTGGGCATAAAGGCAGCTGCAAACTACCCAGAGAAAAAGGAGGTGCTGAGGCTGCCTGGGAGATTGGTGGAAGATCTGCCACCATCAGATTCTTGTTCTGCTGTGGAAACAGCTGAAGTTGTTACCAGGAACAGTTTGCAAAGGCTCAAACAAAGCCGCTGACAGAAATAACTCGAACACAGTGAGGAAAAAATTGCTTGAGAGTTCTTTTGGGAAGGATTAGGTTTTAAATAATTGCCATTTATAAGTTAATTTCACATCCTTTTGGAGTTTGGCCTACTAGGATTTGAAGGCTTGACTGAAGCTGGCAGACAGGGTGGGCACTGATTCCAGAGTTTGACTGCCAAGAAAAAGGAAAATATTAAGAGTAAAAATTGGCAATTCTGAAAAAAAAAAAAAAAGAAGGCCAGAGAAATACAGGGAAATGAGATTTAGTTTAGGAAAATTATTGTTCTCTGAGCCATGGACTGATTTTATGGCTGGTTTATTAGTCACAGTTTTACATGAGCCTGGCCTTTGTAATCAATGTCTGCAAAGAAACTGGTGGAGAACACAGCTCCCAGTGCTTTAATAATTTGTAAATCCACAATTTCGTTATTTTTAATCATGAGTGGTTTTTTTTCATTTAAATTCGTATCAAAGTCTATTAAAAGCAGTGGGGAGACTCCTCTCAGCTTTAGCAACTTTGAATCAAGCCCTGTAAAAATAGATGCTACGTGTCTCAAGGCTTCTGCTGCAGCCTTGCAAAATGAGTCCAAGCAGCAAAGTAAAACTCTTGTGTTTCTGACCCCCATCTCCTTAGGGCTGTGGGCTGCCAGGGCCTGTGGGACTCTTCTCTGTCCTTTTGCCCAATGCTGGGCTATTCCTGAGGGATCTGGGCTTGCTCCTGGCATTCCCTGCTGAGCACACACATCCCCTCTGTGTTTCCAGCAGTGTGGGATAATCTCTGCAGGAAAAGGGGCCCAGAGCTAACACCCAGCTCTCAGGTAAGCCCATTCCCCAAGAGACTGGAGATGCAGACAGATTGAAGAAGAAGTGATGGAAGCAGGTTGTTAGACAGCCTTGTGCATCTCAGTGAAGGACATGTTTCTCTTTCTGGAAGAGAGCCATGATGTAGAAATAGACTGAAAGCAGGAAAGAGGGCTGCAGTGGCTGAGGCTGTATATTTAAACCTCTTTGCTGTCTGACCATCTGGGCCTGCAGCTAAACTTACCTACAAATTATTTCCAATGTTTCTACATCTTGAGAGGTAAAAGGTGAACTTGGATACTTCATGCCAGGAAGGAAGGCAAAATAATTGTCCTGAGTCAGATTTCCCCTGTGTCAGACTCTTGTGTGGAGTTTTGGATGCCCAACCTGTTCCATCATCCTTCACCCACCCCTGCCTGGAACCCCAGGCTGGATGCTCTGTGTGCACAGAGCCCCTCACAGCCAACACAAAATCTGGATTTTCATTCCTTCTCTGTGCAACACAAGCCAGAACAACCACTGGCAATGCAAACGCACTCACATCTTTTTCTGCCTTTACATTTTTAACAATTTTTTTTTAAACCATAGCTAGAAGAAGACTCTTTCCATGATGAAAATTCTTGTGGATGATCCAGAAAGCCTCATTTCTCACTTAGCTCAGTCAAATTTTCTCAGTGATTCCTGCATGCCTGGATCCCAGGAGAAAGCCCCAAGCCCAGGTGAGGTCTGTCTGATCTCTACACATCAGGAAAGGTTTGGTGTGGGCTTCTGACACCTCACAGGGAGCTCACATGAGGGGGACTGACAGATTCTGGGTGAGAAAAGTTGTGTTTTGCCACTTTTGCAACCATCTTGTGCAAAATGAGGCACCTGGATCTAGCCCTGGTTTGACAATTGCTGTGAAATGTTTCCAGAACAACCCCAAATTTTAAGTGCCTGACTCACTCCTCTGGGGACTGGCTTACCAATTCCTCCTCTGGAAGGCAAATGGATGAGGATTGCTGTAGCTCTTGCTGGTCAGAACTTGGATCTCCCCAGCTCTTGGGGGGTGCCCCAGCACCTACACTGGAGTATTGAGTGTTTGGCAAGTCTTGTCAGGCTCAGTGTAAATTAATGTCTCATCCTCTGCCTGTGCTCCTTCTCCTCTTAAGGTAATTTTTCCATTTGAATGGTTTTGTGCAAATGGTTCCTCCATTTTAGAGAGAATAATGTGAAAATATCTGCTGAACAATCCCATCCCAGAGCTGGAGTTTTTTCCTCACCTTAAAGCCAAGTCCTGTATTAGTCTCTGATTACTGTCCATTGACTTGGGAAAGACTAGAAGCAATTATATTTGGGGATTAGAGAAATTAAGTCTCAAGAGACATGGAACCTTTCAGCTTTTTAATGCTTTTGATTGTGTCTTTCTGTTCTTTGTGCCACCAAAGTAATAAAATTAAAATATTTTATAAAAGTGAGCTGTGATTGGTGATGGAACAGAACTGACCTGATTGTTCCATTTACCTATGGTTCTTAACCACAGGGAAAGTCTTAAATGAATGCATGCATGCATCCATCCACCATCCATCCATCATCCATCCATCCACCATCCATCCATCATCCATCCATACATCCACCATCCATCCATCCATCCATCCATCCATCCATCCATCCATCTATCCATCCATCCATCCATCCATCCATCCGTCATCCATCCATCCACCATCCATCCATCCATCCATCCATCCATCCATCCACCATCCATCCATCCATCCATCCATCCATCCATCCACCATCCATCTATCCATCCATCCATCTACCATCCATCCACCATCCATCCACCATCCATCCATCTATCCATCCATCTATCCATCCATCCACCATCCATCCATCCATCCATCCATCCATCCACCATCCATCTATCCATCCATCCATCCATCCATCCATCCATCCATCCATCCATCCATCCCTCCTATATTTTTATATATCATCTCCATCAGAAAGAGTTTCATGGCAATAAAGATCCTCTGTCTAGCTGCTTGTGTGCATCCTGCCTTGCTTTTCAACAAATGGCATGGGAAACTCTTGCAAGGCCAAAACACGTGAATGAGATTTATTAATCCTGTGGCTCCTTGTCAGTCATGACAACGTTAATAATCCATAAACCATGTCTAAACCATACACCACATCTATATCCCATGTAACAAATGCATCTCTGGCAGATGAATAACAAATCCCATGTGCACTCTGCTCCCTCTAACACCGAGAACACCCTGGATTTGGGGCAGCTCTTTCCAGCCGCCCTGGTTCCTTCTCTCTTCCCGCTCTGGGAGGAGGCTGACGCTGCCCCAGTCCCTGCCAGGCCCAGCCCCAGTGTCAATATTTGTCACTGTATCTGCAGTCGGGGTAGCGGTAGGCGAAGCGGGAGTCGCAGGAGCGCAGAGGTTTCAGGATCCCTGCCAGCTCCGCCATGGCCTCGCTGGCACCGCCGCCGTCGCCGAGGCCGCGGGCGCAGCGCCGCAGGAAGGCGTCGATGCTCTCCTGCACGGGGGGCAGGAACTTCCCCGACAGCAGCTTGGGAAGAAGGTCTTGGCACACCATGACGAGGCTGTGCTGGTCCCTGATGGAGTCACAGGACACAAACGCAGACTGGCAGTCCACGGTCAGGCAGCTGAAGATGTCTTTGTACTCCTGTTGGCCATCGATCAGCTGGCTCCCTGTTGGGGACAATTAAACCGCTTGTTAGAAGCATAACAGTGAGCTGCTGGGCAGTCAGAGATAGCTGTGCCTCTGTGTTAACATGGGGTTTGTTACTGTCTAAAGGATGTGGCTACCTTTCACTGCAAATTACTCGGTGCTGAAGCTGTGTGTGTGCCAATTTTCTTGCTTTTGAAATATGTATATTTTTCTGAATGACAGAGCTGTTCAGAACTGCCTGTCAGAGGAACTGGAGATGAGTCTGTCGAGTCAAGCTGATGCAGAAAAAAATGAGAATTGGAGTACAAATCTAAAATGTGGAGCTCCTACAAAAAACTACCACAAATAGCCAGACCTGTAATTTTTTCCATGTTAACCAAAATCATTACATTGAAACAACAGCTCATCTAGCTGAAGTCAAGTTAACAGTCTGCTGGGATAAGAAAAGGAAATCCAGTGGAAAATTTTCTAACAGCTGCTTCTGAATATTCTGAATACTCAGCTGAATGTGTGAGCTGAGGAAAAAGCTTTTGAAAATCTGAATATTCAAAATGAAACTGTTAAATTATTGGATGAATAGTCTTTGACTAGCTCTACTTGCAGGAGTAGACCAATGTAACCTGTGAAAACTGAATACTAACCCTTGATTTTATGTAAAAGTGACAAAAAGGGAGATTCTGTTATTATTGTTATAAATAATAATAACCATTACTAGTCAATTTGATAAATGCATGTAAAAAGAGTCTAATTTGACCCAGTACTTGGAACAAAGGAAATTACAAAATTTCTGCTGGCAAATATTGACATTTGCGTGGCAAAAGTTTGAAAAGGAAGGCTTCAAATGGGAGCATTGGGCACACCATGCACACTGAAAGCTGCTGCCAGCTACAGAGTGGCCACCAAATCACCGACTGCCCAAACACAACACCCGTCGCCTTCCCGACTCAGAGCCAGGATGGCAGGAGCTGCTGATGGTGAGCGTCTCCGTGAACTTCTCATAATTTAATTTAGCAAGGGGTGTTTGGGTAATTAAATAAAAACCAAACAAAACCAACCCAAAATAAATCAAAAAGGCAGCAGTAGAGCCAAGGGCAGAAGGGGAAAGATTTGTCTGCCCTGCCTCCCGAGCCCTCCCGTGACAGATGCGTGGCTGTGGACCCCGCTGAGTACCTTCCTCCTTGTCGATGACGCCCAGCGTGCTGGCATCGCGGATGAACAGATGCCCGTTGCTGAACACGCCGAAGGTGCCAGCGTCCACGTGGGTGAAGTAGAAGAAGTAGTTGAGGTCGTTGGTGGCCATGGAGCGCAGCACGGCCAGGAGCTGCAGCGCCAGGTCCGCGGCCACCTCGGGCGCCGCGCCGAAGAAGTCGCGCAGGGGCCGGGTGCTGGCGCTGACCAGCAGGCGCCCGCAGGAGCCCAGGTACCGCGGGAAGGGCCAGCCCTCCACGTCAGGGAAGATCTGTGGGAAGAACAGCAATGGGGGCATCACCCCTGCCCTCTGTTCATGGAGCCACCGCCCTCTCAGAGTGCCCCTTTCTGGCTCCAAGCAGCGGGGTTGCTGTCGGAACCCAGGAAATTCCTCTGGCTGCCCTGGAGGGCTCGTGCCCCAAGACACCTGTGCCTTTGATTGAGCCCTTGGAAAAAACAATTACCAACCTTTATATGAAGAATTACAAGTCAAGAAAGTTTAAGTAGAATGGTAGTGAATTTATCACAGGGTGAATAATAGATTTTTGACATTTTTAGAATGGGGGCTCGGGGTCCCAAGATGGAGGAATTTGGGCATGCCTTGTCCTTTTTCCTTCTTCTTCCTAGCTTCCATCTTCTGGGTGATGTTGGCACTTTTAGATTGGTTTAGAGTAGAAGGTCACTGTCTAACATAGATGATAGGTATTGGGAAGTTATGGTAAATAATGTACACGTAGTTTTCAGTATAAAAAAATAACTGAGGCAGTTAGTGTGCCTCAACCCGACCTGCCAGACAGACCTCAGCAGGTTGGAGAAAGAATGTTATAGATAAAAAATAATAAACAACCTCGAGAATGAGAACAGAAAAGTCCTGACTCCTTCTTCAACTGCCGGGCTGGGAAAAAGAAGCTTGTATGTATCTCAGAGTCACTCTGACAAGAGATTCTGAGAGGTTGTGGTTTGGTTCTTAAATCACCCTGCAATCCTTCCTTGCCCATCCAGCTGGGAAAGGTACTTACTACCCCATCCTGGAGGAGTTAGGATGCTTTTTTCTTTTTCTTATGGTTCTTTTTTGTAACAGAGGAAGAATCTGGTATTTCAAGACTTATTCTGTAAGAGAGACTAAGTGGAAAGTCCAAGATAATAATAGTTTTCAGATTCATGAAAATTTTAGCCACAGAACAGCTAAATTTAGGTGTCTTTGATAGGTCCCTCATGAGCACTGAACAGATGAAGTCACAGCTTGGAGTTGAGGTAAGGCTAAAGCAGTTTCTGCTAATTGGTGAGAACTGCCAGGCTCATTTGTAAGAGACTTTGCAGTCTCAGGGGCAGAAGTGGTGGGTGTTTGCTCCAGTGGAGACACCTGGGCTGGGCTCCCTGCATCCCTGCAGCTCGTGCCAAACTGTGTGACTGCTGAGCTATGCCAGCACAAAGCTTTCTGTCATTTGCATTAAAGCTCATCTGTGTCCCCAGCACCTCAGACCCTGCCAAGCCATTATGAACTCATCCAGTTTCATGTTTAAGGTTACTTCTCCCTTCTGCTGTGAAGACACTCTGGGCAACTGTGTAAAAATCTAGCTTTTTCTCTTTGGCATATTTTTCTCCTCTCCTCAAGTTGTGTTCCTGTGTCTTCAGGCTGCTAAGGGCCACAGCTTCATGTCCCAGGGACCCATAACTGGGGTGGCTGAGTGACCCCAGGAGCCTCCCAGCACCATTTCCCCTCCCTGGGACCACACAGAGCCCTGCGAGCTGCTGAGTGCAGAGCGGCCTTGGGCCAGAGATGGATGATGCTGCCACTGCCATCTTTTCTTCATGGAATCACGAAGGGTTGCAAGAACCAGCAGTGAGGCCTAAAGGTGGGATGGGGAAAGGTGAGGATTCTCCCTTGGACGCATAAGGAAAGAGAGGAGCTGCATGCCAGGCAGGTCAGAAGGGGTCCAGGGGAAGAGTGTGTGGAAAACACAGCACTGGCACGTGGAGCATGGGGAATCATGCTCTTTCTCTTCCTGAAACAGGCTGTGATTTTATGTAATGCATTAGCAATGCAAACCTAACACTTTGAAGTGTTGGGGATGTGTAAAACCCTGGATTTCACAGCGCTCCAGTGCAATAACACCTGGGGTTCCCTCTCTCCAGCCTCACAGAATGATACAGGGAGCACCTCATGAGCCTGCCTGGCTTCAGCCCCCCAACCTCATGAAAGAAAAACACTTTTTGAAGGCCAGGGAGCTGACAAGAGCCAGGGCTGGGACTCCTCTGCTGCTGAGCCTGGCACACATCTCACGCAGGGGCTTGCTTGTGAGGGGCTGTGGGGTGGTGTTTCAGGCTGGGGCAGGCTGGCACGTACCTGTAAGAGGATGGGGTGTGAGTTCACTGCCAGGGTGTAGAGCAGGCGCAGCTTGTCCCTGTCTGTGAGGTGATCCATGTAGATGCTGCCGGCATCCGGCACCTCGGCGTAGCGCCGCACGATCCTGTCCAGGAGCCGCTGGGATGGGCAGCGCAGCAAGGGGCTGGGCAGGCCCTGGGAGAGGGGAAAACACAGCAGGGATGTCTGATTCCAGCCCGAGACATTGCCCTGGGAGAGGGGAAAACACAGCAGGGATGTCTGATTCCAGCCCGAGACATTGCCATGTGTCAGAGCCCAGGAAATTCCTCTGGCTGCCCTGGAGGGCTCGAGACACTGACAGGGGGCTCAGAGACCTTGGCACGGAGTCAAAAACAGCTGTGCCTTTGATTTTAACCAATGGAAAAAAACAATTACCTTTGTGTAAAAAACAAAACTTTGTGGGAGGAGTTACAAGCCAATGTTAGTGAATTTATCACAGGGTGAAAATGTAGAATTTTGGCAGTTTTAGAATGGGGGTTCAGAGGCCGAGATGGAGGAATTTGGGCATGCCTTGTCCTTCTTTCTCCTTCTTCCTAGCCTCCATCTTCTGGGTGATGGTGGCAATTTTGGATTGGTTTAGGGTAGAGACAGACTGTCTAACATAGGTGATAGGTATTGGGAAGTTATTGTAAATAAAGTACACGTAGATTTTAGTATAAAAAGACAACACCGCCCTGAAGGTGGGCAGTGTGCCACAGACTGACCTGCTGAACAGACCTCAGCAGGTCAGGAAAAGAATGTTATAAATAACAGAACATAAACAACCTTGAAAACCAGAACAGAAGAATCCTGACCCCTTCTTCCATTGCCAGGCTGGAAAAAGAGACTCTCTAACAGACCTTGGGGCATCCTGACCACAGAGACCCCCGAGAGCAATGTGCTTGGGTCATGCTGGGGTGTACACACACCTCTGTGCTCTGCCCACTGTGCCCCTGCTTGCTTTGGCACAGTTCCAAAGGATGTGGGCACACAGGGCATCTCACCCTTCCTAGGAGAGGACCTTTGCCATCCAAAAATGCCATTTGCCAACTCATGTTTCAAGAATGGTCCCCATTCCTGGGCACTGTAACCTCATATTCCTCCAGCTGCACAGCACCACATCACTCCACACCATGGGACTCTTCCCTCTGCCTGGGTTTCCAGCCCTGGCATTCCTGGTGGAGGCCCTCCAGTTGTTACAACAGTGAGTCACTTCCCTTGTTAAATAATCTTCAGATCACTTTGTTATTTGCTTAACCTGAGAGCAGCTTTCTTGGAAATACTATTTGCTAAGGTCAGTAAACATGCTTTAAAAATGTAAATAAACATTATGTGTGAGTATAAGCACAGGATATGTTCTCTCTCTGATAAACTCATGCATTAACTATCAAAACCAAATAGCCTGTGTTTATTTTTTGTAAATACTAGCAACAAATAGAGAACCGTTGGGCTAATGGAATCAATTAGCACTGTATTTCACCCTTCAGATTTGGAGGTTTGGCTTGTAAAATTGCATGAGCAATCTATGGCTGGGATAAACAGCATAGAAAATTATACCTTCAGAGTCAAAAATGGCCTTTTTTTATTTTTCAGTTAGTCTTCCTTAATAGCCAAGAAGAGTTTATATGTGGAGGGTTGCCCACAATGGCACAGAAGCACTGCCCTGACATGCCTCTGCTGGGGAAGGGAATCAGGTGTTTTAAGCCTCTTTATTAAAAATGATCCCAGTAGCCAAATTTGCTCTTTTGAGTTTTGTTTATAATCTGATGGCTGGGAGATGTGCTTCAGAGGACAGGGAGGTGTAGCTCAGGCTGCTCCCTGCCATCCTCCATGCTGGCAGCAAAGATGTGACGCAGCATCTCCCCAGCTCACGTGGCAGCCCTGGGGTAGGTCCTTCCCAGCCCCTCCTGTGCGAGCTGTTCGTTTGGCACAAAACCCTGAACCACCCAGCCGGGACAAAGAAATAAAGGAACATGGGAAGGATGAGCAGGACACTTTCCCAGCTGGAGGAGGAAAGGGGAGAATTAGATGTCCCATGTCTCTTCCTCTGCATCCCTGTTGGCCTCGGTGAGATTCCAGCCACTCCTTCCTTGGCCATCAGTTGCATAAACAAGTCCAAAATGCCAATAGCTGGTCAAAACCACCTGAGAAACTCAACCACAGCTGAAGCATTGTTTCATGAAAACCAAAAAACCTTTCTTCCCAAAAAGAAAAAAACATTTGCCAAAAATAATCCTACTCAGTTCCTGTTGCAAGTCTTCATACACTTCTCTGGTGTAGCTTTATGAGGAAAATTTTTTCTCAATTAATTGTGTAAAACCATAGAAGAGGTGCAGGGGGAGGGATGGGTATGGATTTCTGTCCTGCAGCACTTGCAGGAACACTGTGGCTGACTCTGTCACTTTCCCTTTGGAGGAGATGTGATAAAAAATGAGCAGAACAGAGACATGTAAAGTAAGAGATAAATGGTGGAGAAAGTCTCTTGCAGCTCTGTGTGTATGCAAATATTTGCAGCCGAAGTTAGAAAGCCTTGCTGCTTCCAGGAGTCTGCAATGCAAAAGCTGAGGCCCTGAAGAGAACACAGTGGGAACATAAATCACAGCAGCAGAGAAGGCATGGATGGTGTAATTAGGGTTTTTCTGAGGTCAGAGCTCATCCTCTTAACATGAATGTGGGCACGTGCTGCCTGTGGGGCTCATGGTTTCCTGAGGAACTGTTCCAGGCACATCCAGGGAGGAGTGGAAGCAGAGGAGCAGGGCTGGGTGATGACACCTTCCTACAGTTTAATGAAGCTCTGACCCACAAAAACTGGGCTATGAGGCCTTTTGGTTTCAGCAGAGACAGTCAACAGCATAAAGCTCAGCACCTGCTTGATTGTTTCAGTGGAGAGGGGTCCCACCTTCCTGCCGGCTGATGGAAACATCTCTACAGCAGAGAAGGAGCTGGAGTTGTAAAACTGTCAGACAAAACTGTCAACGGAAGAAAAATGTGAGGAACACACACTTGAAACACTGGAGATACAGATTTATCTGAGAATATCTTAAGTCCTTTGCAGTGACTTATCACCCCAGAGAATAAGACCTGACAGACAGCCTGATGTATTGTTTGTGATTGATGTGGAAAGCTTCTTATTTACTTTGATTAAGTACCCACATTTCTGTATGTGATAGTGAGTAGCTCCTGCAAAGCCTAGCTCCACTCAGCTGTGAGTTCTTAAACACTATTACACAGTACAGGATGCATTTTAAACTCCATGAGTTTATGCATATGTAGCACAGACACGCCCAGAATTCACTTGAATGTAAAGACAACTTGAGGAAGATTTCTTGCTCTGTTTTCTTTTCAGACAGCCCAAGGAGGGATGGCCCAGACCAGAATCACAGCTGTCTCCCGCCCATGAGCCACTACCTAGGTCCAGCTTCACCAAACTACCAGGTTTAGGATGGGTTCCAGGAGGAAACACTTGGATGTAGGTGTTAAAGCACCTACAGCTCCTGGCGATGTGAATCCAAGGGTTTCTTAAACTCCCAAAAGAAAGAAGGTAGGAATGCCCTGAGAAACTCATCCCCACTGCCAGCAGGTTTATGGAAGTCCCTGATGATGAGGTACTGGGTCAAAGAGGGGGCAGGTCTAGGAGGTGGCTCTGGGAGCCCCAGAGTGCCCATCCTTCCCTAGAATGGGCAACTGGACATGTGAGTGAGCTGCTGGCCCTGTGCAGCAAGAAGAGGCGTGGACTGGACTCATAACCAGGGTGCTGGTGCACCTGCTGTGGGCAGGAGGAGGTGCTGGTCAGCAGCTGCTGGTCAATAGTTGCTGGTCAATAGCTGTTAGTCAGTAGTTTTTGGTCAGTAGTTGCTGGTCAGTAGTTTTTGGTCAGCAGTTTTTGGTCAGTAGTTTTTGGTCAGCAGTTGCTGGTCAGCAGTTGTTGGTCAGCAGTTGTTGGTCAGTAGGTTTTGGTCAGTAGTTGCTGGTCAGCAGTTGCTGGTCAGTAATTGTTGGTCAGCAGTTGTTGGTCAGTAGTTGTTGGTCAGTAGTTTTTGGTCAGCAGTTGTTGGTCAGCAGTTTTTGGTCAGCAGTTGTTGGTCAGTAGGTTTTGGTCAGTAGTTGTTGGTCAGTAGTTTTTGGTCAGTAGTTGCTGGTCAGCAGTTGCTGGTCAGTAATTGTTGGTCAGCAGTTGTTGGTCAGTAGTTTTTGGTCAGTAGTTGTTGGTCAGTAGTTTTTGGTCAGCAGTTGTTGGTCAGTAGTTTTTGGTCAGTAGTTGTTGGTCAGTAGTTTTTGGTCAGCAGTTGTTGGTCAGTAGTTTTTGGTCAGTAGTTGTTGGTCAGTAGTTGTTGGTCAGCAGTTTTTGGTCAGTAATTGTTGGTCAGCAGTTTTTGGTCAGAAGTCTCAAGCAGTCCATCCTAGAGAATCCATCTGCAAATGCTGGATTTTCACCTTGGTACTGCTTTCCTCTACCTGCCTTCAGCATTTTCCAGGCTGTGCTTTGCAAGCAGGGCTGCAAATTTTCCCTGTGGGTGACCTGTGCTGAAACCAAACTGCTTTGTAGCCCCTCCAGCAGGAAAGCACCCAGAGTGGTTTGAGGTGATGAGCTCCTGGTGAAACCCCTGGTGTCTGGGGCTGCTGAGCAGGCTGAGCCCCAGCCAAATCCTGCTCATCTCTGAGGCAGCCTGGATTTTAAGACTGAAGACTTTGCTGCATCCAGTAAAGATTTTCCTTGTGGCTGGTGCAATAATCGCTGTGGCAGGCAGCTCAGCTGCTGGCTGGGTCAGGCAGGGCAGGCAGTGTAAAGTGGAAAAACATCACTTCATGGTCTGTCATTCTGATTCGAGCACGTTGTGGTTTGTCATGGTGCTCTGTCTATCAGACAGAATTACCTGGGCCCATGAGCTTCCCCCAGTGCTGCTGCACAGGATAAACTGCAGGGGAGGGAGAACAGGCACTGCTGTGTGACTGCAGCTCTGTGAAACAGGCTGGGCACCCTGTCAGGCCTTGGGAGAGCTGCTCTGTTAACACCTCTGAAAAGAGGGAGAGTGGGAGAACAGAGCCAGAAGAGCAGTTCTTTAGGTATGGGAGCCCCAAAAACCCCTCTCCAGTGGCTCCTGCTGGGTTACCAACAACCTCCCTGGCCATCCCAGGGCATCCCCATCCCTGTGGGGCTGAGTGGGCTGGGGAGGTCAGACTGGAACCTGTGGTGCCCCACACAGCAGGGCTGGGATGGGGTCTCACACACAGACTCACACACCCAGTATGACTGAAATGTTGTTGCCACTGGCTGATGACTGAAATGTTGTTGCCACTGGCTGATTTTTAATTAAGATCAGTGTGAGACCAGAAACCATTTTGCAGAGCACATGCCTGATCTTAAAAAGTGATTGCTGCAGAAATTTGGTGATGAGGAAGTCCCAGGGTCTCTGGATCACTATGTTTCTCTTTGTATTCAAATCTATATGCTGTTAGAAGGGATTTAAATTCCAATTTGTGTTCCTCTGATTGATTTACAGAACCAAAGGACTGTGAAAACACGACCAGAGCAATCCTGGGGCTGATGTGCAAAGGTCTGGGCCTCCCTGCAGCCTCCCATGCCCTTTCCAACTACAAAGCTGTAGGGCTGATGAATGTCCCAGGGAGTTTGTCACTGGGCACGTCCCCCCAGGCTGGCCCTGAGCTCCCTGCAGAGGTGCCCTGGAGCTGGCATCAGCTCAGCTCCCCACTGCTGCTGAGAATTCCCCTGCACAGGGAAATTCCTGGGAGAAACTGGATAGGTGCAAGGGCAGGGTGCCCCAGCAGGGTCTCTGGTGGTGCTGTGTGTGCACATGTGCATCCATATTTGTGTGTGTGCCCCTGTGTGCAGCCCTGCCAGCTCAGCTGGCATTTCTGACTCTGGGAGGACAGGCTAGGCAGAACTGTACCACATGAAGAGCCTTTTAAGGAGAGGGATTTGGGCTCAGCTGATGATTTAGCTTTGCAGCAGGTCTGAGATACCACAGAGCCACATTTCTCCAGTTACTTTTTCACCCAGCTCAGCAAATTGAAGTTTTAAGCTCTCAATTCCTTCCCTTTCCCTCAGCACTGCTGGGGAGTGGGGGGACAGCACAGTTTGGCACAAACACCTGGGACACTCCAGCGAGGCTGGAGGACCTGGCAGCCCAAGCTGCCCTCCTGCAGCCCCTGCAGTGCTGCCTGGGGCAACAGGGGTGGCCAGCAGGTGCCTGGACTGCCTGCCAGCCTGAGGAGGTGTCCCTGCCCACAAGCTCAGGTGAGGGATGCTCTGAGTGGAGGTGATACCCATCCCCTCTCTCTAGTGCCTCTCCCGAGGTTACTGAGCAAAATACAGTGTAGCTTTGCTCCAAAAATCCTCTCCCTGTCAAGCATGGAGGGTACTGACTTCAGGGTGACCTGCTGAGCTGGGCTGTCAGTGGTTTGGGTGAGTCCTTTTTGGGGCAGTCCAGGCATAAGCCCAGTGCATCCTTCCCTCCCTCTCTCCTAAGGTGTGCTGCTCCACAGGGAAGAGGAGAAAGAGTTAGTTTAGTTCTTCCTTCCAATGGAGGAAGAACTAAAGCAGCATAGCTTTAGCACTCACCAAAGCTGAGTGGATGCAGAAGCAGCTGCCTGTATACAAATATAAATGAAGTCAGTTTTTCACAGTCACTTCTCTCTTGGAATGGGAAGAAGTACTGGAATAATCCTTTGTCTCTCAGGGTCTTGCTCAGTGTATATCCAACCCCCACACTGGCCCCTGCCCTTTCCAGGGGTTGTTGTGTTGTTTTGCTGTTGTTTGGGTGGGGTGAGGGGGATGCCCTGTGCTGTAGCTGCCCATTTACCTGGTGGTGTGACCCACACTCACTGTGCTCCTGTCCTGGCTTCACCTGTGACACCCCAGGACTGTGGGAGAAAGGGCAGTGTGCTTCCTTGTGCCTGAGGTCATTTGCTATGGATGGCAGGAGGAGGAGTAATTGAGGCTTTGGCTCTGACTGCCCATGCCCCTCGTCCTGCCAGCCACAAGCAAGAGAGACCCACACTGGCTTGGCCCCTGGCCCAAAGCAAAATCGCTTTCAAGGCACTGGCTGCCCTTGTGGGTACAACTTTATGATGAAAAAAACCTCAAAACCCCACAATGCTGAGACATGATGGAAAACTAGAGAAAAAAAAGGCAGCAATCTCCCCATGGGAGCTGTTGCCACATTTGTGTGCACAGCCTGCTGTTACCCCCGTGCCTGAAGCCACCTGGTGTTGGGAAGGATGAAAGTTTGACAAAAAAGTCTCACAGATATGTGTGCTTGGCAGAAAGATTTTTGAATGTAGAATCTGAAGAAGAATAGAAATGGAAGCAGGTTTTGATATAGAGGAAAAGAATTGCTGGGCCAGTCTGACTGGATAACCAAGGAGGCAAAGGGTGTGTTGGTTAGAAGGGGTTTTATGGCTTAGAGCAAAGGATAAACCCACCCCAAAGAAGATGTTTTTACCAAGCAGAAAGACAGCACAGGCAAACAAGTCAGCCAATGTTGCAAGTAGAAAAAACGACTTAGAATTTTCCACTGCAAGAAAACTGAAAAAGAACTTCTAGGTTAAACTGCAATGTACTAACTTTTAGTGACTGGAGAACAGTAACATGAATATGGTAATTATAGTAGTTATGATAGGCTATAGATAAAAGTTCAGGTATAGATTGGTTGTACTGCATGAAGATGCTCAGCAAAGAACAGTCTATAATGCATTGTAACCTAAACCAAAGGGTCTCCAGGCCTGCCTGCAGCTGGAGCTGACAGCTGTGGGCACAGGCTCTGTCACCCACCACCCTGGGCTGCTGCAACCTCTTGGATGGAATAAACTGCATTTTGGAGAGTGCCTGGAGTCCTGCATCCCTCATTTCAGCTCTTACAACCTGGTAAGAGCCAAAGCTATGGCTTTGCACAGGACTTCAGCTTCAACCTGCACAAGGAGCCAGGAGCTGGTGCTGGGGCCAGGCCCATCCCAGCCCTGTACAGGCTGTGCCACAGCATTACCTACGGCTGGCAGGGCTTGGCCTTCAACTGTGGCGCTCTTCCTGCCCTCAAGGCACCATTTTGCCTCTCCCCTTTGTCACATGGACTTGGCTGGGGACACACAAGGCTGCCCCATTGCCACTGACCGGGCTGAGCACCCACCACCACCCAATCTCACCCTCCAACCAGGGAGTTACAACCACATCCCACAAGACCCTAAACCCCACAGGATCTGCACTCCCTGTGCTCCCCCAGCTGTGATGGGGCACCAGAACCCTCAAACAGACCTGCACCAGGTCGGGCGTGAGGCGCTTGGCCCGCAGCCACTTCTGGAAGCGCTGTGTGCGGCGCAGGGCGTGCTCCAGGCTGCAGCTCCTGGTCCTGAGCAGGGAGGTGCAGATGTGCTTCATTTTGCCTCTCCCCTTTGTCACATGGACTTGGCTGGGGGCACACAAGGCTGCCCCATTGCCACCGACCAGGCTGAGCGCCCACCACCACCCAATCTCACCCTCCAACCAGGCAGTTACAACCACATCCCCACAAGACCATTTTCACACCCCTAAACCACACGGGACCTGCTCTCCCTGTGCTCCCCCAGCTGTGTTGGGGCACCAGAACCCCCAGACAGACCTGCACCAGGTCGGGCGTGAGGCGCTTGGCCCGCAGCCATTTCTGGAAGCGCTGTGTGCGGCGCAGGGCGCGCTCCAGGCTGCAGCTCCTGGTCCTGAGCAGGGAGGTGCAGATGCGCTTGTCCGCCCGGTCGTGCTGGTACTTGGAGGTCAGGCGGGTGATGTCCACCAGCCGCCAGCTCTTGGCATCGTCCGTGTAGTTGCCCGAGTAGCTGAGCAGGGAGCTGGGGGGCAGCTTTAAATGAGAAGAAAGCCAGGTGTCAAACCTGCCAAACCAAAGGGAGAGCCCCACGGAGAGTGGGTTAAAAACCGCACGGACACAGCGCCCGCCCCGCTGAGCTGCTCCTCCAGGCCGGCCCCTGGGGATTCCTGCCGTGCCTGGCAAAGGCTGAGTCACCCCAACTGGGTGGCCCCAGGGGCAGCAGGTTGAAACCATCAGCTAAGGAAATGTGCTTTGGTAAAAAAGTCCTTCTTTGCTTCCCACTAATACCATCCCTTGGCAGGAATGCTGCCATGGAGTGAAGGGTAAAACATCCAAATGGGATCTTTTGGGTAGAGGGTGGGAGGAGAGGGAGAGGGCTGCAGGGTTTTGGTTCATGAAGAATTCCTGGTGTTTTTCAATTTTCCTATTTCTAGAGGAAGGATCCCAAAACAGGACTACTTGACACTTTAAAGGTCTGTCCTGATATTAAAACCTAACAACAAATGTACTTGGGAATATCAAAATTACCTCTTGTTTTGAGGTGGTGGCTTTTGTCAGTGCAGGGGTCTACCTGTCTCCCCCAACATCCCTGACTGTATTTTCTCCCCCAACATCCCTGACTATTTTTCAGCCAGGATGAGTGACCTCCTTGATATCAGCAGAGTTTGGGGTGTGATGGGGATACAGGGTGTGATGGGGGGACAGGGTGTGCGTGTCCTGGGTGTGCAGCACCTCTGTAGCCATGGAGATCTTGCACTAATTTGCTCCCCCTCCACAGGCACAGGAGGGGAGCATATGGGCTGGGTAATTGGGTAATTTTTTTTTGTTTCAGCAGCCCCCTCAGCCCTGCCCACACGCGCGTCACACATGCCGGAGCCGAGGAGCGCGGTGCCTGCTCTGGGAGGGTGTCTGTAACCTGCTCTTGGAAAATGGCCCAACGACCTTTGGTTTGGCCAGCATCCTGCCCTTGCTGCTTCTGAACCCTCCTGCCCTGAGCTCCTTGTCCAAGTGCGTAGGAAAGCACGTCCTAATTTAATCTCACCCTAAGTTAAAGCCAGTAGCTCAGAAGTGAAACAGGAGAGGCAAGAGGTTCCCTGCAGGATTAGCCTAGCTGGAGTTTCAGACAGCTTACAAGACATGAACAAATCTGAAAGCTGAAGCTGGTCGCTCCTTTCAAGTTCCATTTGGGAAATTGGCACAGAGGATTAATTTTCTATGATTTCAGGCAAATAACTGACTCAGTGACATGAGCCACCATCTGCAATCAGAAACTGATCAGATGATCCCTCCTGAAGGCAGCACCCCACTCCCTTTCCCCACCACAGACCCTGTGCAGCTGAGCTCTGGGGCAGGCACAGGTGCCCAGGATGGGTGAAACCCTGGTGCTTCCCCTGCTTTGGCTTTCAACTCCTGCCATGTGCCTCCTTCCAAAAATTTGCCATGGAGGATGACTAGAAGTGGGGGAACCTTGTGTGAACAGCTTGGCAGATTCCTGCATTTCAGTTTTTGGGCATTTTGCCTGATATGAAACTAAAGATTCCCTACAATTAGAGCACCTGACATGATAATAAACACTTAGTTTGGGTTTGGGGTTTCTTTTTGGTGGGTTTGTTAGTGTTTTGGTTAGGTTTTTTGGTTTTGGTCTAGGATTTTGAGCTAGGATTAAAGAAAAGAGAATAATTGCTGTGCCTCACTGTGATTGTTGTGCATCAGGACCCCTCCCAGTGCCTAATCTGCAAAGTGGGCACAGTGTGCCAGGCACGTACTGGGAAGAGATGGCTCTGGGCTGGCTTTTTCTCTTTCTTTCTTTCTTTCTTTCTTTCTTTCTTTCTTTCTTTCTTTCTTTCTTTCTTTCTTTCTTTCTTTCTTTCTTTCTTTCTTTCTTTCTTTCTTTCTTTCTTTCTTTCCTTTCTTTCTTTCCTTTCTTTCTTTCTTTCTTTCTTTCTTTCTTTCTTTCTTTCTTTCTTTCTTTCTTTCTTTCTTTCTTTCTTTCTTTCTTTCTTTCTTTCTTTCTTTCTTTCTTTCTTTCTTTCTTTCTTTCTTTCTTTCTTTCTTTCTTTCTTTCTTTCTTTCTTTCTTTCTTTCTTTCTTTCTTTCTTTCTTTCTTTCTTTCTTTCCTTTCTTTCTTTCCTTTCTTTCTTTCTTTCTTTCTTTCCTTTCTTTCTTTCTTTCTTTCTTTCTTTCTTTCTTTCTTTCTTTCTTTCTTTCTTTCTTTCTTTCTTTCTTTCTTTCTTTCTTTCTTTCACAAATATGCCTTGTGACTTGACTCAAGCTTGTGTGTTCAGGGGAAATCATATCAGGCAGATAGCAGGAAAGTGCCACCTCCAGTGTGCAAGCAGCACATGGATGTGTGAAATCCAAGGCTGAGCATTAATTTGAGGGTGGATGGAGTGATTCCCTCTGCAGATCTCTGGGGGGAGAACCACCCTGGCCTGGGAACCCGCCATGGGCTGCAGCAAGTCTGTATTTGGCATCATTTCTGGGCAGCACAGCACTGGCCTGGCACATTTGCTGGATACTTTCAAGATTCATCATCAAGTTGTGCTGTAACCACTCCCTCTTGTACAGAGCTTTTTAGCTAAGGGCCAGCAAATCCTCTAAGACCTTCAGTAAAATCTATGCAAATAAGTGAGTCATAGATTACAGATTTTAGATGAACCCAGAACTAAATGCTGAAGAAATCCAAACTAGTTTTCCTTTGTTTTTTTTTCTGAATGAAATGAAGTATTTTGTTTCAGCCAAAATAATTTTGCTTGCATTTGGAATTTCTGATTTTATTTAAAAAAGAAGTAAGCTAAGCCTTAAAACAAAAAAAAAATAAAGAAGTAACCTATAAACCCCCTTCTAATTGAAGCATTTCAGCTTCTTCAGTCTTCTTTCCCATTATTCTTGGACAAAGCTCAGGACCAGCATTGGCACAAGTCTTTGAATAGTTTTGGTCGGCTCAGTTCTGCGGTATTTTGAAAATCTAATATTTTACAAAAACTTCCACTGCACTCTGCTCTCAGTACAGTTGGTAGACAGGCTTGGTGTCCTCATTTACAGATGGATAAAGTTGGGCAAAGATAAGGGAAGTATAGAACATTAGAGCACGAGATGAGTCACCAGCCGTTCTGGGAACAAAACTCACATCTTCTCACTGTGAACGCATGTCAGAGCTCCCAGAAATGATGGAGAATTAATGAAGCATGTTCCAATGTGAATTAGCACAGAGAAGCCCAAGCGCCATCCACCTTTGCGAACACGTGAAAAGGTACGAGGGTGGATCAAAGAGTCTAAGCACCACTGAAATTCCCCTAGTTTCAGCTCCCACTTGCAAAAAAATAATCCCAGTTTTTCAAGAAATCAAGTGGGAGAAAAAGTTTTACCCATGCAAAGGAAAGCCTGAAGCTGAGTGAGTGCTCAGGAGAACATTTTTAAGCTCCCCTTCCCGAAGCGCTCACAGCAGAACTTCACGTTATCACTTACGTGTGGGAAGCCAGCTGCAGGCTGGTGGGAGAGAAAAAGAAGTGTCTGGCTTAGGGAGCCCCTCTGTGTCCCCTGAGGCAGAAGAATTGTGCTCCCACATGTTTGTGGCTCTGCACTCCTGGAGCCCAGTGGGACCCTGTGCTCCCCGTTCCCGCTGTCCCCAGGAGGAAAGCCAGCACGGGGCCCTCCTGCCGTGGCTCACGTAGCCCCTCTCTGCCACAGCCCACTGTGCAGCTGGAACCCCACAGCCAGAGGCACTTCTGCTATTTTTGGCAGGGCTGAGGGAACCTGCATGGCCCCAGCCTCCCCAGTGGCCAAGTGGGAGTAACCAAAAGGGAGCTGCTTTGTACCTGGCAGCAATTCCCTAAAAACCCTGCACAGGTGAGTGGGGATGCAGCAGGCTGGGGCAGGAGGCAGCTGTGATGCCATCCTGCTGCAGAGAATTAAAATGCAGAGCAGACCCTGCCCTGGATGCACCCCTGGCCCCTGCAGACCCACACCAGCCTGTCAGCCAGCTGAGCTTGCTGGGCTGATTGTAAATCCACGCTGCATTTTGGGACAGGAATCCAGGCTGGGCTGGGAGAAACCCAGCACTCAGCCCTGTGCACCTCACTCACTGCTCACTCTGGCACTGTGGATGTGGAAAGCAAAAGGGCAAAGTGACAAGGACTGGGACCCCCAATGTGCAGCAGCAAGGAGTGCTCTGGCTCAGCAAAGCCACAAGCTGCCTTTTTCCAGCAGCAGTGCAAGGATGGATGTCTGGTATTACAAGTCCATCCCAGACAAACCATTATGGTTTTACTATGCTGCATTTTATAGGATAGTTTAAGATAAAAATGGTGATTTGTCTAATACTATACTACTTACATTATAGCATTAAAAATACAATTTTACTATAATAATTTCTTCTCCCCCAGGCTTTTATATCTATAAAAGAAAGTGCATATGGCTCTATAAATCATATCAGACCCAATAAACCCTTCCTCTGCCAAGCACTGCCTTTGACTTTTTCCTCAAATTCAAGTGGCAACATTTTCCCTGCTGTCATCAGATATGCTCTGCTTTTGAGCCTAAAAATGATTGGATTGGTCCAATGACCACTTGGACAGTGTGTGTCTCATCAACAGCGAGGCAGATGCAATTTCTGCCTTCAAGTTCTCACACAAATCTCCCCAAAATGTACCAGTAATTTAGCTGTGTGCTATTTTCAAGCATGTGGGTAACCTCATGTGCAGAAGTCCTCATGCCTCAGGCAGGTTTAGATCCCTTTTGATCTTAGTTAAAACGTGAAATTCTGCACATTCACGTTGTTGCACCTGGTACAGAACTATACAGCATGTTTGTATGTTTGTAGTTAACATACTCTGTTGGGAGCATACAAAGCTAAACCCCCTTTTTGCCTTTAGTCAGTTTGCTCATAATAAAATTCTTCCAGTAAATCTAAACGGGCTGATTTCTTCCTTCCCTCTTCCCTCCCCCCATCACTGCCTTGAGTTTTTTTCAGAGCCCCTCTCTAGACAGAAATTTGTGCCTTTTACTCCTGCTTTCAAGTTATAGTTTAGGGCTGAAGTCTGATCATGTTTGCATTGCTCTAAGAGAAAAGAGACAAAGCATGAGCTTACAGGCATTAATTAAAACACTAAGTGCTGAAATGGCAACTGGGTGCTAAGTTGCTCTTTGCATTGTTGCTCATGAAAATACTTGGAAATTCTAACAGGCAACTTTGAAATTACTATACAGAACGCTTTAAAAATTACTCTGCTGAGTTTCTGACCTTATCTCCTCTTTAAAGAACTTCTTGCATATGGATGTCCCAATGCAGGCGTTGCATTTATCAAGTCCCAGGAAAGTCCGGCCAAAACTGTAGCTGGGTTTGACGTGGGGCACAGACGGAGAAGCTGCTGCTGCTGCTGCTGTGGAAGGGTTACAGCCCAGAGCCAAAACCAGGAGCAGCATCAATGGATCTGCAACTCTGGAGCAAAGGCAGCATATCCAGCGCCCCATCTACAGTAGTGGAGAGCTCTCTGCTTTTTGCAAGTTGTCCCTCTCTAGGATTTCAGTCTCTTTTTGGTGACTTCAGCCTGCAGTGGTGAGCCCCGAAACACAGCCAGACACTCTGGGTGCAGGAGACACTGCTGCAGCCCCCATCCTGCCAGCTGGTCACTGGCTCTATTGGCTTGAGGTTTGGGTGGGAAAGATATGCTGTAGGGTGGGGAGAAGGAAATACATGGAGGATGCAGATAACTTGGGTTGCCATGGTTGTCTTTCCTCTCCTTGTTGCAGCTGCTTTGGCCCCTGCTGACCCTCCCATCAGCAGACTTGGGAAACAACACCAAGGAGTGCTCATCTGCTCTTGGTGCAGACAAATGAAGGATATCCTGTCGCTGGAGAAAAGGGCACATGTGGGACACTTAGTAAAAAAACTGGTTTGGGAGGAGTAGTAGCGTGGCAGAAATGCACATTTTACCAGAAGCCAGACCTTTGGTGTTGCTTTATTCCAGGAGATTTGTGGTGGTGCATGACATGACTTCTTGGATGCTTCCTTGGCCCTTCTCTTGAAAGGCTGTCAGGTGGAATCATCATTGTTCTGTTTCTTGAGAACAACATTGTTCAGCAGTGGTTGCTAAAAAAAAAGAAAGCAGGATAGCCTGCAGCTTTCCCAAAACTCCCAGCTGATAGAGCAGCCTGACCTCTATGCCCCTCTTGGAAAATGAGGTTTTCGGCAAGACACGTGTGCTTTGGAATGTCTTTTCTTGATGGTCCTGGCACTGGAAAGAAGCTAGAGAAAGGGATGGGGGTGAACTCAGGAGAATGTCAGAAGTTTCAAATAGACTTAGAGATTACTGTGATCACACCAAAAGGTGTTCTTGTTAGGACAAAGACTTGGAAGTTATGGAAACTGGTGGCTACCCATCCTGGCCTGGGTGCTGGGGACTATGCCAGGAGATCTGGCAGGATGCTCAGGGCCAGGGAAGCCCACCTTGAAGGGGCAAGTGGCACTCTGGCTGCAGGCAGCACATGTTGCTGTGGTGGCACTGGGCCTGGGTCCTCTCCATCCCCAGCTGTTGTGTTTTCAGTGACACAGGAGACTCTCCTGGGCCATATCTCACCATGGGAGCAGGGAGGAGCAGACTGAGGCTTTGGAGACTGCTCATCCCCCCAGCTGGGCTACTCACACCGAGTGGCCAAGCCATTTCCCAGCACATTTTTAATGGAAGAAGAGGTGCACCGTAGCCATCCTTTATTATCTCCTCTGGCATTTAACCTGATGGTACTAAGGGATGTGAGAGCCACAGGGAGGTGCTTTGGGCTTTGTGATTACCCCTCACTCTCTGAAGGGGCTGCTGGGTGATCCCAGCAGTGCAAGGCAGCTATTGAAAGCACAGAAACTCTTTATTTGTGGCATTTGGGAGATCCAGGGTCTCTCCTTGGCTCCATGCCCTCATGGGGGGTTGCTTCACCTCCTGGTGCACAAAATAGAGATGGTGAGGTTTGGGGTTATTCTCAAGGGTACAGCACTGACAGAGGAGGATGAGGAGCCCTGCTGAGAATAAAGGAGGACATCATGAACCCTGCAGAAGCTGCAAAGCCAGAGGGGCTGGGCAGTGCTAATACACCAGCAAGTGCACTCAGCACAACTGCATTGAGCCATCACTGCTTTTGGCCTAACACTCCAATGTAAAGCTCTTTGAAATGTGTTGGTGGAAAGAGACAGAAACAGAGCTAAACAAATATTAGCTGTGTCCCACTTCCAGAAGTTTATCCCTGGTCTTTTCTATTGCTGGTACATTGTTCCTCTCCCCTCTGCAGGAACCAGCCCTGCCCACAGTTTCCTGCCAGTAGCTCTGCAAATTTGGCCATGCCCACATTGCTCCCTGCCCAGCTCTTCCCTGGATGGTACCAAAATTACACACCAGCAATCTGTCTTTATCTTCATTATGTAATGCATAAACCACGTATCCTTCAGTTTCTTTACTAATTCAGTTGCCTTCCTTCTGTCTTCTACCCTCCTCTGTGATTTTAAGAGCAGGCACACCTAGGCTTCCATCTCCTGGTGCCCCAGCCTCTGCTGCCCCAGGGAAAGGGGAAGGCTTCAGCCTCTGGGGGTGGTAATTGAGCCTTTCTCAATGCAAACCCCAGGGTCTGGCACAAAACCCAGTGCATGGGCAGTGGGCTTTCTGTGCTATTAATGATGCCTCAGTGTCCGTGTTGTTCTTGCACTTTTATGTAGTTTAGGCACATGTAAAGCAATGTTTATGCCTCCCTAGGAACAGCATGTGTAAGTGTGCTTTTGTACAGTGTATCACACCTGCATTACCTTGAAGTGTTATAAAAGCAACTTTTTATTTGAAGAATGGGAGCAGGTCCATCATGACCATCTCAAGCTTGCTGCTGGCATTTGCATTTACCCCCGGGATCTGAGCTCCCTCCTTCCCTCAAACATTTCTGCTCAGGCTGGGCAGTCCCTGAGCATAGATGATGTGTGTAGGAAACACTCATTCATGCTCACAGCACTGAAAAAACCAAAGCTTAAAAATGAATAGATGTATATCTGAACTAGCCAGAGAGGCAGGTGAGAAACCACAGCTGGGTGAGTGTTGTGAGAGGGGCTGCACTCCTGAAAGTGCCCTCTCTTTTACTGAGGTCATTCAGCAGGTAATGTCAAACCTGTATTTGCTTTCCTTTGTATTTGTTTTCCTTTCCCTCTGGTGACACAGTACAGAGCTGTTGTGGTCAGGTGGAGAGCAGCCAGGTCTGCAGGAGCCTTGTAGATCTTCTCCTTGTGCCAGGATGTGGGATTTTCAGGGCATGGATCACCATGGTGTATGCTGGAACCAAGGACTGGCCCTAACAACCCCATGGGACCTTCACAAAACTTGTGCAAGAGAGACTCCTATGCAACACCATTAACCATGTGAGAACATGGCCCTGACAGAAAAGCCTCGTTAGTGTTCTAAAAGTTGTAATTTCTAACAATTTCTAAAAAGGATCAGTATGAATGTACTGCCCTATCGAGGTCAGAACAGTTGCAGAAAAGCTTTTGGAGTGGCTTCTACCAACAGAGGTAAGAGTTTTTTATCTAGCCTCTGATCCCTCCTTTCTCCACATGCCATGAGGGATGTGGGAACACACCTGGAAGTGCAGCCCCACTTCTGATCACAGCCATGTGGGCACTGGAGCTCCTGGGTCCCAAAAGCACCCAGTCCCTGCAGGTTTGGGTGGGTATGGCTGTGATCTCCAGCTGCCCATCGAGGTGGGAGAGGGCCTGCCCTCCCTTGCTGCTGGTTCTGGAGGAGATCAGAAGAACACAAGCTGATTCTTCCCAAGTATTCATGGGGTGAAATATACCTTAACCCACCTCCTGGTTTCCATCCAGTCCATTAATGCAATCCAGCTGTTCCTCACTGCATCTTTCCACCCCAGTCTATTGCCCACATTCCCTGGTCAATGCCAGCTGCCCCCAGGGGTGGGTTTCATGTCAGCAGAGCCTTGCAGCCTCCCTCTCCCCATCTCATGGGTGCACTGTTAATTTCAGTGGGACACTGGAAATGACTTTGCAGAGCAGGAGACCTTTTAAATTAGTTAAAATTAATTAAATAGTTTGGGATAATCACCAATAAGTGTTTCAAAACAAGAGGAGAAGAAGGTGCAGTGCTGCTGCTCCTCAGCTGACATTGCCACCAGGGTCTTTGCTGTTATTGACCTGCACCTGCCATGGGGATTTTGCTGCTCGGCCAACCTAAACCAGCAGATTTTGGGTGTCACATCATCTCATCTTCCTCTTCAGCCCAGGTTTTTTTTCAAAAGAGCCTGCTCAGCAAGGATGGATTGCTGCGTGGGTTGAAGGAGGGCTGCATCACACAGAAAGGAAACAACAGACAGGAAAAATCAAAGTTCTGCTGGAAGAGGAGAGGCTCCTGCTCTTCCTGAGGCCCTCAGTAATCCCTGCCTGGGTCATGCTGCCTGCAGGGCCCGGATAAGACCTTGGCTGTCACACAGAGCGGCTTTGCAGGACAGGGTGGAAAGCAGCTCAGAGGGGTGTGGTGCAACCATGATTATTATTAATAACATTTTTCAATAATCATAGCCAAGATAATCATTAAACTACTGCCAAATAATCAGTACAGACTGGGTATCAAACTGCTTATCACTTCAATCCCAGTTCAGGCTGGATGTGTGGATTAATAGCTAGAGCATCTTGACACATTTTCAATTCTTTCAAAACGAAAAATGTGATTCTGAATGCTACAAAACTCCCAGCACTTGGGAGGATGTGATCACTTCCTTCTTCTCTGTTTTCCTCCCAATTGCATGATTATGAAAGAAACATCTGTTTTGAAGCGATCTGCAACAGAAAATTTTTGTTCCAGTTGGATTTTTAATGGACAGCTTCTGTTACAGAGTCTTGTTCTCCTCAACCCTGTTTCTTTCCCTTTTTCTTTTGCTGAAAGATGAAAGAGAAAGGAAGAGGAGGAGGAAAAACTCAAGCAAACAAACACCACTGCCCAGACTACAAATACAGACTGAAAAAGGGGCCACTGATGGTGGATGGTGTGAAACTCCACAGCTGAGCTGGCAGAGAATGTTTGCACTTCAGTTCTCTTTGAGAACATTTGATGTTGTGTGTGTATGGATTTTTCTACATTTTGAATGTATGAATGAATGTATTTTTCTACATTTTGAATACTAAAAGAGTGATGCAAATTTGACCTTTTTTTTAAAATTTCCTCACCAGGGAATAATTCCTATTGTGTGATAATCTTGGATGCAATTAATCTGAAGCAACAATAATATATATATATATATATATATATATATATATATATATATATATATATATAAAAAAAATTAATTATATTAAATAATACAATTAATTATATATTAATTAAATATATAATTATTTAATTATAGATTAAATAATATATAATTTATTTTATATATATATATATTTTTTTAATATATATATATTATACCTGCAGTATTTTTGGATTCTCCTTCGCTCAGTTCTTCTACTGCAGAAGGGGAAACCTGTTGTTCTTTGGGAAGTCTTTACATTCTGGTAGGCTGGAAGAAAAAGCCAGTGAGAAGAAAAGCCTCAGGCACTGCAGCACTCCAGCACATAAGACCAGTTCTAGTTTGTGAGAGGCTGAAATGTCAGTACAGAAGGCCACTGGATGCTATCAGCTGCTCTGGTGTTTGCAGCATTTATGGGAGACCATGCCAAGCAGCAAAAACTGTGGAAGAGAATCCTGGATTTTGGTGCATCACTATCCACAGACTGAAAATGAGATGCAGGAATCTCGAGCCTAGGGGAAAATGACAGTGAAAAGAAAATTGGCTGCACAGCAGGATGGGGTGTGCTGGTCACTCCCTGCACAAAGCAGGAGGAAAAGAGGCCAGGATGAGCTGCTTGGGAAGGGAGCAAATCTCCTCCTCAAGGAGCAGCTGGCCTTGGTGGTGACTTGCATGGGCTCCTTGACCACTGGTACCACCAAGCAGCTCCTTAGGTCCAGTCCAGTCCACGTGGCTGCAGCTGCAACACCAGCACCTGCCTCCTGATTGTTTTTGGTGATGCTGCAACAAAGAAAGAAAGCATCACTTTGAGAGGAATGGCAGATTTGTCTTTACAAACAAGCTGTGGGTCTGCTGGTAGATAAAACCAGCACTGGGAGATAAAAGAAACAATGGGAAGGATTCCACTGATTGATGAATGGAAAAGGTATTTGCCTTTACAAATAAACTTTAGCTTTGCTGATAAATGAAATTAGACATTAAGAGATGAAAGAAACAATGGGGAAGAAAAACCCCTAAACTCCATAAGAATTAAAAATTAAAAGGGAGGGTTATACATTAGAGGGAAATCTCTGGTATCAGGCATTCTGGGCAGTCTGTACCTCTCAAGTACCTCAGCCAATGGGGAAAGAGAGAAGGGAAATGCAGCCAGGAAACTGGGATAAAAAGGAGGCTGCATCCTCCAAAAATTTGAGAGACCCCAGGGGAATGCGCCATGGCCCCTCCCTTTATTCCAATAAAGTAAAAGGACTCCTCTGTCTCCTTTTTGGACATAACCCTCTGGTATTTGTGGATTAATTTTCCTAACAACTTCCTAGACTAAATAAATAAATAAATTTTAAAAAATCTCTTCCTATAGAAAACCAGGAATATTTTCACATCATACACTTTTTCAGAAGGGAAGGACCTACCCACAATATTTTTCTTGGATATGTGCTATTTGTTCAGCATCCAAGCAGTTAAAAGGGTTAAAAATAATTCAGACTTTCTGGTGTCATTCAGATTTTTGGTCATCTTCCTCTGTGAGGCAGAAGCAGGACGACACATGATCTTCCAAAATAAAAATGGCAAGGCCATCTTGGAAATGGTTGGCCAATGAACCAGAGCCGTTAAAAAACCCAGCCATCTTTCCAAGACCAAAGTGAAACACTTTTAAAATATGGGTATGAAAAGATTCCTTCTGAATTAGTTACTTGGTACATGAAAAAAATCTTCAAAAAAATATGCCCTGAAGGAATAAAACATGACAGATATTTGCCACAGATCTAATGGCAGACTGCTAAGCCATAAATTTATAAAACCACAACTTTCTTTCTAGATACCCATTGTTTATTTGGCCCAATTTGTTTTCTGTCCATCAGACTGGAATCTCTCTTTTAATCAGCTGTATCATTCCAGCTGTCTGGGTGGAAGAAGAAGTATTTTGGGGGAAGTGGAGCATGCTTTGAGTAACCTTGGGAGTGGTTTTGACCAAACCCAGTGCTAGGACTGGGGAATTTCAGTATGAATTTTAAGAGTACAAGTGCGCTTTAGGCAGTGACCTTTGTTTTTCCCACATACCAAAGGGAATATGTGCCCTACAGTCTTGAATGTTCTTGTAAGAATGCAGCTGACATTTGCAGGTGACAATTTTCCATATTCATAAACAATTTTTGATATCCAGGCATTGATTCCTGTTCAGGGATCAGAGCTGGTACAGACCAGGTTCTGCTGTGTCCAGTGCAAATATGAAGAGGTTCTTTAAAACTGGCAAGTGCATTAATTGGAAGAAAAAATGAATCAAGACATGAAAAGTATTGATTTTCTTCGTATTTTTTTTTTCATCTCTCTTAAAACCTTGGCTTCTGTTCTCTTTTGTCTATAACTACGGTGTTTTAATATTTTGGTAACTAGATGTGTGACCTAGGCCACCTCCATTCTCTTTAGCCATTTTCTCCCACCAGCCTCCTCCTTGCATTTTAGAAGAAATAACAATAACAAGTGCAGGAGGCTCCTCAAAAGCCCCCCAGGTCTAAGCAGATTCACTATCTGTAAAAGTTTTTCTACATGCAAGCATTGGTCCAGCAGTGTGAAACAGCAGAGCATGGCCATAAATTATATTTTTTTTGGCTTTTGGAGGATTCAGGTAGATGATTCAATGCTTTATTACATTGGGCTTTGCATGTGTGGATCCAGATTTTTTAGGATAGGCACCAAAATCCCTGCAAACGAAGCAGGGTAAGTAAATCAATCCCTTAAACATGAGTTATCTCAGATGAGGTTCAGCCATGAACTCAAAGAAAACCTGCATATCTCATGCTCCATGGTCAACCCCAGCCTGCCCAAACTCTGTAACACAGCCTGAAATGCTCTGGCTCCACATTAAATTTCATGTGTTACCCAGCACCTCTGAAGGCTTGTGGCATGTGCTCTAGGTGCTCTAGCACACTGCCAGATCAGGAGGGGGAAAAGAATAAAGAAAAAAGAAAAAGGAATGCCCAAATCTGAGCTCCAATGGGTTTTCAGCCATAAAAAAGACCATACATGTCTTCAGAGGAGAAATAGTCTGGAAAACTCTAGGAAATGTAGAAAGCTGTAGGCAAGAAGTGCCTTTTCCTTTCATCAAACTGCTTCCCTCCATTGCCACTTTATTTCTTCTGCCTTTAACCTCCCTGGGGGACAATCATTCACGTCACCCTCCCTCACATCACACACTTCTTTTTCTTTAGCATCCTCAAAGCAAATTGGAGTTTACTTTGAAGATTCGAGTCAGGAAATGAAGTGCACACACATGCTACCATGCAAACACCTGCACAGGCTCCTGAAGGCATCTGTGCTGCTCCTCCTTGCGTTTCCACTGACTTTGTGTCTGCATTTCTGGCAACAAATTAATCTAGGAGTGGAAAATCAAGAAAGGGTTAATTAAAAAAAAAGCAAACTTTGCCTTGTTTGCAGTGATTTTGCATCAGTTTCCATGGAAATGGAAGTAGAACAAGCCAAGAGCAGTGGTGTAGCCAACTTCAGCTGCTGGCTTCTAGTTCTTGCTCTTGTTTCCATGGAAATAGATGCCAAATCAGCAAAAAATAAGGTAACTTGTTTTAAGATAGTAGAGTTTTAAAGGCTTGTCCTTATTTAACCCCAGTCAGGAAGATAGCTGGTGAGGGGAGGCAGCCAGCAGCTCAATGAAAACTTTCAGAGGCTCTTTCAGCAGCTGACTGCTTGTTGAACTCTGCAGAGAGTGAATTCATGGGGTGGCCACCAATTTTCAGAAACATTCTGCAACTTTCCTGCACTTTGTAAATAGAATGCATTTTCCTCTTGGCACGGAGAGTCACAGCAGCCTGTGGGAGCCCAGGCTAACACCTCTTTGCAAGGCACCCTGCAAGTGCCTCCCTGGGCTGCCTCTGCCTCCCAGAGCTCAGAAACTGATGTGCTTTTCCCAGCTGCAATATGCAAACGATTCCCATTCCAAAAGCAGAACGTTCTGTTTCTGCCTATGGAGAGAGAAGCAAAGGATCATTAGCTGGGGGAATTCCTGGCAGTGTTTTACAACAAACACCCCACTTTCTTTTTTTTTCCTGATCCATGAGGGCAAAATTTCACTGAGATAAAAAAAGTTGGCCATAACCTTGCTTATAGCAAAATGTGGATGGGAAAGCAGAACTGAATCCAACTGAATCCAACCTCATTTCATTAAAACAAACTTTAATAGAAAGCTACTTCAAGGTTGGCTTTTGATCCTTAGCTCTTGCTGTGATGGAGCTGTCTGTGGGGAAGAGAATTTCTTCGTGGGAAGTTGTGTGAAGACAGAGGTGAGAATCCCATCCTAGTCCCCATTGTTCTTTGCATTGCTCTTGAATTGTGATTGTTGCCAGCCATCCTCCACCTCTCTTTCCCCGCAACCCCTTTCCTTATGTGCTCCTTAGGCATCTCTTTATGAGCTGCAAAGACACCCTAAGACAAGGGATCACATCACAGGCCACTTGTGGCGCCTTTTTTGGTAGCAGAATATATCTGGAAGCCATAAGTGTGGGTATATGTTTAAAAAAAAATTCTTGGCTGGCATTTGTGGTGAAGTAAATGCAATTCTAATGAGGCATTCCTTCATTTGCAGCATTACATTTTTGCTTTTAGGGGCATAAAATCTGCTCTTGCAAGGGCACGTGCTTTGCTTCACACACGAAGAATATTCCCTTGGGCTGCTGGGTGAGTAAATAAATGAAAAGTGCAGGCCAAACTAATTTTAAAGAAGTGAATCAGGTCTAGACTGGGGCCTTGCTGTTGTTAATTTTAGGTATTACAAGGAATGTGCTCATTTTCTGACTGGTTTCTGTGGATCTTCTTTGAAGAAAACCCAAGAAACATCCAGCCCTTCAAGAAATTGCCAAAAAAGATAGACTTTATTTTTTGCATAACGAACACTTAAACACATGGGAGGTTTTTTTCTTTTCCTTTTTGACAGCACACATTGTCTTAAAAGTCATGGAACTTTCTCCAATTGCTCTATCAGACATTCATTGCTGCTGTTGCTGCTATGATGTGATTTCTTTGTAGCTATTTTTGTTGAGATCCTGTTTGAGGAGGGCAACCCAGGGCTGTGTTACTTATGATCCTCTGGGACACTTCACTAACGTTTACCCTGGAAAAGCTTTGGCTTTTTCTGTAATGGCAAAAAAAAAATATCAGGGGAGCAATGGAAAGTAAACTCACACATTTCAAGGGTGGATGTGGGAGGTGGAGCTGAGAGCACCACTGCTCCCCAGGTGTTTGTAATTCAGCTTTCAGTGTACTTTTTGGACTCTCCATTACACAACAGCTCATCATGCTCTTCCAGGAGGCTTCCAGGCCTCCAGGTCAGTAACCTGCACAAACGTCATCCCCTCCAGCTCTCCGTGGTTAAATCATCACTCCAAGAGGAAAAACAGGAGATATCTGCCAACTCTTCTGCAAGCAGCTCAAAGCACCATGGCACAGCTCAAAGGATCATGAGAACAAACTAGAGAACAGCAGGCTGTGGAGCCAAAGTGAGATCAAGCAAAAAAAAAAAAAAAGAGAGAGCAAGGTCTGACATGAGGTGTGTGCAGCAAAAAAATTACACACATGCACTTTTCTGTGAGTTTCATAATGCTGGCAGATCTCTGGAGTGTGCTGACAGCTCTGTCCTGGAAATCCAGCTCTTCCAGCCCTCCCAGCCCTGCCCTGGTGTCCCCAGGAGGCTGTGGCAGGTGGGCACAGAACAAGGTGTGGCAGGAGGGGTGGAGGGTTCCAAGCAAGCACAGGCTGTCCTCTGCTCTTTCTGTGAAGTGACTGCTCCCAGAGCACAGGCTGCTCCCAGCAGGAGGGAAAATCTCATGGGGGAGTGGACCAGCAGCCACCAGGGGCAGGGAGATGTCACCCTGGGGAAGTCCCTTCCCTGGGCTCTGGTCAAAAGTCACTGTACATGGTGCCTTGGTTTGGAAGGACAGGAGTCTGCTAAGGAAGGCAGGAGCCTCCTTTGAAATGGAGAATGTAAACCCTCCCCACCCCTCAGAATTGCTATAAATTTTAAATTAAGGGGCTCTCGGGCAAAAAATATGGGAGCAGGAAATAACAGTTCTTTAATAGGGAAGGAAATAAAATGATAAAATAAACAATGCAGTGCACTAGAACCACACTGACAGAATCAGAACACAGCCTGACACCCTGTGGGGTGTTGGCAGCAGTCCCATTGGAATTGTGGCTCAGCCCTCCTGCAGTGTCAGGGGTGGCTCTGCTGCAGCAGGGATCCTGTAGAGAAGGATGTGTTCTTCCTCTGAAGATCCAGGGGAAGAAGAGGCAGCTGCTGTTCCTCTGGGAATCCAGTGCAGAAGCTGTGCTGGTGTTCCAGAATCTCCAGATTATATCCAGGCAGGAATGCTTGGCTCCTCCCTCTGGGCTCACATCTCCCAATGGGATGTTATAGTTCTTATCAGCCATGCAGGGACATTCAATAGCTGTTATCAGCAGATGTCCCCTCTGAGGGAGGAGTGGGTGTGGTTACTCAGAGAGAGAGATAAGGAAAGCTGCCCACTTGGCAAAAGACACCTGCCATACAGATGGTAACAGAAAACATCTTGCCTGGAAATCTGGAACACGTGGAAGCCTCCTCCCAGAGACACCTGGCAAAGCGGGGGATTGAATAACTTGTAAAGCCACAATCACTCCATCCCTGCTGGTTCCTTGTGCTGGGCAGGGGGAGATGGACAGACAGATTGCTGCTACCTCCTGGGGCTGACACCCCAGGGCGCTCCTGTCCTGATCCCTGAGCTTGGCAAGACTTCCTTTCTTCCTGGCTCTGGTCTCAGGCTACCATCCATCTCAATTCCAGCTCCATCTCCAGGATCCTCCTTGCTCACCCAGCTTTTTGGGGAGGCCAGGGTGGACAGGCATGACACCTTGACCTGTGAGAGGCCCTTCTGCAGCTGAGATATGGGGTCAGCAAAGAGCAAATGTGAGCAGTGAAGCAGCACAACTGCTCTGCTCCAGAGCTCAGTGTTGGCTGGGATGTGACCTTTGCCCAGCCATCTCAGAGACTCTTAATGCTTGGGAGTTTTATCAGTGTCTGCAAAATTTCTTAGGTTAGTTTAAAGTCTAATTTGTCCTTCAATCACAGAGTCATGTCTTTTTTTTTTTTTCCTCCTCCTTCATCCACAACTAGATAAGGCTGCCTAGTGTATGGCTTGCATTATGTACCTGTACAGATTTCTTTATTTTATTTTATTGTTTGTACTAATGATTTTAATCATGGAGGTTTTTGCTTTGGAAATGGAAGGCCTGTAGCTTTCACAGCACAGATGGGAGATAAAAGCACTATAATCACAGAGTGCGATCAATGAGACTTTTTCCAGGAAGATGCTAAAGGCATTATTTGGCATTAACAAAGAAAGGGATAATTAGAAAATAGGCAGAGAAGCCTTTATTCCTGTAATTAATTTCAAAGTTGGAAGTTCCCTTGTGCTTTTCTGTTCAAAAGTGACAGCATATGAGCCATTGCAAAGGAGATGTGTATTAATCATAAATCAGAAACAGGGAGGAAATTGAAACCTGTGTTTCCACTGACTTTAAAAAGAAAAAGCTTCTGCCTGGAGTTAATGTGTATTCTGACTGTATGTGAAGGAAAAAACAATTATAAATAGTTATTGACACATTACATGAAAGGCAAGAGGAGGATGTAGCCAAACTTGGTTTCCTGGGAGACTGGGCAGTCCTCTCCAGAGTAAAAATAATGCTCAGGAGTCACTTTGATAGCTTCAGGCTGTGCCTATGTTTGCAGCTGCTTTTTTTTCTGCACTAATTTTCTACAATTGCTATCAGCTCCACTGAGGGCCACAGTGATGGAAGAAGTGTTCAGCAAACTTCCTCTGCCTCCCTTCGTTTTGCCACTGTCAAAACTGTTTCTGACTGAGAAATAAGAAATAAGTGGCTCTGCTTTAGGAATGCCAGCAGTCACAGCCGTCTTGCTTACAGCCTTCTCCCATCTGGATCTTCAGATTTAACAGGCAAACTGAACATCTTCCCCCGGGGTAAGATCAAAAATTAGCAAAGGAAAAAGGCATGCACAGCTTTCTGTGTGGTTTTTTTCCCCTTCTGTCCCCTAGTCCATGGCTGTTGTCCCCATCATCACATCCACAGGCGTGACATGAATTGGTGTGAAGTGTCCAGCTGGTGAAGGCACCACCCTTGCTACAAGGGGCGAGGCTGGAGACCTCTAGCACTGGTGGTTTTTACTCAGAAACACTGGATTCCCTCAAGACAGCTGATTTTGCAAACAGAGCCACATATTTGTTTTTATTTTATTTTTTTTTAATATGGACAGCTTTGCAATTAGTTTTTTTTATTTCAGTCTGAATTGAACTGATATTATTGGCTTTTTATCATGGCTGGCTTGGCAATGACTGGTGTAGGTGAGCATAACCCTCCTGGTGCCTCCTCACACCACAAGGAATTCACAGCCTACACACACTTGCAAGTTCCTATTTGTGTAATTTTGGAGTTGACTGCAGAACAATTGTTCAGTCAGCTGTAATGTAGCATATATGTATTTATATATAACTTCATCCACATGGTAAAATTTTTCATGTGCACACACACACACACACACACAGACAGACACACACACTGTGTCTTTAATGATTTTCTCACTTATTTGCTCATAAGGTTGGTTAGATCTCTTCACTTATATTCCTCTCCAGCTTTCTCTAGCTCTAGACCTGCAGGCAGGTGAACTTGGCATTTTACTTTACAACAAACTGGATCAAAAAAAATGCATAAAGGTAAGAGGATTACGTACAGGTTCTGTATGGTTTTATTTTTTCAGAGTTCATTCAAGGACAATCCTTCTTTTAGGTCCCATTCCTAAAGTTTCTTTGCTTAAAGGAGAGAAATATGTACATAAGCTTATCACAGAGCTGTACCCAGCATTTCACAATGTGCTGTTGGCATTTGCTGGTGGCAGCACTGGTGGAGCTCTCTGTGTTTCCCAATGCATGGAGAGAGTGTTTGGAACAACAGTTTTCTTTTCTATTACTTGTTAATTTCCATTTTCTCTTCTCATTGCATGAGCTCCAAGCTCTCAAGCAAGTGATGCTATTTAAGTTCTCCTGGAAATACTTCTTACACATGCAGGAATAGAAAAAAATGATCTGCATGTCCCTGGCAGAAATATCTTCTGAAACCGCTAATGGTTTTCTTACCTCACGGCTATATCCAGGGAATGTTCCTGCATTTACCACTCCAAATCACTGCAGAGATGGCTTAACTCAAGGCAGACAAGATGTTCTTCTCCTTCCAATGAAATGATTTTCTCCTGATATGTGTCCTTCAGTCTCATTTTTGAACATAACCTGGGAAAATCACCCCAATCACTGTCAATAGTTAGTCTTTGGCCAGTGGCTGTAAAGCAAATCTTCTTTTTCTTTTATCCATTTATCTCTTCAGAGAAATAAGTTTATTAACTTTGATAGGAAAAACTTTTAAGTTTTAATTGTATGAATAATTTTAGAAGGTAGTGCAAATTACTTTCAATTTATAATTAAAAATCAAGTTTGTAGAAAGGCATACATATGAAAGTCAAATATCTAAAATATCTTAAGAAGGTATGGAGTAAGACAAAGGAAAAAGGCTCCTAAATTAAAATTTTCCAGAACACTTAGATTTCATACAAACACAGGCAAAATACTTGCTTAGAATTTAACTTAAAGATGTGACAGGACACCATGTCATCCTTTTACAGCCCATGTAAGATATGTTATGATGCACTGCAATGACTGCAAAACAAAAAAAACTTTGAAGACAACTTAGTAATACCTTGATTAATGCAAATTTTATGAAACATTCAAAAGGATATTAACATGTACTCAAATTTCATCCCTCATTGGCAAATGTAAATGTAACATTTGGCTAAATAATTGTCAAAATTTCCACATTCAAAACCTTTCAGTAGCTGATTAGACTGCGGAATTAACTTTTGTGTAAATCTTCCTGAGCCTTTTGATTAGCTTCCCAATTGTCACTGGGAATTTATAATAAAAATTACAGCAGCAGGCTTAAAATTGTTTGAACATGCCTAGAGCTAAGAGCCAACTAAATTGAAATCTTTTTAGTTATTGGAGTATTCCTGCTCTTCGCTCCTCTAGAAGACAGAGCAACATTTTAGCTTGTCCTAGAAAGGAGTCCAGCTTGACTGCAGGCAATTCCAGCCTGTGAAGAGACCCAAAATAGACACCTGGCTCATTCCCAAGCCATAGTTTCCAAGTGAACCAGCTCCCAGCTCAGTCTTTCAGAGATCTCTCACTCGCACAGAGATAGACTCTGCCACACCATTCATGCTCAGCAGTGTGTTAGTCCTCAATTAATAACTCAGGCTACACCCAGAATCAGGCATTTATTCTCTGTGAATATGTTTAACACAACCTAGATCTCCAAAATGGCCTCTCTTTGTGGAGACAGACCTCATTTGCTCTAACCCCTTGACTGTGGCTCTCCTATTTAGGCTCTGTTGGACTACTAAAAAATCCTCTCTTTCAGCCTAAGTCACCCCAGCTCTGCCCTGGCCAGCAGCCCAAGGAGATCTGTGTGGGATTCACAGCCCATGGGCTGTCCCCAGGTGCTCCCACCCCATCCAGAACATCTGACACATCTTCACCGACTATTGGCAAGGTGTTTTGGACTTCCGAGCAAGAAAAAAAATAATTTAAATTCGTGGTTTTCTTTGCTGTGAAAGGGAAATTAGTTCCTTACCCACTCCTCCTTCCAGACCGGGATATGACTCAGATCCTGATAGTTTAAGGATGATCAGAGCCGATGCTGGATTTCTTTTGTGAGATGTGTCGTAGTTGTACTAAATGCTGAGGATAAAATTACCTTCTGCTGCAGTCTGCTGCTGCTGCTGCTGGAAAACAAGCAGGACTTCTTCCTGTAGCTGGAGGTAGATTGCTTTTCATCTGGACTTCAGTCAAATTCACAGTTTTATGACTTCCCATCGAATGAAATCTAAAATTCATGTAAAAATACCAAAAGGAGCACACTTGTGCAACTTTGACAGCGCTGACAACTGGGGGATTGCCACCATGATATTTTATGAAAAACCTTTTCACCAGGATTTTTCTCCTGAGAAGCTGAGAAGCCTCAGAAAAGAAATGTAAACAATAATTATCTGATGGCTTGGAGTGTGGTTTGGAGGTTGCTTACCCACAGGTGCATCTTTGATTGGTTCCCTATGAATTGTTTTTAATTAATGACCAATCTCAGTCCAGGTGTGTTGGGACTCTGGTCAGTCACGAGTTTTTATTATTCATTCTTGTCTAGCTTTGTGATGTCTCCTTTCTCTTTCTTTAGTATAGTTTTAGTATATCATTATAATATAATATAATAGAGTAGAATATAACATAACATAACATAACATAACATAACATAACATAACATAACATAACATAACATAACATAACATAACATACATAACATAACATAATCAGCCTTCTGAGAACTTGGAGTCAATTCTCATCTCTCACCTCGTCCTGGGGACCCTCAAAACCACAACAATTGGTGACCACAGGGGATATACATCATGGGCAATCCTTTCAGAAAGATTTACATTTCTGCTCGGCTTCCAAATGAAAAATATCACAAGGAAACACAGGGTTATTTATGGTGCTAACAATGCATATTTTTGAGGGTCTCTGGTTTCCTGTGGTGCCTCATCCTTAGGGCACTTCATTGTGAACGTGCTGGCACACATCCTTTTCCCAAGCCCAAAGCCACCTGGCAGCTACAGCAGGAAGAATGAAAAGCAACATCCCACTTTCAGTGGTAAATTCTCAACCTGTGCACGATTTGTTGTAGCAATCTACCCATTTGCTCTCCTGCAGGGATAAATTACTGATGTCTGGACTATGCTGTGGAAGGAGAAAGATTTTATAATAACCCCATAGCTTATACTCCAAAGCATGAAGGTTTCTGCTTTATTTTAAAGCATGGGAATATCTAAAGCAATATTCTCCCCATGTAGACTTAAAATAGTTTTGAAAGCCATTATTTTCCCTCCGAATTTGCCTTTAACTCAAATTAAACATACAAACATGCATCTTATAGGAAAAAAAAAATTATAAATATTCCTTTTCAGTACCTGGCTTAAAATACTTTGCAAGTTCATTGATTTTTCAGAAGGCTGGAACTGAGCAAGTCTGAACAACAGGTATCTCCTGAGGCATTTCAAATAGAATATCCCAAAGCAGAGCGCTCACTAGGGTTGTTTGCTTTTGAAAATCTTGACTGTGGGTGACATTTCTGTTGGCTGGATCCCTTAACTCCAGGTAATACACAGCAGAAATTAACTGCCCCTCTGTACACATGCTCATGCCTTTTTTAAATGATATTTTAAATGTAAATAACTCCCTGAATACCCGAGGTTCATTCAGCACAAAGTCCTTATACGTAGGAAGCCTCAAGATGGCACTCTTGAACTGCAGAGTTTTTCAGGGAGGCTGATTATGAGTTTCTTGCAAGGGGAAAAAAAAAAAAAAAAGAGAAAGAAATGCAATGGTGAATGCAACCTGTGCAGGAATAACCGGAGGAAATATCAAGTAGAACAGCAATATCAGACTAAGACATGAAAACCTATAAGAGTTCACATGGCAAAATATATACTTGAAAGCACGGCTTATTATACAAATTAGGGTTGATAAACCCTCCAAATTTTGTGAATAAATCCACAGTTTTTTGAAGCTTCATCCAGTTTTTTATCTTGCTCACCCTCCCCTATTCACTACTTCCTTTTCTCTCCCTGAAGGTGTTTTGGTGTTACCTCATGCGTGTCCTGGGGCTGGCTGAGGCGATGCTCAGTGTTTGGTAGATGTCAGAGCACACTTGTGCAGGATATTTATGCCAGAGGCATGTGAATAAGGGATGGTGAGCAGGAAAAAAAAACTGGTGAAGCTTTGGTTTGCAGACCACAGGCAGAATTCCATGGTCTGTAGAGCTTGTGCCTCTCAGTTCCTCCTTCCATCACCTCCCTCCATGGAGCAGAGGCTGTGCTCGGTTCCAGCCGTCTGAAAAATCAACGAACTTGCAAAGTATTTTAAGCCTCCCCTGATGGCTCCTTCCTGGATGTTCCTGCTTCCTCCTGCAGCACAGGCACAGAAGGAGGAGGCCCTGATGTCCCCAGCTTTGGAGGGGAGGGAAGGACACCTACCTTCCCTTCGTTTGGAACTCTCAGACCTCACCTGCTCCTGTGTCATAGCATCATTCCCTGCAGGTGGGTTCCTGGGTGGGATTCCTCCATGGGCTGTGTCAGCACTGCCTGGGGGATGGACAGGGCTGCTGTGCCATGGTTCCCAGGCAGTTCTGGAGCAGCTGGCTCCAGCCAGGCACTGTGGTGGGTGGGAAAGTGCTGGCACCAGCAGGTCATCAGCCCTGTCCCCTTGGGGAAGGGGGACCCAGACACGTGAAAGAGGAGCTGGGAAGGAGAGCATCAGCTCCCAGGCCTCCTGGAGCCTTTCTCTCCCTCTTCCTCTTCATCCTCCTCTTCCTCCATGAGCGGAATTTTTGTGGGAATCAGGGCAGTGCAATAGGGAGCAGCCATAGGAGGGAGGATGAAGACCATGGTGGACCTACCCTGGTTTAGAAAGACTTTTTGGTGGCTTTCTCCCATGGCATTTGCCTTCCCTGCCCCAGCAGTTTTCCTCAGGTGTTGCTTTTCTCCCTGTTGGCCTTGGTGACTGTCCTGGCAGGTCAGGGTCACAGCTGGCACCATCCCAGCCCAGCAGCCAGCCTGCCTTGCTGGAGCCACCACGCTGGAGCCAGCTGTGGATCTCTCTTACAAAATCCTCTGCTGACTCACCCTTCCCTTGCTTGCCTAAGTGAAATCATGCCTGCCTTTAAACATCTCATTGCAGCATTACATGACACATTTATCCACCTCTTTCACTGTCATGAACTGCTTCAGATAAGCAGCTATGAGGTTTTTGGAAAGATAATGTGGGGTTTTTTCTTTGCTCCAGGGCCTCTGAAGTAGGCATTACTTCTTCTCTGCTTGCTGATATAAATACAAATCTGTTGAATCACTGAGGTTGTTCCTGGAGGTGCTGGGAACTTGCTTTCTCCATCACAACGTGGACTCAGACATATCTCTCTGGGCCAGGTTTGGTTTAGGGAGCAGCACTGTGAGGATTTTCAGTTGCTGTGTCAAGATTGGAGGCATTTTTTACATGCACCCTATTTTGCAGAGCCAGTCATGCACTGAATCTGTGTCCATGTCCATTAGCTACCCAAGGCAAGAGCCTGATGAGTGATGCATTTTAGAGATGGACAGACAGGTAAAAAATGAGTGGAATTTTGCTTAGGTTGAGCCAAAACACAAAATTTTTTCTTGGTTTTTTTGTGGGGTTTCTTCCCCTCTTTTTACTACGTTTTGATCCATATGAGTTTTGGGTTTGCTTCTGATTTCCTTACCTTTTCAGTCAATGTTGGTTTCGATTCTGATTCACCTGGCATTTAAAAAAAAATTCTGCTTTATAAAATAGTGCACTCATTTTTAACTGAGAAAAACCTGTTGAAGTTTTTTATGGCCATACCAGCCATATCTGTTGAAAATAAGTTGAAGGTCCTGATGTTCCCCAAATTTAACAAAGAGAAAGTTGCTTTTTCTGAAGTAAAATATTTCAATCCATCTTTAAGGAAAATACTACCTATTTTTTTCTTTAGGAAGACCTCCTTGCCAATCATGATAAATCTTCTTTATTTCATCTTGTGATGATTATTAAAACAGTATTGAAACCATGCTTTGGTAAGTGATAAACTGCTGTACCTTGGTTTTTCAAACACAGCCATGCCATGGCTGTGCAAGAAGACAGTTTAGGACTTGGTGTTGTATTTCCTTGTGAGGTGCTGCATCTCTCATTTCCTATTGCTTTCTTCTGTCATTTGAATTGCTTGGTCCTGTGACATTTCTATAATGTTTTCTACAGCTTAACAGATCCTCAAAAGCACTAAAAGCTGTGCAGAGCTCATACAAATGCGCAATTCATCAGTTCAGAAAGGTACAAATAAAGACATTTTACAGGCTAGCATGTGAAAAGCATCATTTTTCTATCAGTCCTGTAACACTGGTCACTTTCAGACCTCAAGTATTCAAATACCTCCCATTTCTTTCCGATGCAAATAAATTCAGAATTTTTTTTTTCACATATAACACCCCCCAAAAATGAAAACGATCTTTGAGCTTTGTACTAGAATTTTTTACTTTCTTATCTGCATGATGAAAACTAATGCTCCCCTCTGTCTTAGGCTGGAATACTGATTTGCAGAACTTCTCACTGGAGGACAGGGTAGATATTTTAAAATCATACTTGCTCTTTAATGTGGAGAGCCATCTCTGGGAAAAGTTTGCAAGATCAGGCCCACGGTCATCATTTAGTCAAAGTGCATAATTCTTAGGTCTTTTAATCTTTTCTCATAAATCAATCCTCCAATCCCCTTAGTCGTATTTGTTGCTCGTCTCTGAATTCCTTCCAATTTTGCAATTTACATTATAATTAGAGCTTAGTGAAACTGATGAGAAAGTGATTTTTGGGGCCAATTTTTATGCTGCTTGTAAATATTCAAAATCTGGCTTTCCACAGGCTCGTGAGAGCCCCCCAAACTGTGTGACAATGGCAGGGACCTGAGGAACTCCCACTCCTGGGGCAAGGACAGATGTTTTGCCAGATTCTCCTACTCTGGCTTGCCACTAATTAGTATCCATTATCCCATTGATTCCTGTGTGTCTGTAAATGCCTACAGCACAGCTGACAGTGAATAAGGACGGGAGGATCTGCCCCAGCCTGAGCCAGGATCACCAAACCTCTCCCTGGTTTGATTCAAGGTGAGCCCTGGGCACAAGCAGGGCAGGGGTTGGGTCTGGCTCTTTGGGGACAGAGATGTTTCCTGAAGGAATTCCTGTGCTGGTGGGGGACAGTGCTGGGCAAAGCACATCCCTGGGTGGTTTTGGCTGCCATGCCACGCTCTGCAGGCAGCTGGGACAAATGGGGAAGTTAGAGCTTGCACCCTGTGGCTGCTGTCCCTCCTGGCCCTTGGATCTGCCATGGCTCTGCTCACCTCTGCCCCATGCAGCCACACTCTGGAAGAGTGCATGGGCAAATCCAGAGGCACTGAAGGTGGTTTGCAGATCAGAGACCTGAAGAAGCTCTACAGCTGGCAGGGGAGCAGCCACTGCCACCACAGCCACCTTCCCTGCTGTGCTGCCTGGCTGAGGGACATCTGCCCACAGCCAGAGCTTGCCCCAGAACTGAGCAGATCCTTCCTGCTGGGGACAGAACGTGGTCACCACAAAGACCTGATGGATTTAACCTTTCTCATGCAGTGCAGCCCACTGGGGTGTGTGCTTGTCCATGGCTGGAGGGGTGGCTCAGGGTAGGACCATCTGTGAGCCTTTGTAGAAGGAGCCTGTGCTGAGAGTCCTTGCTGTCCCTCTCTGATCAGCTGCCATTTATGCCTCTCAAGGGCACAGAATTGCTTTCTCATACTCTTTTTCAAACTCTATAGTTCTTGGGTTTTTTTATGTGACAGCTACAGTGGATTGGAAATCTGCTGCACTGGCAACAGGATGAAGACTCCTGTGAGTCTTAGCTCAAATGAAAGCTAGAGAAAAAACATTAGAAAATGAATAGCTGAACCCCTGCCTGCCTGTTTTCTGCCCTTGGCCATGCCATCCATGCTGTCCTCTTGGTTCTACCTCCTCTGAGTGCACAAATGGGAAGCCACCAGTGCATATTTTGAGTCTCAGTCACAGAGGTCAACCAGAACCTTTAAATGGAGGATATTCACACCAGACCAGAACAAATTTCTCCTGTATGCACCTTTGTAACCTCTTCCACCAAAATAATTTCTTATTCTCAACACAAGGTGCAGAAGCTTCCAGAGATCCTCCCTCAACAGGGTAGGCATATGGAAAACAGCAGCCAAAATAATGACTGTAAAGTCAAAATTTCAGGGTTTTAAGTCCTTTAGCAATTTTGTTTGACTTTCAGTAGAAAGGCTTAAATTCACAAAGCTGCTTGGTGGTGCTCTGATGAATTTAAACAGGTGGTTTAGGATGAAGAAAGCATGAGATGGCAAATCACTCACCTCTTTTGTAATTTTTTCCCAAGGACTAGAATTAGTACTGGTGCTTTCTGGACTGAACCAAGGTGCCATGTAAACAGCTGCAAAATTACTGGAAGCAACTTTAGAAACAGCCCATATGTGCCAATTTGCTGTAGCTGTGCCTTTCTCCTGAGGAACTATCTTAATCTCTGGAAACTGTGTACTTTCATACAACAACACAGACAGGGTTGCAGGTGATGTGATGGGGAAGGAGACTCTCAAAAATAAGGAATTAAAGTAATTAAGGCAGATATGAGTCTGCAGAAAACCTAGGGCCATAGCTCCATGACACGTGAAGTGTTCCTGAGGCTGATACTGAAAACTCAGTGTAAATCATTGGGGTGGTCCTGTGTCCTGTTACAGAGGAAGAGGATGTGCTAGATATCCCCATTTCAATACCAGGCACTTAATTCTTGGTGCCATGAATTAGTAACATTTAGAAAGAGCCATGATTTTTTATTCTGTCACTTTCAGGGTCAGGGAGAAACTGAGATTTATCTTGACATTCAAGAGGAGCAGGTCTGTTGGTCAGAGCTGGATCTTTCACAGGATATTATGGCTGAATTTATCTGAGTCTCATAACCCCTCTGGTTCCACCTCTCCAGGCAGAGCTGTCTCACTCAAATCAGCCAATCCAAAGATCACCTTAACTAGAATATCAAACCCACACTGGGAGATCGGAGCAGCTCAAACCATGACTGGACAATTTTCTATCAGATGAACAGTCTACTGCAAATGAAGTGCCACATCAGCACCCCCAGCTGGAAGCCATGTTGGTGATGTGCAATATCTGAACACACCAAACACTGAAGCCTTTGGAATTATGAAATGCTCTTGAGAAGCTCCTGGCCAGCAGCTCAAACCACAGAATCACAGAATGGTTGAGGTTGGAGGGCACATGGATGTCATTTGGTCCAAGCCCTCTGCTCAAGCAGGATCACTTAGAGCCAGGTGTTCAGGACCATGTCCAGGCAACTCCTGAATATCTCCAGGGATGGAGACTCCACAACATCCCTGGGCAAGCTGTGCCAGTGCTCTGTCACCCCCACAGTGAAAAAGCATTTCCTGCTACTGAGGCAGAACCTCCTGTGTTTGTTTGTGCCACTGCCTCTGGTCCTGTCACTGGACATCACTGAGAGGAGCCTGGCCCTGTCCTCTTTTCACCCTCCCTTTGGGTATTTATATACATTGATGAGATCCCCTCTGAGCCTTCTTATCTCCAGGCTGAACAGTCCCATCTCTCTCAGTCTTTCCCCACAGAAGAAATGCTCCAGTTCCTTAAACATCCTTGCCATGGCCTTTTGCTGAAGTCTCTCCAGCTTGCCTGGTTCTGAGGAGAGTGGAAGGAAGGATCACCTCCCTCCACCTGCTGGCAATGCTTTTTCCAGCCCAGGGTACCTTTAGCTGCTTCTGCTGAAGGGCATGTTGCTGCCTTATCTTCAACTCAGCACCCACTGAGACCCCTGGGCCTTCTCTGGCCACCCTCACTTCATGTCACTGACAACCATCCTTCAGGCCAGACTGTTCAGCAGGATTTTGGTGCACCCCACTGCTCATCCAATCCACACTTTACCAACTTGATGATAAGGAGAGTGTCAAAAGCCTTACTTTAGTCCAGGCAATGTCCACTGCTCTCCCCTCACCTACCAGGCCAGTCATTTCATCACAGAAGTTCAACCATGCCTTCCCCTTGGTGAAGCCACTCCCAGTGACTTTCTTGTCCTTCTTATGCCTGGAGATGGTGAATGGTATTATCTGCCTTAGCAAGGCTGGAGGTGAGGTTGACTGACTGGAGTTCCCTGGCTCCTCCTTCTTGTACAGAAAAATAGTTGCTCAGATTTGTAAATGATCACCTTTTCTAGGCCTAAAAGTACCAGTGTTTCTAAGTGTGTTCACTTAGAAACAGGAATTAGACTAAGCTGTGTCAACCAAATTAGTCCTGTGGGGTGTTTCTAGAATCTCCCCAGAATATAAGGCTCCTAAACAGGCAAATTCAACATCTACCTGGTGTAGCTTGCAGTCCAGACACAGAGCTTGGGGAGTGGGGTGAAGGCAGAGAGCAGTGAATTGAAGGGGAAATGTTAGAGGGGTGGTGAAAAAATTGCAGTAGAAACTAAGAGCTGAAAATGTTGAAAACAACAGCATTGGCACTGAGCAAAGATGATCACTGTATCAAAGACAATCTCTGTTATTTTTTTCTCCCTGTGTGGTACGAAGACACCAATGCTGAAAGAATTGTCTCAAAACCAGCTTTTCAAATGACTCCCAGCTTGACTGGAGAGGTGGTCCCAAGAGATTAAAAACTGCTTGCAAACTTCTGCATTCAAGTATAAAAATCCAGAACTACCCTTGCTCTCTCAACCCTCTTACACTAAACTGAATTATTCCCAGGTATTTCACCACTTCTCACTTTTTTTTTCTTTCTCATGGCAGATTGGTCTCTTCTGCCCTTCAGGCAGCATTTATCACAGATGTGCTTACCATGTCTTATGGAGTCTTTCCACTGAGATGTGCTTGTCACAAACATCATCACAAGTTAGGAAAAAAATAATCTGGAAGGAATTTTTAAAAGCTTTTGTACACCACTCTTCAGAGGTAGGTTCTTTTCTCCACATGCTGCTTAACTCTTTCAAGGTCAGATCACCCATGTGTCCAGATGTGCTGGTTCTGGTACTGACCAGTCCCTTCCCTGTCAGAGGATGGTGGGAGCTGCTTCCCCCTGCCCCAGGTCATAGTGAACTTGGTTAATTGTGGAGTTCAGAGCAGGTCAGGGGATCAGCATCTACTGCTGCTGTTGGAGAAGCCAGTGTTGTTGAAATAGAGATGAAAAACAAGGTGGACTTTTTCTGTCTCTCACATTGTCTTGTGTTCTTTGAGTAGAAGTTCTGCTATGTGGCTAATCAAGGGAGGGAGTAGCAGAGAGATCATCTGAACAACCAGAACCCAATAGTTGATTTGGATGGTGACAGTGAAAACACCTTATCTTGCTGTGGTGGCTGAGTGACCAACCCCTGCTGCCCAGCCTTCTGTGCACCACAGACGAGCCCCCACCGCGCGCTGCTGCGCTCAAAGCCATGGCACAGGTCTCAGCCTCACAGCTGCCTCTAGGAGAGCTCCAGTGGGGAGAGGATGAGCGTCTGTGTGTGTGTTTGCCTGCAGGCAACGGGGGAATGAGCCTGGAAGGAGCTCCTGCAGTGAACGGGGGAGTTTCTCTTTCTGGCAAAAAGTTTGGATTCTTTGCCAAAGCTTGTCACCACCTCCCAAAGCACCGGCCTGCTCTCTCTCCCATGCTGGTATTTGGCTCCTGCCTTCTTTCCTCAGCTGCTGAGAAGTTCTCCCTGGTTTTGGCAAAGGGGAGGAAGCCCTGGCCTGGGGCTTGGCACCCTCCTCAGCTGGAAGGGAAGTGTCTCAGGTGTCCAGGGTGCTTTGGATCTCCCAGCCCTGCTGTCACACACTGTGGCACACAGCTCCTCGGTTCCCATGGGAATGTGGACACCTCCTTGGTGTTTAAATCCATTTCCTTCTGGCCAGGGCTGGTGTCTGCTCAGCTGCTCTCAGCAGCCCTTGGCCAAGAGGTGCAGGAGTGTAGCCACATTTCTCTTCACAGAGAAAAGCAAGGCACATCCTCCCAAGAATATTTCTGGGATTCACATTCTCTGAACATCAGAGAAAGGAAAAAAAAATTCTTATAATTTGCTGTGCCTATGTTTGTGCAAAAGCAGAATGCAATATGGAGATTGTTTACCTGGAGTGATGGTGTTTTGTTCCCTTGGCCTATCAGGACCAAGTGTGTGTGTGAAAGTTGGGACTGTCAGGTGACAGCCATGAGATTCTGGGCAGTGGAGTGCTTGGCAGATTGAGTTTAGATGTAATGTAATATAATGTAATATAGTATAGGATAATATAGTATATTAAAGTAATTAATTAGCCTTCTGATAAGATGGAGTCCTCCTCATCATTTCTCCCTGCCATGGGGGCTGTCCTGTTTTGATACAGGAGCTGCTCAGGTGCAGAATGAGGGCGATGGATGAGCTCAGTGCAGGCTGGAAGTGCTGCCTGAAGGGATGAGGGAGCCAGTCTGAGCTCTGCAAACAGGAGGGAACATCTTTCAATGTTTAAAATATACTTAACCTTAGAAGTGTGTATTCTGAATTGTCCTGAGAATTGGGTGGAGTGCTGGGTGAGGTTTTATATTCTTTAAAGCAGGAGCTACCATGAGGTAGGGTAAGTTGTAAGTGTGTACACTCTCTTTCCTTAGAAAGGACCATACATGGCCTCAGAGAATGAATAGAATTTTATTAGTAAATTAAGTATTCTTCCCTTTGAAATATGTTTTTCCTAACCTCTCTCCCCCTGTCACATTAAGGCATTGATTTTAGCTATTTCAAAACTTATGTATGCATAGATATGGACATTTTCTCTCTCCTTTTCTCCTTTTGTCATTTGGTAATACTGGAGTTACTCTGAGTGAAGCTCCTCTGGGAGATATTCCAGGAGAAATGAAAGCATTTCAATCAAACCAAAAAGTGAATGCAAATCACATTTTGAACAGAGTACAGCTGTCCAGTAGAAACAATGATTTCCCTCCCTGCGTGTATCTTGGAAAAACTGATCTGTGCTCTTCACACAGGGATGTGATATCAGAAATTTGGAGTTACATATTGTTAGGTTGGGGTTTTTTCCCCTTTGTTTTGTGGAGAAGAGATATTCCTCATGGCAAATTTTCAGAGGTGCGATCAATACCCAGAATGAATTGTCTGTGATAGTTCTAAACTGCAAACCTGGAGACAGTCCATTTCTGTACTCCAGGGTGCTCTAACAAGCATCGTGGCTGAATCATAATAAACATTTGATTTTCCTATCAAAAACACATTTTTTGTGTTGTGTGGGTACCCACACAAACAAACATATTTCACTTCACCTCCAGTGTCTTCTATGGCATAAAATTTAAATACCTGGGGCAATTTATAAAGCAGATATAATGCAAAATCCATAGCCAGATCACTAGAATTCAAATATCTAAGCCTTTAAGAAACAGAAAAAAAAGCCAAGCAACATGCAGTTGCATAAATGCTCCATTCCCTGCTTTCCTTATATTCAGAAAGAACTCATAAAAAATCCTCTGCCATCTGCTATATCCCCACCTATAAGGCATGCTTGCAAATTCTTTTGATGTGCAGATCATTACTCGGGATTAAATTTTCATATATGCACGCCAATCTCCTCTTCCCATTCTGCTTCCATGCCCCTGCCTAGGTACCAGGTGTGCCCAGTTGGTGGAGGCTGCTTTTGTGATGCTCAGTCTTGTGGGGACAGCTGTGGAAGGGCTGGAAGAGCACTGTGCCCATTCACAGTGCTCAAGGCTGGTGGAGATTATCACTTCCCCCAAAAAGCTTGGCTGCAGCTGATCTGCCTGCCCAGAGCGAGAGGGAGGTGGGGAACCCTGGAAGGTTCCTGCTGCTCCCTTAGAAAAGGCTGGTTTAGCTTGCTGTCCTATCCCCTTTCACTGTAAGAAATAGACATATATAAAAAAATGTAATAACTAGCTGTTGGTTGGTGTTGAATTATGCTGAATCATTTACCCAAGAAGTACAAGAAAAATTACTTCTATTATGATGAAAACCTCCATTATTTAGACCAGCCTCAATTAAACCATCCTGCTGTCCAGGACTGTGTATTTCTCTGCTGTAAACACCACTCATATTTGCAGTTTTGCTTTGGGAAACTCTCAATTTTGATCTTGTTACAAAAGTTTTTGCTCCCCAGATTGCAGGTACAGAAATGGGAGGACTGCAATCCAAAAGGGTAGAAACACTTGCTGCTTGTTTCTAAATCTTACCTAGGAGGAAGCTTTTTGCTTAAATGCGTCTGAAATCTGACATTTCGAAGCAGAGTCTTTTGTAAACTGGAGGGAACTGAAGCTGTTAGACTGGCAATCTGGGAGCTGCTAAATCTACACTGGATGTACTTCTCTGGTTTGCATTTCCAGATTTACAGCCAGTCCTCAGAAAGAGAACTGGATTGAACCACTGAGGGTGATGGTAGCAGCACCCAGAGATCCTCAGTACCAGCACAAGGTAATTGAAAGTCCTTAGAGTTGCAGTTTAAGCTGATGAAGAGAGGAGAAAGGCTGACATAGAAAAATGAAGTTTTTTTTCCTCAAGATGACACCAAACCTTAGTGGCAGAGCCAGGTTTTAATCCCAGGTTTTATGATTTCTAGCCCATATCCAGTGATGTGTCCTGCTGCCCCCCAACACTTGTGGAATACATTTCTTTCTATATTTGCATCTCTTGCTCTGCCTATATAGACATATCTATATTGAACATACAGACTTCTCTGTATAGATGGATAATTCTCTATTCATTTACTAATTTATCATACATACCATATTCCAAACAATGTAAATATTTAAAATACTTCATTTGAAATGCTATCTGTTTATTTTGCTCTTTTAGAAATATCCAGAATGTCACACACTTTCCCTTTCTGTTTTGGAAAGGAATCCTTTCTTGCCTGCAGAGAAAGAGGCAGCGATATTGAAATTTCCACAAAGAGAGTTTGTCCCCTGAGTGTTCTTGCAGGCATTTGTGCTGAAGAGTTGTTAACATAAGCAGCATTTTACATGAAATATATTCCCATTGCTGCTTGATGCTGCAGCTCCCCATGTTTGCCAGCCCTCCAAGGAACCCAACAGCACAAATAAGAAAGGCAGGACTTAATATTTAGATTTTTTACTTTTCCAAGCAAAAGAAATAAGACTTCAAGCTTTTTCTTTTATGTGCACAAAGATTTTCTTTGGGATCACTTTAAACAAGTTTTTTTGTCCTGTGTGGCCAGAGCAGTTTTTGTTTGTGATGAGGAACCAGGCAGGTGGATGCTGATCCCCACCCCTGTGCTATCCCAAGTACAAACCCACTCAAATACCTCACTGTGGGGTGAGCCATCATCCCAAAAGGAACAGGAGGCTTTTGCATTGTGCCTGGCACTCAGAAGTTCCCCTTGCAGGGACAGGGGCATCTGAGGCTGGGACATAATCCTTCACTGACTGCAGAGTGCTTCCCAGGTGACCCCAGGTGTTATGCAAATGCTGATTTTTATTGCTGTGGGCACGCGAAGAGATTAACCACACCAGCTGGCAAGGGATTCGAAGTGAAGCCTCCTTCTCCCCCTCTGATCTGAGATCAAAAGCTCCAGCCCTGCCTGCCACACCCTGCTCCTGCAGGAGGGTGATGCCAGGGGCACCCAGATGGCAGGGCCAGCACAGGGGCATGGCTGGCACTGCCAGCTCCTGCTGCCACCTGCTGTGGTCCAGGAGGAGGAGGGAGGAAGAATAAGAGAAGGAGGAGGAGTAGGAGGAGATGGGAAAGGCAGGGAGGAAGGACAGAAAACACCATACCAGGACATGCTTTGCACAGATGTTAAAACCCAGGAGCATCTTTACTAATTGCGGCAAACTTGGCAGAAATTAAGGCTAATAGGCCTCCTTCGTGTGATTGTGTGACTAAACACCAGATGCCCTAAAGGCACAAACTGACAAAGCTGTGGAAATCTTCAATAAAGTGTCTCTGATCCTTCAGAGAGGGAAAGGATGTCACAGGGCAGCCTCCCCAGAAGACATCCCCCTGGGGATCAGAAGGATGGGCTGGGGATGGAAGTGTTGGGGCTGTGCGCTATAAAACCCAGCACCAAAATCAAATTTTATGACAAAGATGCTCTTGAGAGTGCATTTTCACAAAGTCATAATTTTTCTGGAAAAGTGGCAAAGCTCCAAATCCTTCCTTCCTATTTTGCTCTCCCAGCACAGCACTTCTGCCCGCTGTCATGAGAAGAACCGGATACTTTGCTAACGGCCTTGGTGCGTCATGGGATTTATCCAAGAGTGTTGTAAACCACATGGCCCTTCTCTCTCCAGCCTTATCTTTGAAATGTCTCAAGAGACATCTTATTTTTATGACTGCTCAAGGACTGTAAGCCTGAGGAGCTGCTTTTGGGAGTGCATATGATCCCTGTCACATCAAATGACTGCATCGTAATGTCAGCGCTGTCTGTGCAACATAAAGGAGCTGCTGAGTCCCAGCTTTCCATCTGCAGCTCCCCAAAATCCAGGATTTTAGGTCTGAAATTCCTATTCCAGTATTTTCAATAATTTGAGACTGTTTATTAAAAGGTCTAATGTGTGATATTTTACTTCCATGTGTTCTGTGGTCAGGAAAACATGGAAGAGGTTGCTCTTGAGAAATTTTTATCTGCATTTGTGGTTAATGTGCATGATTGCCTGAGGGAACAGCGTGGTACTGTGCCAATGATTCTTCTTGTTCCAAAGCACAGTAAAACTTTACAATTTTAAATCATTGGCACAATACCTTTTTAGGTTATTTCAGAAATACCAGCTATCAGTTTCAATAAAGTTGCAGCGTTTTGTTTTGATCTTTAAATTTATTGCTAGCATGAGAATAGTAATCTGCAATATACCTGCAGGTCAAAATGATGAAACTAACCTTGTTGGAATGAAACTTTAAAGGTTTTATGCTCTGTTTTAACATGCTACAAAATAGGGATTTGAGGTTTTTTTAAGGTGCCATTTTCTGATGGACAAATTCCATGGGAAGGCGTGTGACTAACATTAATCATCAGGACAAATCTGGGAATTTGAGGATGTTCATAATAAGAAAATAAGGAAAAGTTGCTGCACATATGAGTGTAAGTTTGAGTGCTTGTGACAGCAGTTCTGTGTTTCAGAAGATAAAATCAGAGGGTGTTTCTCCAGGCTGGTTTTGTGAAGCTGACATCTGATTCAGCCTCCTTGACCCCTCAATGGACTTGGATCTGGTGGAGGACATCACTAAGCATCAGAGGAGGAAATAAATACTATTAGTAAAGACATATTCCTCTTTGGTGATGTTCACTGTCAGGCTTTTGAATTTGTCCTGGCTCACCTTGACAAAGAATTAGCTGACAAAATGATACTGCAGTGTCAAGAGATAACTGGTTGATCTCATCCTCCAAACTGCCTCACCTATTTCTCACTGTGAGCTTGGTTACTCATTTCAGACATCCATTTATTTCTGTTTCACAGACCTATATTTTGCTGCCATATGTCCCTGGAAACCTTGACGTCAGAGATGACTACTCTTGTACCTGAGTCCAAATGTTAGAGGTTCATCAAATGTGTCTTTAATGGTTGCTTTTTTTCATGCTGCTACCCAGGGTTTTGGTCCCAAGCTGAAAGAAATATAATCTAGGAAAAGAGAGCAGCCTGGGAGGATGACTGGGTGACTTCACAGGAATACTTATTTTCTGGAATATGAAAACACATTGGTGGTGTAGGAGAAGCAGTAGGCTGGATGACTGGGGTTTTTAATATTAATGACTAAGTGTGTGTCACACCAAAGGTCATTTATTTCATGCACCCCACAACTATGCAAGCCTGGTGGTGACTAGTGGTGACACTTCTTGTTTGCCTCCATCATCTGAGCTTGTGACTGTGGTGGGAAGGCCTGGGCTCCATGGTTTTATTGCTGCTGATGTAATTATTGCACAGCTAATAGTCATGGCTCCCCAGGGCCTGAGGAAATTGCAGGAGGTGGGAGAAGTGGCTTCTAGAACAGTCAGCTCTGTGACCTCTGCAGCAGGCAGCAGGGTTTGGGTGAGCACATTCCTGGTGAAGGAGCAGGAGAATGTTGTGTCTGGGTTCATAAAGAGCCTCATAGATTTAAGGTAAGACAGCAAAAGGTGAGTTCATTTGTCACCTAAAAAAAAATAAAAAAAGGTCCAAACTCTTGCAACGGTGTTAAAATAGTAAAATAAAAAGCAGGGCTTTATTGGAAGCTTCCAGATACCCCCATGGTCATCAAACCTGACATCAGGTTTCTCTAATTTTTTATAAGTTCAACAAATGAGGATATCTAACAAATATTGTTCAATTAGAAGAGCAGTTGGTTAGGTAATTTTCCCCCAGGTTCTGCCCTACTGGAGTTGGTCCAGGGGCTTCTTTGCCCCATTTCTCATTGTGTCCTCTCAGATTCTGGTTGGAAAACAAAATGTCCTTTGGGAGGTTGTCCTCTTGGCAATAAGACCAAACAGTATTTCAGGAATATGTTAGAAGGTTAGCTTATAATTCCAAAATCTAAGAGAAAGTGTAGGAAAGATACCAAGAGCTACATAACAATGTATTAACAGTCTACAAAGCTACAAATGCATGAAAGATGTATAAAAAGCTAAAATCTTACGTATCACACTCACTTTCAAAAAGGAATCCCACAGACACTGAGTCCAGACAGAGAAACCATGGCCAGGCAAAGATTTACAAAACCCCAATGTCTATATCTAAGAAATCTGAGTGGAGAACTTATAAACAAGCAAGTTTATCAACAAGTTGGGTTTCCTTCTGTCTGCCAAACCAGCCTGTTTGAATCTATCTGCAGTGTAAAGAAATAACAGCATAAAAGTGACTATTTCCTCTTGTCATGAAGAGCCCTCTGGCAGGAGGTCCCCATCCACCCAGAGACGATGTGAGAGCAGCTCCTCAAGCCCTGGGGGATTGCAGAGAAGGCAGCGGGGTCACTGCCTTGGGTCACCTGCAGGCAGGGCCACAGCAGGCTCAGAGCTGCAGGTCCCTGTGCCACCCCACACCCTGTCAGGTCACAACCCAGCCTCTGAGGCTGCAATGGAACCAGCCATGACTGAAGGAGCTTGGGTGGGAGAGTCCTGTTACAGAATTGTGCCTGCCACGGTCAGAAGGAAGGAAGGCTTATATCACCCAAACCTAAAGAGTCCTCTCCTTCCTGCCTTGGAAGCAGTTTCTTTGCTGTGAATGCTGACTCAGCTGAGCACCAAATAGCTGTGCTTTGCTTTCCAGTGAAAGAGACTCTGAACAGCACAAACTTCCCCAGAAAATGTAATGTCTTCCCAAGAAAATCTGGTTTTTTCTTAACTAAAGTGTCACCTTCTTACACTGGTATTTCAGAACTTTTCTGACACATAAGAAATTAAATTTCTTACAGTCATAGATGAGTTAGGCTGAGCATGGCCTGAGTTAGACTCTGAGCACCTTCTCTGAGCAGTTATTTCCATATTTTATTGTGGAGATATCACCATACAAGCTTAAAGATGCACCTTATTTCCTTAAGCCTGGGAACAGGAGTTATCCTGGAGTTAGGCACTTCCACTGAAATAACTGTATGGACAAATGGGACCTGAGTGAGCAATCCAGGATTTAAAAACAAATAATATACCATACTAAAATACACATATTGCATCAATAGTTGAATTAAAACAGACTGTAAGAAAAGTGTAAATTCTTTTCCTCACTTGTTAAGAAAATGTTTGCTTTCCATTTGACTCCTATGCTGTGATATATTTCATTGCTTTTTTTATTAAAAATGCATTTATTGAAAGGATTTCTATAAGTCTCAGGAGACTTGGCAATCATTTTTATTGGATTGATCAGTTCCACTTGCATACAAATTGCTCTCTTTGAATTGACTGTTGCAATGCATCTTTTTTATAGAAACTGTTTTATTGATTCCGACATAAATAATGGACAGAGTACTTTAAATCATAAAAAACATCAGTTTGGGGGATTCTTACCAGAATCTACTACATAACAGACAACAGGAAACACAAACCCACAGTGCAACAGAAAGGATCTGTGAAACCTTTAGCTTTTAGAAACTTTTCCCTCCTGGTTTTGGCAGCTGCCATTTGTCTGTCAATTATATCCTTAATTTGCACATGTTGCACATGTTTTTGCATTCATGAAACATGAATAGGAAAAAAAATTCCCTTCAGCAGATCTAATGTGTCTAATGAGAGAAAAAGAAAGAGGAAAATGGAGGGGAAATTACATTCAGCTATTCTATTTTTGTTTTGAACTATTATATTAGGAGGGAGTTTTCTTACCTTATAGGTGTGGCTGCCTTTCTGCTCAAGTTAAGGCACAGCTTCATGTTCCCAAGAAACATCTTTTCTACCACAAACACACCTGCTGCTCTTGGGATAGTTTGGCCAAACTGCAGCTTATTTGGAAATCGTGTCTCTCAGTTGTGGGGTGGTTTGCTTCTCAGTCTCCACTTCCTGCCTCTTCATTTCTGAGTCATCACCAGCAATGGATTTCAGGTTGGTCTCTATTTCTCTTTCCACTTCCATGTATGACCAGCCTCCTCACTTTTCCATTCTAATTACTGTCTGGGGTTTAGGGTTACTTTTGGTTCTCCAAACCCCCACAGTTACAAACACACTCCTGTTTCCTTAGCTGCCAGTCAGGGCTCACTAACAGGAGCTCAGGAGCAAGGCTGAGCTGGGATTTGAAGGAACAAGAGAGAATTGATGCAATGGGATCCCGTTTCTAACAGAGATTATTGAAATGGAGGTGTCAGGATGAAAGTGTTTTCCAAGAAAGGATGCATCTATGCTGTAGGAGATACAGCTGCCATGTGTCTGGGTTTTCTTGATCTTGTCTCATTTTCTGACTGGAAATATCACTCCTTCTGGACTGCTGAACATGGGGAAATTCAGGCCAAATGGGCATGCATTTTTCAGATTTTGTCCAGGCAGAGCTTCTGGGCAGAGAAAGAAGGCACAGCTGGTAAATCTGAATCCTAGGCAGATGTTCTGCCCAAGAGCAGTGAATCCAAGACACTGAAGATGGATAAAGGCCCATGAACATGCAGTATCCTGCATGGACACACTCATTTCTGCTCAGGACATCTCTGGCAGACATGTGGAAATCCTAGGAAGAGATGTTGAGACTGTGGGCACTTAAAAATGGTGAAATAAAGATTGGAGAGCATTCACTGTGCCGCTCTCCAGCTAAATTACGTCTTTAGTCATGTGTTGGCCTTGATTTCCTGCCTTGATTTTACACTGAAACCTGGGGCACACTGCTCAGGTGTCCTCATCCTGCCACAGTGGTGGCCTCCTGTTTGCTGTTGATCAGCAGCAGCTGTGGAGCACAACTTGGATGTGTCAGCAGCTGCTACATGAGTGCATTTCCTGCACAAAATGGAAGAAAGTATAATGGCCCAGGACATGGTAAGGTCCTGATTTCATTTAAAAAAAAAAAGTTATATAAATCAACAGGGGGTGCCCATATTTCCTTAAGACTGCAGAGGAATGGCTGGCTTTTTTTTTTTTTTTCCAAGGCACTGTTGTTTTTTTTTTGAGAAATTAAGAAAAAAGGAAATAAAAAATAAAACAAATGTTCTCACCCATCTGTCAGCAGTCCATTAGCACACAACTCCTTGGCAGTAGGGAGAAGAGGAGCTTTTACCAGGCTCTGAGGTGGATGGTGGGGCAGAAGCAATGCTGGCTTGAGGCAGTGGCAGTATGTCATGTCATGCTGGAACTACTCTTTCAGCAGCAGCCACTTTGATGCCTCTTGTTCCTCCCTGCCTTCTACTGACTGAAATTTCTCTTTGCATACAATGCAGCGCTGTGGAGCAGGTGAGGTTCCACATTTCCTGACAATATCCTTTGGTTATTTCTCAAAGAGAAAGCTGCTTTCCAAGAAAACCTCGCCATGTGATCTTGAAATGCTTTTGCAGAACTTGCCTCACTGATACTTTGCTTGTCTCACCAGAAATCTGTGATTATATCCTTGTTTCCTCTCACTTTGAGCAGACTCAGGAGCAGCCAGAAAGCAGAGAGGAGCTGCCCTCTCCAAGCAGCCCTGGCCAGCTTGCCTCCCCAACATGTTTTAATAACACTTTAGATGCCCCTGTCCACACTGTGGAAAAATTCTGTGAAAAATGGAAAAGTATGATCAGCTTAAATTATGGTCTGCAGTGACAGGATGGGGAAAGTGAAGCTGGTTTGTTTTTTTTTTTTTTTTTTTTCTATTTACATTGTGCTCCGTGGAGACAGCAAAGCTTTACCCGGGCTTGCTTGAATAATGAGCCACTAAGCAGAGAGCTGCATATCACTTAACAAACAGCTCCTCACAGAATTCCTGTTAATTATGCCATTCCTTCTGATTAGATTCAGCTCATTTCTCACTCACAGGGCTCGGTGCAAGGCTCTGTGGTGCCTGGTGGGAACAGCAATGACACATCCATGTGGAGCAGTCATTAGATAGCCTGAGAACTCTGCCTGCCCAGCATGGTCATTTGCCTGCAAACTGACACCCCTGCCATTCAGGGAAGGGCTCTGGGTGCTCCTGGAAAAGCTGAGACCCATCTGCAGGGATGGGCAGATTGTCACATGGAATGGGCAGAGGGGAGATCTGCTTCCCAAAGATGTGCACAACCCCCCAGAGCTGGGGTATGGTGGTGAAACTTTATTCTCATTACAGATTTGGTGATGTGAACATTGGCAATTAGAGCTTTCTTGGCTTTTTATTTTTCATTTTTTGGCTGCAGCTGGGCAGGTGGCAGATTCCATGAGGCTGAATGGCCGTGATCCTGCAGGAGGAAGTAGGGAGGGAAGGGGAACACATTGTCCTGGGAACTCAGCATGGTGACAAGGGAGCCCGTGCTGAGTCAGGCAACAGAATATAAAGAGAGTTTTAATCACAAGAAAATGAAATTAAATGTTCAAATGCAGAGCATTGGATTGGTACCTCCTTCATCTTATTGCCCAGTAGTTCTGTATTTTGTGTGGCTTATGTTCATTATTGCCCCCTTAAGTGGGGAAGGGAAGGGAAGGGAAGGGAAGGGAAGGGAAGGGAAGGGAAGGGAAGGGAAGGGAAGGGAAGGGAAGGGAAGGGAAGGATACCCCCTGCTTGGAGCTCCCTTTGGAGGTGCTGGCAGTCCTGCTGACTCGGACTGGGAAGCAGCACAGCTCATCATTGCTGTCCTGTTGGTGAAAATCTGATAGCTGGAGTGTGGTGGCTTGCCCAGGTGGGTTAAGCTGTCAAAGCTGCTTGACTTGCACCACTGTGAGCTCAGGGCCCTCTGAATCACACTGAGTAGCAAAGTAAAGACAATTCCATGGCTTTTGTTTCCTCTAACAATGAAGGTTTCATTGGTTATCACTTCTGGGCCTTTCCTGGTGGGCTCCCACCTTGCTGCAGAGGAGCAGGAGAGCAGAGCTCAGCTGTGAGCTCAGGAGGAGGACTCTGTTCTGCCAGAGTTCTTAAACTCCCCTGCTCTCCCAGGGAGTGCTGGTGTTTCTTTCAGAGATCTTCTAGCCCTGTGGCTGGGCACCATGCTGTATTTTCTGTATTTCTGCTTTCAAATAACTTAGTTTGACATAGCTGAGAAAAGAAAATAGTGGTAGCATTTCACTTTGGTAGCTTTTAATAGCAGTTCTTTTATGCAGGTGAGAAAATTCTGATTTCATCCTCTGCCTGTGTACCAACATTTGTCTCTGAAACACTTCAGCTGCAGCACCAGAAATGGTGTTTCTGCATTAACCAAGGCCCACAAGTGCAGTTGTGAGACTCTGCTTCACAACACTGCTAAAAATACAAACGTTTGTGGCGCACACATACTTTGTTTATAATCTCATCACTTCGTATATGGCTTCCATTGCAAGCTGTGGGATATATCATTCTGTCCCTTACAGTGTAGAAGTAGTGTATAAAAATCAGATTGAGCCCTTTATTTATAGTTGTCAAGAACCAGATGACAGAAAACATCTTCTGCCTGGAGAATGATTGCTGCTGGTGTTTCCTGGGTACCCTCTTCATCAAACAGTGGGAATGTTTCTTGTCTTCAGCATCACATCTGCAATGCTAGAGCCAGGAAAATGTCAATAACTCTGTTATTATGAATCCCTGCTTTCAAGGATTAATAATTTCACACTTACTCACGCACAGGCAAAAGCATCGGAAACTGAAATTTGGCACAAACATTTGTAATCCAAGAGCAAAGCTTAATTCTGCAAAATGATCTCTGCAGTTTTGAGTCTGAGAGAATTCTCAAGGTGCCTGCATTTTATTTTTTTTCTTTGAGTCAGTTGTTTGGAAATGATACAATCTCACTTGCTATCTGGCAAGAACTCTTTTGTATGCCTGAAGCTCTCAGTAGGGAAAAAATTGTGGTTTACTTTGTCATGCTTTCTTGCTTTCCTAATGGAGTTTTCTCTAGATGCCAAGGAAGGAGAGATGGTGAAGTCCAGTTGGTACAATGGAATGCCTCCCTCCCTTCTAAATTTGTCCATTAAATATTCCAGCCTCCCTTCATTGTTTAAAACACCTTTATATGTAGCTGAGTAATGTGTGTAAAGAATATTGTGCAGGAAAATATAATTGCATAAAGAAACCAAAGCTCCAAGTATCTCCCCAAGCATTGGAATAAAGGAAGTGGGTTTTGTTTGAGTTTGATCAGCTTCAGTTTTGCTAGGATATGAACTGTAACTCAAGTTTTCCCTTACAGATAGCCATTTATAGGCTCTCCATTTATAGTCTCTCTTACTCTTTCTCTCCTTCTTGACCTTTCCTTTCTCCCATGTAGACTTTAATTAGCTTTTTCTCTCTCTGTTTCAATGAATTTGGCTGAAATTTGTATCCCTGTCAACTTTTCCCCTCTTCCTGTTAGATTTTTTCCCTTTAAAATCAATGAACAGGTTCAAAAAGTATTGCCAGGTCTCATAGTTGCGCGTAATTAAAATACACGTACACTGGAAACAGACAAACCTCATTAGCTTAGAAAAGCAGGTTTAAAAAAACCCTCTGGCTCTCTCAGCTTTTGTGTGACATTATCTCAGTTGTCCAAGAATGACTAATAATCTAAGAACCTGCAGTAATAGTCTGAATTTCTCATCAGTCATTGCCCAATGATCTTTGGGCACCTTTGCAAAATGTAAATAAACTGAAGTGCCAAATATAAGGCAACATGCCCAGTTTGATTTTATTATGCAACTGGCAAGTTGCTAAATTACAAAAGTGTTGGTGAAGAAAATTTGAACAGATGTTTTTTTCTGGTGATGCACAATTTCATGTCAAACCCCAGAAGTTGGTAGCATTCAGAACACCCACACTGCTGTTGTTGATGACAAGGGAATACAGTCCAGTTCAGCTGCTTCCAGAGACCTGACATCCCTCCTCTGCATTTCTGGACTGCTGGCTTAAATAATTCACTCATTCTGAAACCATGCACTTGCTTCCTCCCTCAGTCACCGATCCAAAGCATGAACAAACTTCCTGAAGTTATCACTTCATATTTCAGCTTGTAAAACATGGCATTTCAGGCCTTTTGCACAAGCTGCCTTGGCTGCTGCTCCTGCTGTGGGGCCAGGGCATGAGTGGTGTCCAGAATGCAAAATTCAAGTGGAGGAAGTGTCAGGCATTTGATCCTCCTGTCCTTGCACGTAGAGCTGCGATCATCGTCAGCACAGCGGAATATTAAACATTGCAGGCGAGACAGCTTGAGTGGGAAGCCTGTGGTTTCATCAGGAGTGCTCTTGATTCCCTTGTTAAAGTGATGCAACTGGGTCAGAAACAACCCAAGTCAATTCGTGATCAATGTGTTAAAGGCTGCCCACTCTAACTCTGACAGAGAAGTTACCTTTCTCCACTTGAGGGAAAGGGCTGATTAGGCCCTTGAGTAATGTGTGCATGGAACCTCCTCTTCTCTTTTCTCTCTTCTCTTCTCTTCTCTTCTCTTCTCTTCTCTTCTCTTCTCTTCTCTTCTCTTCTCTTCTCTTCTCTTCTCTTCTCTTCTCTTCTCTTCTCTTCTCTTTTCTCATCTCTTCCCTCCCCTCCCCTCCCCTCTCCCCTCCAATGTTTCTGGGGCCATCAATTGGATTTGGGTTGACCTTTGGTCTTCACCACCTGCTGCAAGAGCACCTCACACAAGAAATCTGGGCCAGCCAAGCCCAAAGATCCCCCTTGTCCCACACCACACAACGAATCCATAAGCCTGCAATGAGAAGCTGAATATATGGAGAAGAAAATCAGCCTCCATAGTACTTGCCTGGTGCCATACCAGGTGGGTTCTGTAACAATACAGAGAAACCAGAATGTCACATCAAATGTGATCCTCAGATAACCTCTGGGGAAAAGCCTGAAACAAAAAACACTGATTGACCAAAGTTCCTGATCACTTTGGCTTCAGTCAGAGCATCCACATACTTAAACAAGTTGGAGTCTCCTGCCAAGTGGTGACCTTAAAAAGGAAAGACAAAATATGACATTTGAGTGTTGGGTAGGGCTCAAAAACTACAGTAGATGCCCTATAGGGCCTTTTACCTTCCCAGAGAGTGCTTGAAGTGCTATTCTGGTGTTAACTGAAACCCCTCATATGCCTCATGCTTTTATTCTGTTGTTAACAGGAACTCCCCAGATGCCTAATATTTTGGGTAATGACAAATCCCCCATTATTATCAGGTCAAGGGAATTTGCCCTGTAAAAATAGCTTTTGCTGCAAGGCTGACAAGACATCTTCAGTGTAATCAAGACAGGTAACTCTAGGTCTGGACAAGTAGAAAGAGAAAGCGTAAAAAGAAAATGTAAAAAGTCAAGGCAGTTTAATGGCTGATAAGTAATTTCTGTGTACATCAAAGACAGATAACAGTGCTCATTTTCTCCAGGACTTTTGCAGCACACTGCATCCTCTGTTCTTTCTGCAGAAATCACCCCAAAACCTGTGTGAGACATTCTGCTTATACATTTTCTCCCTGCATGAATTATAATGGTATAAAACTAATGGAATAGAGAGGGGCATTGGGATGTCTGTCATCAATGTCCACACCAATATGACAAGGACTAAAAAGCTCCAGTTCCTCAGTAGTGCAGAGAATGAGGGCTGGGTGGATTGTATTTCTGGAACTATTATTACAGAGAGCCTTGTAAGAAGGATACACGCTGTGAATGAAATGGGCTTGGAATCACAGAGGCTAATGATAGAAAAAGGCCATTTATGTCAACTGCTGTATTTCCCTGCTGCTGTTCCCAATGAGATATGGTGTATTTTTAGTGCTTTGTCCAGTCTGGTTTCATATGTAAATATAAAGATTGTCATCCATAAAAGATCCTGAAATAGTTTTGTTCTAGTTCTGTCTTTCCTCTTCCTTCCTTTTTCCCCTCCTTAATTTCTTATTCAGGTTAAATGAGAACAAGAAAGACAGCTGTAGATTTTTTCCCCTTTTCTGTTCTCTCTTCTTTCTACTGTTTGACCCTCTTCATAGGATTTATCTGACCTGATTTTTAAAAAATTGAATTTGGACATTTGAGTTTTATATGCTCTTCTATCACAGGGCTCAGCTTGACAGGAAAAAACCTACTTGCAAAAACCCCTGGAAAACAAATATTAAACAAGCAGTGATTTCTGCTCAGATAGGAACTGATCTGAAGCTTTTGCATTTGCCTTCTTGTGTTCTGTGTCTCACATCATCTTATGAGTTCTCAAGGGTTTACTCATTGCCCACCTGTCCATTATGCACAGCATTCCAGCACAGTGAGCCAGGGTGTGGTTTAGACTGAAATCAAGTACAGACCATGCCACAAAAAGAACAAGTAATGTGACCATGAAATAAAATAATCTTTTTGGTATAGAAAGACATCTACCCTTTCATATTTGGGGGTACTATTTCCCTTCTTTGACTTTGCAGCCTTAGACAGTTCAAGTAGACACAAATAGAATTTGCAGGCTGCCCCCTACGAGGGGAGAGAATGATGAGGAGGACTGCATCTTATCAGAAGACTAATTAATTATTTTATTATTATACTATATTATTCTATACTATATTACACTATATTACATTACATCTAGACTGAATCTGCCAAGCACTCAACACCTCACACTGCACAGAATCTCGTGACTGTCACCCGACAGTCCCGACTCACACAGACACACCTGGCCAACACCATCACTCTGGGTAAACAATCTCCATATTACATTCTATTTTTGCACAAACACAGGCACAGCAAATTATAAGAATTGTGTTTTCTTTCTCTGAGGTTCAGAGAATGTGAAACCCAGAAATATTCTTGGGAAGAATTGTGCCTTGCTTTTCTCTGTGAAGAGAAATGTGGCGACAGACATAAACTGGTATGGCAGAGCTTTCAGCAAATGAAGTTTTTGGCTGCAAATGATCTGTGTCAGGAGAGAAACTTGTCCTCAGTGGTTTGTCACTGCACGTGCCAGCAAGTCAAGTGGAGAGGCTGAGGGAGCTACAGCTGAGGTGCTGCTGTCTTGAGTGGATGGCCCTCAGCAAATCTTGTCTTTGATCCATATGCAGTCACATCTCTGCTCTGAATCTGGTGAGCATTAATACCTCTGAATCAGTGAAACAGTGGAGAAATTAATGGCCTCTTTGTTCCTCATGGGAGAAACCCATCTAAATGGTAGCCTGAATGGGAACACAGAGAACAAAAAGACGTAAGGACTGAATTAATACCAGCTGAGTGTGCATGCCCTGTCTGCAGGAAAAGAAATAGAGAGAGATGGAAAATGAGGACACACCAGAAAATTACTTGTCATCTGCTGTTCAGATAAAGCTGTGGAGAGAGAGAGAGACCAGGGGAAAAAAGAAGTTCTGTTATGGATTGTGTTGGCTGAAAAGAGTCTTGAAATAGAAACTGCGTCCTATTGTCCGTCCATGCTGAGTTCAGGGAAATAGGGCTCCTGACATCCTTTTTCAATAATAAGCCTTGCACAAAGCACCCAGCTCCAGCACTGGCTTCTTTTCCCAATAGAAACAACCCTCGAGGTATTCAATATTGGCTAACTGCTGTGGTTGCTTTGAGGGAAAGAAAAAACAGAAAGGTGCTTTTTCTCAGAAGAAAAAGAGAGGTGAAGGTAAATGTACTTACCTAATCCATGTTATCCCTCAGTGCTCAGTGACAGGCTGCCAGTCCCATGACTTTGGGAAGTCCTGCCAGAAGCTGCTGAGGGCTAAAGAAACCTTAGCCCTTACTTACTCCAACTTATTCCTGATTTACTCCAGGGAGAGAAGAAACAATATCCAAGAGGTTCTGAATTTACAGCTGTCCCACTTTGTATGTAGTTCCTCATGTTTGAGACATTTATTTTTGTATCCACAGTCACTTTACACATTTATTTCTAATAGAAAACTCACTGGTAGTCATGTTCAGGCAATCTGAAAAATCACATCTGTGTCTTAGCAACAGTAGCATTGCTAAATTGAAAAATGGCCAGCAACAACCTCACACTGCTGTCCTTCCACTGTCACAAGAGAAGTGAATAATAAAATCAGTTCAGATTTGGGAAATGGCATGCATTTTTTCATGTCATACTTACTGGCCCAACTTTTAGGATAGCTTGATTTTTATTTTTCATCATCTTGTACCTTGCCTTACAACTTTCCCCCTCAACTCGCTGTTGCATGTTGGGCTTTCTGAGCATGGTTTTTGGGTTTTACCAGTGCCCTTCCCAAGAAATGTGGTTTTTGCTGCTTTCCTCCCATTGCAATTACAGGATGCATCTTAGAGACTGAGTCCTTCAGTCTTTAAAAAAGTTCTGTCTGTAACAAGTTGCTTTGCTTTTTCTTTTAAAATTAATTTTTAACAATTCACTTCACAGCCCTTGTGTCCCATTTTGTCTTCTATCACACGACAACCAACATTGTGATTTCTTCAGTGTACTTGTGTTTCCATGGTGAATGGAATATGATCATCCTTTCTTGTGACTTTACAGATTTGAATGGCATAAACTATGGATAGGCTTTTTAATCTTCTAAAATGTTTTGGGTTTTTTGCCTTGAATCCTTTGAGTTCAAGTTATATACCATTTATAATCAGGTGATTATTAGATATCAGCACTTCAAGGCCGAGAAAGCAAGTGGTATGACTTCCAGAAAATTTCACTCAAGTACCTTTACCTGGGCTCAACATCTTGTATTTGCCTAAAGCATCTCCTCCAGAAAGGCACCTGGGCTTGAGATAAAGGATTCACCTCTTCATGTGGTAGTTTGGAAAAATAATTAATCATTATCTTAGAACACTCTGCCTTATTTCTCATTTGAATTTTCCCAGATTTAACCCCCAGATATTGATTCATGTTTGGCTTCTGCTTGATTAAAGTACATAAGGTGCTTATAATAAAGGAGTATTTGATCTTTCCTTTGACAGGCTAAACATATGGAGCTCTTCAAGTCTCCTGCTTGGTGCTCTTGCTGAACCAAATCAGGGGAATGAATTATGCTGCACTCAGTGTCCTACAGGGGAAACAATGGGAGCGTGTTTGGCACAGAAACATTGTGCTTCACTGGGGCTGGGAGGAGGAGGAAAAAGAGGAGGGAGAGGAGGTTAGGCAGGGTGGGAGACAGACATTCCCAGCAAAGCTGCACAGAAACCATCAGGGGATGGCCCCAGGTGCCTGAGGGTGCCACAGCTCTGCAGAATCTCACCTGCTGTTCTGGAAAAGTGGTGAGGAGCAGTGCCTGGCCTTTAGCTGTCTGCATCTGCCTGGCTTGGACCCTTACAAACCCTGAAACTCACCTGGCAGGGACAGGATCCAGACTTCTCTGCAACATGAGCAAGTGATCAGACAAAAGCATTTAGTCTTCATCATAATCTGCTTTAGATAGAATAAAGAGACCATGCTAGGGAGAAAAATGAAATAGTTTCTATTTCATTCTTTTGAAAGGGATATTTTGGGATATCTGTTTCACAGAAGGGTTGGGATTGGAGACCATAAAAATCACCCAGTTCTAACCCCCTGCCACGGGCAGGGGCACCTTTCACTAGACCAGGTTGCTCAAAGCCCTGTCCAGCCTGGCCTGGAAAGCTCCAAGGACAGGGCACCCACTACTCCTCTGGGATACAACCTGTAACATAAAACATATTTGGAAGAGTATCAAACCTCTATCTGTGTCCTCATACCGAAACAGCTTCGTTAAAAAAATATTAAGTTGAAAACACTGTATCATTTCTACATTTTCTATATCTGCTTGGGTACTTTAAAGTAGGTGCATTTTTTAATACATATTTGAGTTTTACATGCTTAAACAGGTAAAATTAATATTTATTTTTAACTTTTAAAAATTGTACAGAAAACACAAAATTAAGGACAAGAGTCATGCACAGCACATGTAGAGTTCTCAAAGTTCATAATAAAAAGCTGCTCCAAGGAAAGTATATTAGGGTGATTTGGCCCAAGTTACAGGTTTAAGATTACAATATTAACTTTTAAATACCACACTGCCAGGTCTGAAATAGCTGGTGTGGGGTTAATCCTGCGTCCTTGTAGAATTTTAATGCAAAACAAAAAATGAGCTTGGTGAGCCTAGGCAAATACCTTGAAGCATATGAGATTTTTCCAGGCTGGGCCAACTTGATTTTTCTGGGTTGTATTTTACGTCAGCTGCACCGCATGAAATGTATAAATGCATGGAAAACTATAAAAATTGCCAAGACTGATGTGATAATCTATTCTTCTTAACTGTTGTGAACTCTTCCTATGCCTTGCATTTTGTTAAAGTGGATATATTTATTGTGAGCCCAGTGATTTGGCACTTCAGAGGTAAAAAAGCTCTTTACTCCCATCCATAGGTAAAAAAGGAAAGGACAAGCACAGCACTGCTTTTTAACTAACTGTCAGCACAAAAATACTTCAGACAGGAGAGGTCTCCTGCTATCAAGGAGTGGTAACCAGGGTGGGACATGCAGCTCCCATTTCCATAGAGCTGCTCTCCAGGGCTTCTTTCTCCTGCTGCACAGCACAGAGGTGATCAATTTGTGCTCACCCACAGCAGGTGGACCATTATTATGGTTTTGCACGTCCAAGAACACCATCTTGCACCTTTCCTCCTCCTCTTCCCATGCCATACCCTGCCCCATTCCTGCCTGCATGGTCCTGACCTTTCGTTTCTTCTCTTCATTTAACTCAGCTCCTTTGGTCAGGAAACAGCTACACTTTTCTTTCTTTTTAACAATTGATTTTTCTGCCTGGCCAGGGAACTGCACAAGGAGTCCAACAAGCCCTGGAGCTGATGCATTGATGCCTTTTTGTGAGTCTGGGCTCCTGGCTCCCCTTTCCTAGGGAGCAGCCATCTCTCACTGCCCCTCAACACTGCAAAAATCCAAAAATCCACAGAGTAACAGGGCAATGCCTGCTGAGCCTGCAGCCTGATGTGGGGTGTGGCAACAGTTGCCTGAGGAATTTAGAAAAGCACTGGAAGTTTCTCCTGAGGATGCTACCCCACCAAAGTCTCTCCAAACTGGGTATCAGGAAATGCATCTCAGCAGGCTTGGCCTTGGGGGCTCCTATGACAGCACAGTACCTGAGGTGCCAAAGGACCTGGCTGCCAAATGAGGAGAAAATCCCAGACAGATCCCAGACTGTAAATCTTGCAGCCAGGAGCTCCAAGGAGAACAGTGTCCTTTGCTCCCCTTGCTGGTGAATGAAGGAAAAGCCCAAATGCAGAGACCTCACACAGGCAAAATGTGGCAGGCTGGGAGCACTGGGGAAACATCAGAGCTCCTAAAGGATGGCAGTGGGGTACAGAAACCTCCTGGGATGGAAAAGCTCCTTCCCAAGCAGTGGTAAGCCCATGCAAGCTTCCTGCACACACTGAACACTGGAAGAGCAGGCCTCTGGGAATGGGGACGTGAGTGGCAAAGGATCTGCTGTGCTTTGGTGTGTGGGAGATGGGGACATGCACATGGGTGAGGTGTAGAAGTTGCATTCACCTGCTGGGCATCCACACATGGGAAGAGTGAAAATAAGTTAACTCAGACTCTTGCTAAAGGTGTTCTTTGGGAACCCAGGACATCCCTCTGGCTGTCCAGGACAGCAGGACCCCTGCCAGGGGGCTCAGAAGCCCTGGCACAGAGTCCAAAACACCTGTGGTTTTGATTATGACCCATGGAGCAAATTAACAACCTTATATGAAGATCAGCAAGCCACAACAGTTTAGGTAGAATAATAGTGAATTTATAACGGGGTGAAAAAGTAGATTTTGGGGTTTTTAGAATGGGCATTCAGGGGCGCAAGATGGAGGGATCTGGGCATGTCCAGCCTTTCTCCTTCTTCTTCTTCTTGGCCTCCATCTCCTGCTGTGATGTTGGCACTTTTGGATTGGTTTAGAGTAGAAGCTCACTGTCTAACATAGGTGATAGGCATTGGGAAGTAATTGTAAACATTGTACACGTAGTTTTTAGTATAAAGACATAACACCTCCCTGGGGGCAGGCAGAGTGCCTGGACAGCCTTGCTGAGCTGATCTCAGCAGGACAGGAGAAAGAATTTTATAGATAAGAAACAATAAACAACCTTGAGACCGAGAAATTAAGAGCTCTGACTCCTTCTTCAAGTGCCAGGCTGGGAAAAGAGACTTTCCAACTTTTCTCGGGGTCACTCTGATAAGCTGGAGGTCCCAACAGTGTTCCTGGTTTTCATTGGGACAGAGTGGCTGTGCTTTCCCAAGCTGATGCTTCTTCCCCTTTTCTCCCTTCTTAAAAGCTGTTTTCCTTGCTTGTGAGAGGGAAAGAGCTGCTCATTCAGGACACAGTCGAAGGAGCAGCTGCCTGCAAGGCTCAGCTTGTGGAGATTGGATGGATTCTTCTCAGAAGAACCCTCATGTTTGACATGGGCAGGTGCTGCCTCCCACAATTTGCTGCACAATTGTGTCCTCCTATGCATGAAGTTGCTCTTCACCTTTATGAATTTAGTTTGAAATACCATGTGCCAAGTTCAACAAGAGCTTAATAGATTCTTTATTGCTGGGGATTTTTGATACCAGATCAGTCAGATGTCTCTTGGGTGTGGAGAGTCAAGCCCTCGGGAAAATAAGAGACCAATGATTCCTGAGGAATAATCCAGCTTTCGTTTCTGCTTTTCTTTGTTGACTTCTGAAGAGAGTAAAATCTGGAGGATAATTATGGTAATATAGAAACTCTGCCCAATAAATGTTTGATATGGTGTTTGGCAAATCCTGCACAGCTTTTCAAGACTGCTAGATACTCTACTACTGCTATCTGAGAAAATATAGGTTTTCTTCATGATTTCAGTATTACCTCATTACTTCATTATTACTTCATATTACTTCATGTATTACATTGGAATAAACCTGAATGCATGTACACCAAAGATCAGAAATCAGACTGTTGGCACTGACTCAGACAGTTTTCAGTACCAATTTACTCTTAGAATGAAAGTTTATGGTTTCATGCTTTGGTCTTTTCATTGCCCCAGATGGAATTGTGATCAATCACCCTCCTAGTTCATTAAGAAACACACAAAATCCATTCGACTGAATATTCTTTTTTTTTTTCCCTCTTACTAATGTGACCCTTTAAAATCTAGACCTGCTGCAATCTAGAAAGCAGAAAAACCATAATTTTAAGCCATTCATACCAACCCTGTTAGAAATGTTTTGTGTATCCAAAGGCATGTAGAAGTTGCAGTCTTTGGACTGGTGTTCATTAGTGGTTTCAAAGGCCCCACTTTCTTTGGCCTGGACTTTAAAAGATACAATCTGGACTCAATAATCACATTGTTGAGACTAAACAGGGCACCTTGAGTCTCTTGTGACTCTTCCTGTTGAAGTCAGTGGATGGCACAGGGGCTTTGCTCCCCTTTGCAAGCAGGATGAAAGATGAATATCTTCCACATGAAGCAACCCAAGAAGCCCTCCTCAAAACACCCATTATTGGGCATGAAAAGACCAGGTGTTAAATTCATCCCCACCAACATGACTCTTGAAGGGAAATGTGCAATGCTGCTTTGGATGAGACATCCATGAATTCACTAAATTCAAGAGCTCAAACACCTTCTCCCAGTGCTCGCTTCCAGTTGGCTCCTCCAGCACGGCTTTGCAGCAAGCCAGATATTTCATTTACAACACAGAGGTGTATGCCTGAACATATTTGCAGGCCAGGAGGGGATTTTGACTGGAGAGATTTTTTTTTTTTTTTGGAACAAGGAGTTAGAAAATTCCTGCCTGCAGTTGGCAGGGGTGGCTTGGTATGGGTTAAGGTGCCAATTCAGCCGTGCTCAGCCTCTGACGGGTGCAGGCAAGTGCTTTGCTGAGAGGGTTTCTGGGTCACCTCTGAGGTGTGCCCTGCTTGCACAGAGACTGTGTATCTCCCAGGAAGGAGTGGGGATGCATACAAGCTGCTAAATGTATGAAACAAAGCATCTGATTGAAGTGGAAGTGCCAGAATGAGAAAGGACTGTGTTTTTCAGAAATAATTTTTTTATCTGTCCTGGATATTTCTGGGTTGGCTTTTGTTTTCTTTCTTTTTTCTTTTTTTTTTTTTCTCTTTTTCTTTTTTTCTTTTTTTTTTCTTTTTCTCTTTTTCTCTTTTCCTTAGCAGTATAGGAAATGAGAGAAGAGTGTGATGTGTTTTTTACTGATGTTAAGTTCGGCTTGTGGATGAAAAGCTGGCCCAGGTTCCAGCTTTCACAGCAGGTTTGAGAAGTCTGTATCTCATGCTATTAAAAGTGACTGAATCTTGGAGGTTTATCTCAATTTCACATAAATTTGAATAATCCAGAAATTTAAATCAAGTTGCAATAAAAATTTAAAGCAGTTTTTGATTCATGGGAAGTTCTGTTTATAGAGTCACTTCCAAGCAGATTCAAGCTCAAGTTGTTCAACTCTCATTTTGCAAGTATTTTTTAAGAGATTCTCCCAGCTTGTTTCCAGGTAAATAATTGCCTTTCCAGTGGACAGAAGACCTGGCTCAGGATACTGTGGACACACTAGTAGAGCCATAGTATTTGAGGGCATTCAGATCTAGAGTTCTGTCCTGGTTCATATGCAGAACAGAGATCTGGACTCAAATTTCAAGAAATCCAGAAGTCCTGAGGTGCCCATATTTATGGTTTGGATTTATGCTGAAGTTCAGTTTTACAGGAACAATAAATGAACTAAAGCATGGAAGGGAAGTGTTACCAAAATCAACTTTCAGGAAGCCAGTATTAGCTTCTTCTGTGAACAGAGCCAAAAAAAAGAGATGTATTTTAAACTACCATCACTTTACCCCTCCTCTTATCCATCACATGCCTATATTATTTTCTTATAATCTCTTTAAACTTATATATGACTCAAAAATAATATTTGGTAAGCACAGTCATATTCTTTTCATCAATATTTTATTTTGAAACATGTTAAAGAGTTGTGTTGCACAATAAAAAATGTCTCTCTCTAAACATCATTTTCTAATGGGCTTTTTTATGTCCCATAAAATCTGCTAATTTTTACTTGTCCTCTCTTGTCAATGAAACAAACTATTATTTCTTTCTGCAGAACCAAACTGCAAACAAGAATGTCTGGAATATCAAGAGTAATGATGTACAAAGTCCCTTCTGGCCCCAGCTTCTATTGAGAAATAATTGGATGAATTGGTGATGCTTACATTTCATCTGGCCTGCCACTGTGAGTAATTCCATGGTGCCTTCTTGGCCAAAGTTCAGCCATTTAAGCACTTGGTGAAAATCTGTTTGGATGGGCTGGGGGTAGGAACGTGACAGATAACAGCAGAGGAAGAGTGAAAGCTCTTTGGAATTGTGCTGCATATGTTGTCACAGCATCTAACCCCGTGCAAGAGGCATCCTGGTTGTGACTTCAAGTTTCTGCCACAGTGTGAATAACAAACGATGGGGATGCTAACCATAAAAGTCAAGCTGGCCTGGATACAAGCAGCAATGTGATGGGCAAGGGAATTCACATGGTGGAATAGGCCCTTGTGGGGTATAAATTATTGTGGTACCATGGGATGCCAGTGGAGTTATGATTTACCCAAAGAACTGCCTCTTTGCCTTGCCAAGAAATCATTATATGGGCTGTCACCTCTCAGAATGGATTAATGAACCAGAATTAAATAGATGCCAGCTTGCCAATGCTCTTATTGGGGTCATAATTTGCTACAAAATTTTAATAGGAAACAATTCATAGAAAAATGATTTTGTTTTCTTCCAAATCTCTCAGACAGCAATTCTAAAACATGTGTGTGTTTCCTTTTGTCTTTAGTTCATTTGTTTTCAGTGACTTTCTTCTGTTCTTTTTGATGCCTTAAGTTTTAACTTTCATATTTTTCAGAATCTGTACTTCATTAGTATAGAACTCTGAACTTCATATAAAGTGTCAGCAGGTTCTCCTCACAGTTTAATTAGATAAAACAATCCCTTTCCTTCCCCAGAACCAAGGACACCGTTGCAGCTTCAGGCCCAAAAAGTGCAAACAACAGGGAATTGAGGAGACCAACCAGGGAGGATGGGACTGCATAACCTGGAGCTGTAATTGGACAATTAACCCCAACATGGAAATGGACCAAAACTTATAGAAGTGTGAAAGGTGTGACCCATTGTCCATCTTGGGTGTAGCCTTGGCCAGGCTCTTGCACTGCCCAAGGAGTATCCTAGGAGGCCTTTTTAATAAATCCCTGCTTTATTCCTTTAACACTGTCCAGCCTCTGTTCCAGGCAGCCTCTCAAGGCATCACTTCCTGCCTTATTGTTGATGGGTTTTGCAAGGTTTTGTCAGATTTTCCCAGATTTGTAGATCATCAGAGAGGAAAGAGATTTGGGAGAGGACAGATGCTCCACAGAGGTGGTCACAGGGAGGTGAGAGCAGGGTTGGTTGGTGCTGTGAGGTGGTGACTGCTGGGATCCCTGGTGGGGTCATTATTCCAAACCCCTCTGCACAGCCAGCTCTTGGGCTGATTTCTCCTGGCTCTGGGCAGTCCAGCCTGGGAGGGAGAGAGGGAGTCACAAACAGCAGAGTTCTCCAGGCCTCCCCACTCCAGGATGAAGTGAGAGGGTGAACTTTAGAAGGAGGAGGTGACTTCTTCCTCCTGCTCTTATAGAAGAAGATAAAGGTGAAGAACCATGTGTGAGGTGGAACCAGATCCTCGTTTGTCTTGAGCAGGCACTTATTTCCATGTGAATAGTTGCATTTGAACAATAGTTTTGGGGTTTTTTTTTTTGGTATCTCAGAGTTTGTTTGTTTTTTAACAAACCCTCCCATAATGAACTCTCCCATGGTGACAGCACATCAGGCAGCAAGTGCACCCCTCAGGGGGTGAGAGGCACCAAGCTTTGCCTGTTCATGCCTAAGGTGTGCATGCAAGGCTGACAGACACAGCCTGGTATGTGCTTTCTCAGGGCAGGCTGAAAAGGTGGGGGCTTGACTTCACCCTGGCAGTGTGGCAGCTACAAAAAGGGAAGTGGGAGGGCTGGAAAGGATAAGTCTTGTTTGGAGTGGAGTCTTCTCAGACAGCCCCATGACTTCATGTGAAGCTGTCACACGCCGAGTCATTATTTTGGACAGAAACACAGCCCAGGCAAAGCTGTGGTCTGAGCTCTAGACACTACAGCAACACACACAAATGGGTTTTCTCTCTACCCAAATAAATGAATACATAAACCCAACACACACACACAAACTGTTAGCCCCAATGATTCAGACTGGGTAATTCAAGGATTAACTAGAAGGATCTCTGGTCATTTTATGGTGCTCCTCATCATGCACAAAAGTTCAAATTATTTTCCTGTTCTGGTAACTTCTAACACAGAACCCACACTCCATGTGACTTCAAATGCAATTAGAATCATAAAAGAGCAGGTTGGAAAGGACCTCAAGGACCTCTGGTCTAACCTCTCTGGGTAAAAGCACAGTCTAGACAAGATAGCCCAGCAGCCTCCCCAGCTGCTTCTTGAAAGTGTCCAATTCACCACTTCCCTGGGCAGATCATTCCAATGTCTGATTGCTCACATTGTAAAAATTTTTCTCTTGTTTGTAATCAAAATGTCTCCAGGAGTAACTTGTACCCATTACCCCTTGTCTCTTCCACGTAGAAAATGGATTTCTCATCCTCTTTGTAATCTCCCTTTAAATACTGGAACAAAATACTCAATGGCTGCTGCCTTTCAGTAATGTGCTGCATTCTGACTAATTGAGATTCTTCTGTCCTTTCTTCATAAGGCATCTCTTGTTTCCTTCACTTAGTTGCAAAAATGTTTCCTGTTAAAGGCTCTTTCCCTGCAAGTCCTCTATGGACACTTTCCAGATAATAATCTGTGAAGCATCTTGGGATTTCCTCACATCTCACTATTAGATGGATTTCTGCAATGGTCTGGGGGATTAGGGATGATCTTTTCCTCAGGAAGAGACAAAACTTTTATCAAAACAGGGTAACAGCAGGGTAACTGACCAATTTGGTGCTGAGGAGCTCCCAGAGGAGAGAGTCCCACTGTCAGAGGACAGGGTGCAGAAGGATGTGTAAAGGTAGCAGCCAGGTGGTTTATGTTCTTGTTTATTCTATATGGGAGCTGTAAAGAAATGGGATAGTGTGTCTTGGCATGGAATGAATAAGGAAGCTGAAAATGTGATTTTGGGGTGGGGAAAGAGCTCGCAACAATGAGGTTGTAAAAACAACTCCCATAAAAATATATCTTGGTCAAGTTCAGTTCTGCTTTTTGTGAAATTAGAGAGAGCTGATCTTACAAAAACAAGTGCTGGTTGAGGTTGCTGTTGTATGGAATTGGCGTGTGCTGTTTTTCTAGCAGACTCTCTTCACTGTCATCAGAGTGCAATTTCTCTAGAGTCGCTGTGGGATGCAACAGATTTCTTGGAAAAGAAGGTTGTGTTGACACCCACAGGCTAGTAATGTTTTCACAAGAAAGAACATGACTTTACATTCGACTCTCTTGAAAAGAGATTAGCAACACTGTGATTTATAAGAATTGCCAGGATTTGAGGTTGCTTTTTCTCCCCTCTCTCTGAATCTAAGCTCCAGCAGGTAGGTGTTAAGTGAGTGAAGCATTTCTGGCAAGATTTATGTGCCCATACAGTAGAATGGGAGTGAAATCTGACAGTCGAAAGGAGGGGGAGCAACTGACAAATAGAGGGGGTGGAAAAGGCAGATTGGCTTGGATTTTTTCTTTCCTTTTCCTTTGCAGTCAAAACCCTTTGAGACTCTTCACTCTTAGGTTGAAAATTTCCTTTGCACAGACATTTCCCTCCCTTGTCCTTTTGTTCTAGCAGTAAATATGGGTCCACAGCATGTACATGGAAAGCAGGCACAGCCAAGGCTAAGGCTCCCTGAAATAATGTCTTTCCTAGAAACAGATGACAAACATTTTCCCCAGAAATGAGATATCTCCAGTGATGAAGTTCTCTTAGCAGAAAGAAGCCCTTTCTCACCATGGAGCCTTGCAGTTAAGTAAACAGTACTAAAAGACAGTGTGTCCTCATACAGGAGGGTGTTCCAGCCTAAATAGCAACAAAAGCCTTTGCTTTTCAGAAAGATCTACCACCACCCTGTTTGGTTGTGTGGATCAAATGGGTGCTGAACAGCCCATGATTGCTTTGGCAGGACCATGGTGGTCAGCAGCTCCAGGACTTCTTGGCTGTTAGATGGGGAGCAATCTAGAGGTGTAAGATAGTTGATAGAGGTTGTGAAATCCCCAGAAGCTCAACACTTGATGAATAACAGATTACAAAAACCAAAATGAGCGGGAATGGTTCCATTAGCCCCACAATTCCTACTGAGCAGTACTATAGGAATACCAAGCAGGGAAATAGCTCAGATGATAATGGCATCCTTCTGGCTGCAAAAATGAGCAATTTCAAAGACTAAAGTACTGAATATATATTTAAATATCAGAACTTATTCTTAAGTTTATTTCTGAAACTACATCTGAAAGACATATCCTGAGCCATGGGTGAAAATAGAGGAAGAAAAAAGCCACACTTGCTAATTGAGTCTTGCTTTTACAGCCCATGGAAAAATATAGACACATGGATAATGGACAATCTACTATCTGAACAAAATCCAAATGTGCAGTTATGCCTAGGTTCCAACAAATTTGGAGTGTCCATTGGCCACAGAAACCCATCACCTCACTCTACAGAATAATATAAAGGATTTCAGAGGAAACCCTTTGACTCATGGGGTGTCTTTAATGTCTTTTGTGATGGTTCATCACAAAAAAAATTTGCCACCAGTCCTAAAAAAACCCACTGCTACAGCCTGTGTGTTTGTGAGGTGATTGGAGTGACCTCCTGCTTGGGACTACTTCTGAGAAAAACAGTGAGTACAATTCATCTGGAATCTTCTCTATTTCTCCTCTTCTGTGACAGCCTTTAAGGATCTGAAAACATCCTCGGTGAGAACAACTTGAGATTTTTTGAAGTTTCACTGGAAAATGAGAAAGACTGAAAAAATATTGTGGCTTTCCTGAACTGCCAGTCACCTAAGGATTAAGCACTGATATAAAATGGAGAAGATATCAGGACCAAGTTCTGATAACACTGACTGGTGACTCAATAAAACATCATCAGTGGGACACCATGAACTTGCTCCATCCTAAGAGATGATTGCTGTTATGGCACTGTGGAGGATAGTGTGGCCAGGTTCAGATCCCTGTGTAGCCAAAAAGCTCAGTTTTGCCATGTCAGTGACCTAACCACTGGTGTCTTGGCCAAGCTGAGCTGTTCTCCTTCTTTGGATGCAAACACTTTTTCTGATGAAAGCCTAAGCAAAACTGGTTTGTTTCTAAAAAAGATTTATGTTCTGACAAATCAACATCTTCCAATTAAAAAAAAATATGTGTATCACTGGAAAATTCCCATTTAGCACCACTGATGAGTAAAAAGTTTTGCTTTACAGATGGAGTTAATAATAGTTTATAAGCTAAAGTGAAAAGGATTTTGGGTGAGCTTCCTAGAGAGGAAGTGAGTCACTGTCTCGGCAGGAAAAGTGTTCCAGATAGGCAGGGCTGGACAAGCTACAAAACACCCCCCAACTGTGTGGAGTCACAGGGAGTGGACGAGGGATTATTGCATCCCAGATTGCAGAAAACCAGGAATTAGTGGGGGGCCTTGAGTTCCCACCAGCCCATGTGTCTCTAGGTACGGTCTTCTCCCATCTCCCAGGCTCAGAGCAGCTCAGTTGAGTCATGCCAGGGAAGGCGTGATGATGGCTGAGGAAGAAGCAGGTGTTGCACATGGGTGGGTGATTCAGTGGATGGTGTTATTCCCACTGAGTCAATGCTGAAGCAGTTTGTAAGCAGGAAGTTGGGGACACTGTGTGGCTACAGGATCTGCTTTCTAAATCCAGTGACATTCAAGGAGAATGCGGTTCCCTCGGTATGCTTTCCACAGGGTGAGTTGCTTTTAGTTGTTCTTGGGCACAGCATTTTCAAAAAGGAAAAACTAGAGAGGCATTTTTAAGGTGTCTGTCAGTGGAATTTACAATCTTGATAGTCCAGGTCAGTTTTCATGATGGTATTTCTACTTTAGGAAGGCATTTTTGGAAAACAGAGACCTATATTCTTGTGACTGACTTTGCAACCCTCCCACTGGTTCCTGGAGTGTCTGGGTTGAACCTTTACATGGAATTCATTTTAATAAGAAAGCAAGTTCTTCTTGCTTTCATGGAAAGCAAGTTCTCCATGGCCACCATGTCCTTTCAAGTGCCAATATTGTCTTGCAGAAGAAAGGTGGAGCTGCTGCATCTCCTCTGACTTACTTAACTCATGGAAAATGTTAGAGAACAGGTCCTGTAATGCTCTAAATTTCTCGAGTAATTTAACTTTTCAGAGAAGAGATGATATTTCACTTTCTCCATGTGTGTACACAAGTCAAAACTGCACACTTTGTACAGCACAGAGGAGAAGATTTAGATCTTCAAAGTCCCTGCTGTTTCCTCTGTCCTTTTTGCATTTGTGTGTCTCTCTTCTCTTGCTGGGAGCATTACAGGTTTGGAAGGTGGGTTATTTTTCCTTCCATTCTTCAATCATTCAGCACTTAGTCCTTCCATTTTCTTTTATTCCATGGAATTTCCACTTGTTTTTTTTTTTTAATTTGATAGCATGTTTCCCTTCAGTAAAGAGGGAAAATGAAAATATAATTACTGACTCTCATAAGAACATCCCCAGGCTCTGGTCCCTATGGAGCCTGTGAGGATGGCAGATACTTCTGTGCATCTCTGCAATGGGATTAAATGGTCCAAAGGTCTGGGTTGGCAGAGGTGGCCTTCCAACTTCTTGTGCAGAGAGCAACTTCTGGGGAAACCACACTTTCTGGGGACACAAACTCACTTAGCCAACCATTCCCTCTGAGGCTGAGGAAAACGAAATGGGCAGCTTTTCTTAACTCATGTTTGACATTTGTACTTACTGTTTTCCACCTATTTTATCCAGCACTTCTCTTATGTTTTATTGGCTGAACTTTTCATCCATTTCTCCTCTGCCATCTCTTCTTCCTTCACAGAGGTCTGGGTGCCCACAGGAGCTCAGTGGAGTAAGATTTAGAGAGCAGATTTCAGATGGGCTTCATTTCTGGAGTGCAGTAATGACATACACTTATTGTTGCTTGCTTATTATTGTTTTTTCTAAATAGCTATTTTTGCTCTTAAAGGATTTAATTCTGTTTTTACTAAGAACGAAATCATCCAAATTGTTATGTAGGGAAAACTCACTTCACAAGATAACAGGGTAAATCTTGATGTTATGTTTCTTTAAAAATTATATAGTTTTTAAAAACCATACTGTTTCTGAAGCTGAAATGCTATAAACTCCAGTGTTTAAGCATTGGCTGAATGTATTTGCCTCACTACCTTTATGCTTTTTCTTTGCATAGGTAATTTGCTCAACATTATGGAGAAAGTCTGTGTCAAAGCCTGAAAAAAAATCAGTTCCTCCAGAATGCTTCAGCATCATCCATCTGCTGCACAAACAGCAGCCACATCCCAGTCCAGCCCAGTGCCCATAACAATGACAGTGATGAGAGCAGCTAAAGCAGAGGGACTGCCAGGATCCAGAACCTTCCCTCTACCTTTTGCTTCATCATTTTCATCACAGCCTTTCTTTCCTAAATAAAGATATACTACATTTTTATTTCTAGAGAAGAATTTAGGCAAAATCCGCAACGTTAAATAGGAATTAAGTTCAGTTACATCTTCCCCATCTCTTTATGAGATGCAAGTCAAACCTTAGATGGGATGCAATCTCCTGTACTTCTTGCCCTCTTCCTAAACAAATCTAGAGTTGAATGACTTGGCTTGAATTTATATCAGTTATTACTCAGAGAACAAAATGAAGAGTAACAGCATGTATCAATTAAATTTTCCTCATCCAATCCCAGTACTGTTTTCCAAGTGAAAGGAATGAATACAATCTCTGTTTTCATAAAGCTTCTCTCTGGTAAAAGTGTTCCACAATTGCTTCCTATTAAGTTTAGCCCCAGTTGCTTTACTGAACAGGTTTACTAGCCAGGTACAAGAAGCAGAACTATGACTGAAAATTAGACAGTAAAGTAAATTCTAATGAAGTGAAAATCATTATTTTTAATGCCTGTAGAAATCTCATGATCCTCTCTGTTTCCCTTAAAATGTCAATAATTTTATAAAATTTTTTCTTACAGGTCAGGAATTAAAAGATTTAAAAAAGAAAAAAGACTACTACTATTTTTGTACTACATATTATTCTGCTGGACTTGACAATGTGTTTTCTGATGTCCTGGCTTTCAAGCCCTTTGAACCACTGCAAACACTGCTGGAGAGTTGGAAGAATGAAAATAAGGCACTGATTGAAAAAATACAGAAGAACCAGGCTGATCATTACTACATTTTTACTTTAAAATATAGTGAGACAAACAGGAAACAAAAGCCCTGTGAGCACTCTGAGTCTGCAGAGAAAAAAAAAAAAAGAAAAAAAGGAAAAAATATAGATATTGTTGTTCCCAGAGAAAGGAGCAGCTTTAGGTCTCGGATCAGAAATGTCCAGCACAATGGGGCTCTGACCCTGACTCTGCATCTGTTTAATGTTGTGACAATGTTGATATAAAAACCTGTCTCCTAAACAGGTAACTGCATCAGGGCTGGTGAGAAATAAATGTCCTCAAAAGCAGGCTCTCTCCCTTGTTCCCATCCCCAGAGAGAATCAGTGACCCACAACTTTTACCTGGATTCCTCTTGGAGGTGCAAAGAAATTTTCCCATTTCCCGGGCCCTAGAAAGCGGCTCCTTGTGGGCAGCAGAGGGAAGTTGTGCTACTGATTTCCAGAGAAGAGGTGTGGCCCATGGGAGAGCCTCAGGAGCAGACTCCCCTATTTTGGATATCTGGACTGAGCCAGACTCCAAGGCCTCTTCTGCAGTGCTGTGTCTGCTTTGGCATCCTCTTCACAACGAATGTGACCAAGCAGAGGGAGTTCAAAAAGCCTTGGATATGTGGAAAAATTTGCTTCACAGAGGCAGAGTTGAAGCTCTGTGTGTTTAGCTTACTGATGAAGTCAGCAGATGGCTTGCTCATAGTTTATTAGCTCTTATGTTAAGAGAAGGTATTTGATAGTGAAAGGTGATGTAAGCAAGGCTGGAGTTTTTTATTCTTTTTTCTTGAGGAACAGATTTTACTTTAAACAGAAGTTACTTGGCTCAGGAGAGTTCATTCACTTAAGAGGGAACAGCAATTCCCTTAGGGGTATTAAGGGATTGAGCGGGTGAAAAACTGCAGATGATGGTGATGGGAACTCCTGGCCTTGAAGCTTGACTGTTCCATAAAACTTCTGGGTGGAGGGATCATAACAGCAATGCACCATGGGCTTTCAGACATGTGCATAAAATCCTACCTCAGCATTCTCTCTGTGTGCCTGGAACAAGCACTGTGCTGTCCCACGCATTCAGATCTGGCTCAAGAACGTTAAACTGGTCATAAAGCTAAATGACAAAGTAACAGAGCACAGGAGGGGTGGCTGGTGATGTGTAAAGGGTACTTGAGATCCTTACAAGTGATTGTGAGCAGGAGATAAGCAACTCACTTCTTAATCACAGTGTGTCACGCTCAGAGGAAAGGCAAATGTCACTGCAGAATAACAAGTCCTCTGAAGGCACAAAATAACCTGCTTGTAGGGCTTTCAAAGGTTACTTCAAAGCTTGCAGTCAGAATGTTATCAGGATCTCACGTTTCAATATTTGTGTTAAGCCATGATGTTAAAAAAACCCTCAAAACATTTTTAAGGTGGAGCTGGAGCAGGTTTCTGAAGATAATTCTGGATGTAGTCACATGTGGAGTCACCTGAGGAGGGGGAATGGTGGTTCAAGAGGCCTTTTCCCATTCCATACATCTAAAATGTAATAATTAAATAAAGACGATTGTTATGCAAGGGGGCAGCAAGCTGATGGAAAGACATGCCAAAACCCAAGCTTTTACAAGAATTGGAGCTAATCTGTGTTACTATGTCTTCTCCATGTCTGTGCAAACTGGAATTACAACTTGTACACTGAGCAGCATTGATTTCACAGTGCTCCCCAGCTGGAAGGAGCTCAGAATGTTGGACCCACAGATCGGACAGTGTCACCACCCTGTTGTGCCTGCTGGCTGCCCCAAAGCACTGAGGACCTCGAGTCCTGTGTCCAGCTCTGGATTCCCCACCTCAAGAAGGACATTTTGGTGCTGGAACAAGTCCAGAAAGGGGCAGTGAAGCTGGAAAGGGTCTGGAGGACCAGTCCTGGAAGAGCTGGGGGTGTTTGGCCTGGAGAAAAGGAGGCTCAGGAGAGACCTTGTCACTCTCCACAGCTCCCTGAAAGGAGCCAGGTGGGAGTTTGTCTCTTATCCCAAGTAACAAGTGTCAGGACAAGAGGACATGGTCTTAAGCTGTGACCGGGGAAGTTTAGGTCAAACATTACAAGGAATTTTTTCACAGGAAGGGTGACTTAGACATTGTAATGGGCTGCCCAGGGAGGTGGTGGAGTCACTGTCACTGGAGGTGTTTAAGGAAAACTGGATGTGGCACTCAGGGCCATGGGCTGGGTGACATGGTGGTGTTTGGTCACAGGTTGGACTCAATGATCTCAGAGGTCTTTTCCAACCTAATTGATTCTGTGATCACTTTGATCCTTATCACTGCCCAGAGATCATTGTCACCTGCTGCCACTGAAATTTCACAGAACAGTTTGGGCTGTAAGGGACAGATTCCAAAGAATTGTTGGTGGCCCATGGTCATGCCTAGTACTCCTGCTGCCAGGCCTTTGACCAATCCACAGATGAAACCCCATGCATTAAGATATAACATCTTAAGTGAAGTCTCAGAATACTGCACTAAGTATTTTCCACAGCTGCCAGATTATTATTAAATTTCTGCCTTGTAGGAATTCTGAAAGTCTTTTTGGTTTAAATGTGAACAGTTTCAAGTGGCAAAATTCCCTTTGGTTTTCAGCCAGTTCAATAAGGCAACAGCACTGGCTCATGGAAAGGGGAAGACAGGTCATCTTGAGAAATGAGACTGACTTTATGCTATATCTCTCACTTACTGGTACTTTCTTCCTCAGACCTGAGGATTTTTACAGATGGAGGGGAGAGAAGTCTTCCCTGCAATGTCCTAGTTCCACAGTTCTGTATCCATAAGTCCATGAGTCCCCAGCAGCTTTTCCCTCATCCCAGTAAAAGAGACAACATGTAGGATCATGCCAGTTTGTTTCCAGGAGGATGCTGTTTTGACACTGATACTTAGAGACAAATATTTATTTGGAGCAACCCTGTTTATTTATCCTGCTTTGTTTTTCTTCCTGGACCAGTGGGAACAATCAACAAGTCCATTTCCTTGTTGGGAAATCATGGCTGGATTTGTCAGTAAGCTCTCTAACCAAAAGAAGTTTTGGGTTCTGGTTTCTACCCAGGGCCACACTTTTTTCTTTTCTTTTTTGGTGTATGATTGCTTTCTCCTTATTTTCACTCTCTGGCTGGTTTTTTAATAGACCTGCAGTCAAGCAGCACTCCAATGTCTTAATCTGCAACTTATTTCCGAGGAAATCCTCCCACAAGGATGGGAAACATCTCATGACATGTGGTCAATGGCTTGGGGATGGTCACCCATCATCAAAGAAAGAAAATTGTTTCATTATTGAATGCAGGATACTTCATCCAGCATCAGTCTTTACAAAGTCTGTGAATTATAGCAGTTGGTACAGTGTAACAGCCTTTCTTGGCAGGTAATGTTTACATATTGCCCAACCTTGCCTAATTTCTATGTACATTTCAAAGATTATTGGTTAAAATGGTCAAAGGTACCATTACCATAAAACATCACATGCTTTATGCTAGAAAGTTGTGATTTTTTTTCAGTTTAGACAGAGATTCACATGTCTGCACAGGCAAAGGAAAGGGATAACTTTTATTTTAATGGAAAGCCTGTGTAATTCAAGAACTGAAGAGAAAGAAGTCCAGCAAAATAAAGGTTATTGTCTAAATAGAGCTGAGAGAGGAAAAAAACACGTTGAAAGAAATGTGATGTTTACATGACACATTTAGGAAAAGTTCTTTCTCATTTCCAGGTCATTTTAATTGTAAGAGGGCACCTGTGTGTTAAACTGTATGGCTTGAAGATTCCTGGGAAGTATAAAGATCACAGATTATGGCTTTGGCTACTGTTCACCATATGAAATCAAGGAGAGGAGGAATTTAACAAGTGTGAGTGTTGTAAAAGCTGTCACCAAGCAGTGGCTGTGCTGGGAGAAGCAGTAGGCCCTGGTGCAGCTTTGGCACTGGGTTTGCTGGTGTGCGGTCCCTGCAGTGCCCCTTGGTACAATCAGAGGTGACAATGCTTGGTGTCCTCGAGCCCATCAGCACAGAGACAGTGGGAACAGCACCTGGAACAAGTGATGTGAGTGCCTGTGGGTGAGCAGGGTGTTCAAAACACCCAAAGGGTCTTTGGTTTAAGGGCTGCAGTGCCTCCGTCCTTTAGGGAGTGGATCTGGCTGTAGACAGAGAGGAAAAGTAGCAAAAGAAGAGACGAGAAAGTGCAAACCAGGATTTTTTGGAAAACACTTATTTTACCCCGCCTTTGTTAAAAATTAAAACAAATAACCCACCAGCTGAAAAATTATATTGAATAATTGCACTTCAGATACTATGCCAACAAAACACACATGGGCCGTGGTGATAAAACATTTTCTCCCAGTGGAACAAATCACTTATCAGGCTATGATACAAAGTAAGGAAACATTTCAGTACAAGTGAACTTTAGCTTCACAATAGCTGCAATAAGGGAATGCTGACTTTCAGCCTCCTTATTTGGAGGAGAATTATCCAGACCTACCCACAGCCTTTACTTATCTGCTATTGTGTAATTTTTAATGTCATATTTGCTTATACGTGCCCCATAATTATTTTCCACTAGAGACATGTACAGCTACTATTTTGCTGCCTCACATGTTTCCTTTACATTTTCATCTCCCTCTTTTCTCAGCCACTTTGTCTCTCACTTTCTTTCCATACTATGACCATTTCCTTTCTTTCATTCATTTTTGTATTATTTCTTCCTTTTCTTTTGTCTGTCTTCCCTTTCCCATCTTTCATATTCTGTGTGACACAGAGACCACAGACTGTCATTTTTGCTTTTCCCTATTTCATCCTCCATGATGTTTTCATAAAACTTGAGAAGAGAGAGAAAAATTTTGAGAAGCTTTTTCATTTATCCTGATCTCTCTAGTCTTCTCTATGCCCTTTCTCCATGTGAGGAAACTAGCAGCTCATCCAGGAGAGGTTATTAGAGCCATGTCTGTACTGTGCTTTGGGGTGCCAGGAACTGGAACAAAACACTGGGTTGTGATGTGGAGGAGTGGTCAGAAACAGCACCTAAATTTTTCATTACCCTGATACAAAGAGGAAGCTGAGATTCCCCTAAGAATCACAATTAGGCTGATGTGAAAAGCCCTGTGAAAAAGGAGATTGCAAAGGTGGTGTGACAGAAAGGTTTCTCTGTGAGGTTGAGGCATTTGTTTGCAGTGCGTTACTCCAAGGGCTGCTTCTGCCTATTGCTGATGAGACTTCATTTTTTTCTTCATCACAGCCTGAAAATATGGGTATTTAAGTCTCATGAAAGTGAAAAAAAAGAAAGAAAATGAAAGCAAAACAGCCCTCCAATCTCAGCAGGTGATACCACACTGGTATTATTTGGAGTTTTTCCTTACTTTTAATCTGTGAGTTTTTGTGTGTTTGTTTTTATAAATACCAGAGAAATGAAGGGAACATGCAAATTTCACCTGAGGACAGATACTTTTTCTGTTCAATACATAATTTCCATATTAATCTTCATATTTGGAAGACACCCATGACTTCACAGGAGGTAAAGCAATTCCAAAAGCACCACTCTGCATTTGTATTAAGGAGACTGAGGGACAGTATATGTATTTTAGCAGCTGGATGTGTACAAAACAACTAATTTTGCAGGCAAAGGGTGTATCAGCTCTGCTTAAAAATACTGCCTATTTTCTTTGAGCATTTCATGACTAGAGAGAACTTGTAGATGCAGAAAGTCTGTTGACACTACTTAGCCTAAGCCAAGACTGTTGCATTTTTCTTCTTTTCTCTCCTCAGCAAAGCAAAGGGGTTGTAATGTACCAGGCTGCTCCTCATTGGAAGCAGCAAGTAGCGCCACGTATGACCTTTTGTTGCTTTGACATGCTACCTTATAAGCTGGTAGCTTTAAGAAATGCAAGGCAGAAAAAATTTAATCTCCTGGAACATGACGTAAAGCCATTTAATTATTTTCAAGACATTCTTTGGGAATGACTGGGTTTGCTGCTCGAGGTGGGGTGTGTGCGTGTGACTGAAGGTTTGCACTTCACCAAAAAAGGCCTCCCGGGTGTCCCAGGGTTGTTCAGTCAGGCTGTTTCCTGGGCTGGCCTGGGCACTTGGAGATCATGGATGTTTTCCAACCAGGCTGCCAACTCTCTGGCCAGCCTGGGGAATTCTCAGGCTCACCCACTCCTGCCCACGAGCTGCAGTTTCAATGCCTCTGACAGCAAAGTGCTTTTCTTTGGCTGTGCTCCCACCAAGCACCCACAGCATGACTCCAGCCCTGCCGTTGCAAAAGATGCAGACTCCTGAGTATTAAGGATGGGTGAGAGATGGATTTTTTTTTTTTTGGTCCACAGGGAATGCATTCTTCTTTCTCAGAATGGGAAAAAAGCACTGATTTTTTTTTTTTCTCAAATTTCCTATAAGGCCAAACCAAATCCCTCCCCCAAACACCCTTAAAACCCCCTTTTTGAACTGCTCTCTAAGTTTCATTTTGATAAAAAACTCATCTCATTCTTACTCCACCTTGAAAAATATTTTTTTTCATGTACTATAAAGTGAAAGTCAAACCCTGGTAACCCATCTTTTTAAGCTGAAAATCTAAAACATTTGCTTTTAAGAAGTTCAGGCTAGACCTTTGAAGATTTTCTTTATGATATTTTGTTTTCCACATAAAGGTTTTGTTTTTTCATTTTTCTTTTAATTTTAGAGAAAACCCTTTATTTTAAACAAATTAGCACTGTTAGCTTTTTGCTTGTTGGTTGGTTTGGTGTTGGTCTTTGGTTTTTTTCTGGTGGGAAAGGTGTTGCCATGGAAGATTTCCATGCAGCTCTGTAGTGAGCTGGCCCGTGGAGATACTGGGAATGATTTTACCAATCAGTGCTAGAGAAGAGAAACATTTGGAACAAAACTTGACCCAGGGTCTCCTCAATTTCTCCTCTCCAGTGATGTACCTGCTTCTCTTCCCTGTATTCTTGTACAAACCAACCACTTCCCTAACCTACAACCTAGGCACAACTGAAGATTAGAGAAAAAGGGCTTCAGACACTTAAAGAAGCTGGAAAGATACTCTAATCAAGTATATAGAGCTTCACAGAAATGTGGAAAGATCTAATTCTGCTCTACAGTGGCTGAGATCCAGTGCTCTTCTCCTTTGATATTCCATTTTTTTCTGAGGAATGTTGTCTCCAAAGACTGCATCCAAAGATCGTTGAAGACAGCTGAGAAAATCCCTTATAATGAATTTTCCACAATTTTGAAAATCTTGACATTTATGTTTTCTTTTTTTTTTTTTGTTAATTTTGAAGGTGGAAGACCTGCTAGCGTATTTATGCTCTCTTCTTTGCCAGCTGTGGTAGTATTAGGTCTTGAACTGAGCCCTAAACCTTAATTACTGTAGCAGCACTGCAAAAAAGCCATTCTAATTCTGGGAATACAAACATTCCGTTGCCTCTCAAAAGTCTCAGCTAGAATAAAATGTCTTCTTTTAAAAGGTACTTATCTTTTAAAGCCAACTGCTCTGCTCTCATCACCACCTTCAGCCTCTGGGTCTAGAGGTAAGCTTCATCACTTTCCTTACACAAAACCTGACCTAAAAGAAGCAAAGCAGGGTTGTGGGTACAGAGATGATTCTCCTCCCGAGGCGGGTGGAAGAATACATAGCACTACTTTGTTAGAGAAAGGTTTTCCATCCATTCTCAGCCAAGGGAGACACATTTCAAGTTCACATTTCAGCTGACCAGACAGGGCTATATGGCTCTCAAGGAGTTTCTGTGGCAATGGATGAAAATATTTGTATCTGGATTTGTCTTCTGCTGTTTTTGTCAATACCAGAAAAGGTCAATGTTTTTCCTTGGTCAGGGAAAGATGATGTCTAGATTTACAGCAGCATGAAAGCTAAAAGAAGAAAAGCAAGAAGTAGTTTTGGCAAGTGGTGGATCCTTCAGTATCCAGGAACCATTAACCTATTTAAATGAAACTGTTTCTTTTTCTGTCCCCAGGACACTTCAGTCATTCCCATAAGCTCAGATCCTTCCAAGCAACTCAGAGGAAGCAAAGCTCCCCAGAAGGTCCCTGCTCATCTCTTCAAGCAGACACTGCAGAGAGAAAGCAACAGCTCATCAAGTCATAATGTCAAGAAAAGAAATGAACTAAACTAATTCTCTTTTCCTCTTGCTAGCCCCAGCATTTAATTTTTGACTTTTAGAGTCTAAACATAGCAACATGGCACTGAACAGAAGGCTTCCTAAATCTTAGGGAATCTCTATCCTTGTATTTAAAGCCTAAAGGAAATGTAATGCCTATTCTGACTATCTTCAAAGTAAATCAAGAACTAAGCACGATTCCTATCCCAGTGTTGTTGGAATGAGAAGCTGGATTCACAAAATGTTACACTATGGAAATCTAGAGTAAGAGTGCATTAAATCTGAGTCTTGCCCAGCACACCATCACTTTTCTGTCAGATTCCCATCCCAATCTCTTTTTAATGCTGTTTATTTCAAATGTAGCTTCCCTACATCTTTTGGCTAGGAAATGAATACATGCAAGACCCCAGACCTCATGATTCCAGCAGCATGAGGGAGCAGACATTTAAAAGCACTTTTATCATTTCAAGGAAGCCATTCCAGGCTGCTTTTTCTGAGTGATTGAAAGCAGTTTAGGAAATGCAGGACACTAAAATAAGAGGAAGATGGAGACACAACTACTGGTATGCTCTCAAATTTGTTCAAGGAGATCACGATACTTGAGTATATAAGAGTAATTTCCACAAACTCTAGTTTCAAATCAAAATTCTTGGTTTTCCTCAACTAATGGAGCAAAAAGTTGTCAAGTGGCACATTTTGGGGTTAACACAGCACTGGCTGTTGCTCATGCCCACTGTTGGATATAAGTGAATACAAAAATAACTCATCAATGGTTTGAATTGGCATTGGATTTTTAAATCTGGTGGTTCTGATTTTAATTTAACATATCCTGTGGTGCAGTGTGTGAAATATGTACTTAACCCAGATTGTTGTGAGATGAAAGCACACTCGTGTTTATTTTACATTATTTGCTGTAGTTTGTTGAAAGCCAACATTCCTGGGCAGTGAATGCAGCAGGGATGAATCATTTGAACTAGGTGAGGGGTTAGCAGCTGGAAGAAAATGAAAGTTAAATAACTACATTAAATTTCAGCAAAATGGGTTAAAAAATGTAACACTAGAGAAACTTGTATCTCCATTCTGAGACAAGGAATTATGGTACTTATTTCAATGGGCTTTCTACCAGAACTTCTAATGTCAGCTGTGATTAGAGGTAATTAATATCACACATTTCCTACCTTCAGAACTGAGGTGCTGAAGGAAAGTTAAGTACAAATTGCTACCAAGAGCTGTAGCAAATGCACCAAATGACAGTATAGCATCAGGGAATCAATCCTAATGATTCATATCACCATAGGAATCTTAATCAAGGACCAGGACATCACCAGATTGAGTATTGAATGGTTAAGGAAAAAAGATGGGCCCTGTGCTGGAGAGCTTAGCACTGAAGCAGAGGCCAAGGGGAATGACAAAGGAGGCAAAGAGAAGGGAAAGCAGAACAAAATGATGGAGCAGCAGCACCAGAAATGAGCCCAGCACAGGGGCAGTCCACAGTAAAGATTTTCTGAGAGCTTGTAACAGTGGTTTTGACAGAAGACAAGAGAGTGGCTGCGTGGGTGTTGGTGGTGGGCCCGTCTCACACCTGAGTGCTGGGAGTGATGGGCAAAGGTGCCTGCCTGAAAATCTATCAAGTGGGCAAAAAAAGCTTATATTAAGGGCCAGATGAGAGCAGAAATTTTATCTGGTTGGTGAATGATGCACTTGAGCCTTGAAAGCAGAAGGAAGGGGCTTCTCCTGAGCACAGCAGGGCAGAGGAAGGGGGCCAGAGGCAGCAGCAGCAGAGCAAAAGCCACCCCTGAGGAAAGGATGCTCACAGCAGTGTTTGAGCTGGGTACAAGTTGGATCAGACAGTGCTTTTCAAGGCCAGAAAGAAAAAGAGGTGGGAGTAGCTGAGATTCAAAATGCCAGAAGCCTGCACAGGAATTTTAGCTCAAAGGAGACGAAAGGCCACAGAATAAAGATGGTATTGAGGAAAAAAAAATTAAAAATCACTGAGGATGTGAGAAGTCTGAGCCAAAGATATCTCCTAGGATGGCTGTGGGACAGGCAGCATGCTCCTGAGGCTATGGGTACCTCCCAGAGCTGTCAGCTGAGCAGCTCTGCTCCCACCACTGGGCTGCAGCTGGGGGGGAGTTGTCTTTTGGATGGTGTTAGAGGGAGAGGCCTCAGCTGGGAGACATGGAGCAGGGGAGCAGGTCTGTAAATCACAAGGGACTGGGAAAGGGAATTCGAGTTTGGGGCTGTAGGTGAGGTTGCACAGAGACAACATGGACACACAGAGAGGAGCAGAAGAGAGAAGCAGATGCAGAAGTCCCTGGAGAGTGGGGCAGTGAAGAGAAGCATCTGCAGAAGGAGACTTGAGCAAGGAAGAGAAACCAGTGGGTCACCAAGAGAGGATGGTGGCTCCATGGGTGCCTGACTCAGGTGGTGTCCTCAGGGCTGTGCACTGCTCCTTGTGGCTTCACAGGCTGCTCTGCAGAGGTCTCTTGCTGGTCTCTGACTTTCTTCCTCTGCCTTCAGCTGTTCTGCCCTCCTTTCTCAGGTGTGAACAAACACCAAGGAGACAGAGGACAGGCTGGGACATCCTGCATTCTCTTGCAGCACTTGAAAGATCAGCATTACTGAAACCCAGAAGAAGAAGAGGTGTTGAAGGCTGTCAGAGTCAGGCAATCAGTCAGGCAGGTGCACTGAGGAGTACAGAGAGCTGGGAAAGAAGGGGCAGAACAGCAAGAGGCTTTCCTTGGGCTAGCAAACACTTGGGTTGCACAGCTACAGGCTTCATCATCACCCTACTCCCCCGATTTCAGTTTTCAGAGACAGCATGGTTTTAGTCCTTCATCATCCTGTCAGTCTGGTCCAGATGGCAGAGACTCAGAGCAAAGCAGTTATTCACCAAGAGAGGGATTGGAAAAGGACAGGCTCTCTCTCTAAAAGCAGTAAAGTTGCATTCAGTGAAGACTGCACTATGTCTAAGAGCAGTAAGGGCTGGACTGATGTAAAATGGAGGTGGTCCTATCACTTTGGTCATTCTTATGTCTACATTTTATGTATAGCTTCTATAATTCTGAATAACACAAATTTTTGTTTATCATAGGCTCTTATCCTTCAAAAAATGTGGGAATACTTTGTCTGGCCAAATAAGTGTTTCCTGGTTGCTCTTTCCATTAATCCTCTCAGTCTTTACGGAGGGGCAGAAAGATAGGGATGCTTAAATTTCTAGATCATTAAGATTGGAAAAGACCAAATCCAAAATCTGCTTTTTTCCCAATCACTAAGATTGGAAAAGACCTGTAAGCTCATTGAGTCCAACCCAGCACCTCCATGTCCAACACTAAACCTGCCATATCTTGACGACTTCTGAACGTTTGCAGGCATGGTGATTCCACCACTTCCCTGGGCAGCCTGCTCCAGTGCCTGATCACCCTTTCAGTGAAGAATTGTTCTTTGATATCCATCTAATCTAACCATCCCCTGGTGCAATTCCTAAGACTTCCATTGGAGATGCTCGCTGAAATTCAGCGCACAGGCACCTGCTGGAGTTTTGGGCTGATCGCTTTGAGGTGCAGAGGTTGTCAGTGCAGGTGCTGCTGCTGCCGCAAGCCCTTGCTGCCTCACTTCTTTGCCAGAATTCCGCAGCTCCTGCCCTGAACCGCTCCAGGGTGTGCTGGCGGATGGATGCGGCTGAGGCAGGCAGCCCCGCTCCCGGCGGGCGGGCCGGGGGCTCATCCCGGAGGGCGGGGAGGCATCGCAGAGTTCCCACTGCTCGCTGCCGGCTCCGGGGAGCGCTCCGGGAGGGGATGCGGCGGCTGCAGCGCGGGGCCGCGGCCGCCCGGGGGAGCGCAGGCACCGCCGCCCGCGCCGCGCTCCGCCCGCGGGGCTCCGCGGGCCGCACCGAGCGGAGCGGCCCCATCCGGGATAAAACACTGCCCCCCTTCCGTGCCTTACATAAATTTAAACTTTTCCCCCTTATATTTTTTTTTTCTCTCTCTCTCTGTTTTTTTTTTTTTTTTCCCATTATCGAAGATCTCAAATATTCCGAGAGAGGTTACAAAATGTGTTTACTTACAAATTTGGAAGTAGCGACAAGACGCAATGCAGTGAATTTGTCATCTGCTCATGACTAGCAGATGGTCCTCCTTCTTTTGCAAGCAAACTGCGTGAGTCACATCTTGCCTGGTTTGTAGGATCGAGCCGAGGCGCTCCCTGGCACCGGGGTGGACAGAGTGGCCCATCCTGCTCCTGCCGCCTGCCCACACAGCCAGTGGGCTCCCTGGCACTGCCTGGATCCCACCGTGCCCTTTGGAAGGGTTCCTCATCCCTCCTGCTCCCACGGCAGATTGATCCGGGTGCTCTCCTGTCGATGGAGGCTGCTTCACGTGGCTCTCGCAGTGCAAAGGGATCTTTAAATGGGAGCACATTGCTTTAACATTTTACAGAGGAGCTGATAGAGATAACTCTGAGTTATGCTTAAACAGACTCATTTTTTAGCTGTGGATGAAGCTGAAGTGGGAAATGCAAAAAAGCCTGGTGAGACCCTTTTGGCTGGAATCAGTGCTGCTGCAGGCCAGTGTTCCTGTGAAAACCCTGCATCAAGGCATGACATGTTGAAGGTGGTTCTGAGCTGTGCTCTTAGTCAGTAATAAAACAAAACAAAATTAAATTAAAATAGTGCAACTCTACATAGGTTTAGAGGTCTGTGCAGACCTTACAGAATTGGAGTTGGTAGTCCCGTTAAACAGATAAGGCTCGATTTTATTACAGGTATGTTAGAAGACTGTTTTACAAGATCTAACATTCTTTCCTGCCTTCCCTCTCTGGTTTGAGTTGATTTCTCTTGATAGCTTTTCCTCAGTTATGACACATTCTTGGTTTTGTCTTATCGTGTAAATCTGCATGATTGGTTTTCCTCAAGATTTGTGTCTGTGTGTGTGTATTCTTCACAGCAGAGCAAGTTTAAATGATACAGAAATGACATACCAAGAGTGATGGGGAAAATTCAGGGAAGCTATCAACCTGAAAATGTTTTGAAATGGTTTTTTTGCAAAGTGGACAGGTTTCAGGTTGACAGTTTCTTTTAAAATGAATTCATTTCCAAAGCTGTCACTTATTTATATGACATAATACCTGTGGCTCTTTGCTGAATGCAAGAGTTCCACTCTCTCACACCAGCCATGGGTATGCTGTGCACTCCTGCCAGATGCTCACGTTTGGACAACGTGAGACACACAAATTGTGCTTGACATTCTGTAGGTAGCAGAGTCCATGTGAATAATATAAAGAAAGTGTTGGGTTTCCTTGCTTTTCAGTTTCTTCTGGAATGTTTTTTGCCTGGTTTTCATAGAAGAGCACTCTGGATTAAGGCACTCTTCATAGGTAAGAACAGAGAGACAGTCACCTTGTTTCTGAAAGAAATGCTAAAATCTATGGAGGACAGTGAGGAAACTCATGTTAACCTGGTAATAAATCCAAACCTGGCACCAGGAGCTCTGATTTGGAGGTCCTGGAGCTGTAACCAACCTGTGAGCACCATGGCACAGCCACAGTCCATCACTGACATTTCCTCCAAAGTCCTCTGTTTCAGAGGTCAGATGCTGCCCTGGGAATTGCCTCCCTGCAAGGAGACAGAGCTTGAGCTGTCTCCTCTGTCTGAGCTCCTCATCAGTAGCTGCGAAGGTGCTGGTGCTGAATTGTCATCCAGAATGTGGGTATGAGAGAGGAAGGGGAATTGAGGGCTGGTTGTAAAGGAAACATGAGGGGGTTGCTTGCAGAGGTGGATCGTCTTCAGGTTTGGGAAGGGTGACACTCATGAGGGCCCCTGGGGACTCCAGTGCATCTAACAAACATCAGGAAAGCCCTCCAAGGTGCCAAGAATAGGTTTGTCCTCTTGGTCCCTGAAATGAGCCTCCTCTCTCCTCTCATTGCTGCCAATAAATCCAGGATTAGGAAGCTGACAGCCGCCTACATGCTCTGGAAGAACACAGTGACCACATACAAAATTTATAGCCTACAATATTGCTGTAGGTGGGGATAGAAAATACTTTTGTGGGGTTTTTAGGCTTGGGATTCCCCGTGGGTGCTGGCAGTGACATATCCTGATACATTATCCCCCTCCCTGCAGTGAGGCATGCAGGAGGAGAGGGATGGTGTGCTCCACGTCAGTGCAGAGTTCCAGGGATTGATGCTGTCCCAGGTGCTCTGGCAAGGTGCAGGTTACTGTGTTTGATGCACCTTGAGCTTGGCTGCTGCTCCACAGTCCAGTGCATGTGCTTCAGGTTCTCTTTTTACTGTCAAAACCCTACAGCCCTGGTTGGGTGCCCTCTTGGGCAGCCTCTTTCACCACCTAAAACCCTCCCTTGGGGCCTCAGCAGATAACTACATAGATGGGGAGCAGGCCATGGCCCTTCTAAAACATTGGCACCACAGCTGGTCAGCATTAGCCTGGTGGCTTTTCCTTGCTAGCAACATGCACTGCTCACCCCTGATTACTGTTGCTTCACCAGTCTTGGTGACCCCCATGCTCACAGAGGGGAAGGAGACAAAAAGGAATGCTTGAAAAGGTCCATGGGAGGCCCAAGTGTGAAGTCTGCAGGAGGAAAATTAATTCAACAGAAGTTGTGAATAGAAAAGAGTGGCATAGTGAGCTCACACAGGCCTGACATTGCTTGGTTTCTACAGTGTCTGGGATCTGGACCTGAAAATCCTGGGTAAAACCATAACTAAGGAAGATGAAGTGGTAAAAGCTCTCACCTCTGTCTTCTTTGTTGCTGTTGGAAATGGAGAATCACAGCTGTGAAATTTAGATCCTAGCCAGACAGCTTCTGTGAGATTTCACCTCTGAGCTGAAGCTGGCTTGTTGTGGGCAAGTTTCTCATTACTTTTGGGTAATTCACTGGGATGAATACAAAATATAATTCATTCCAGCAAAAGAAGAGCTGCATCTCCATTGGAGGTGCTTTGGATAAATGGGAAGCTCTGAGATATGTGTTTTGCAACTCACAGTGAAACTTTAAATAAGATACCTGGGAAACTGAAAAATTAGTTGCCACTGGAAAACCCATCATCTCAATGTTGGATTTTCATAAGGCAGGGGGCTTGGAAGTAGATGATATTTAAGGTCCCTTCCAACCCAGGCCATTCTGTGATTTTGTGATATTTGGGAAAGGGCAGAAACCCAGATGCAAACCCAACAGAGCTCTCTTGCTTCTAAGTTATTTAGTTTAAAGCTAACTCAAGGAAAGCCATGGAAACTCCTCATGGAAACCAGATAAGCCTATGGATAAAATTCTAAAGAATAACTTCAAAACTTGCTGCTAAATAACTATAATGAAACAGACAGATGTCCTGATTGTACTAATATGTGACAATATCCAGTGCCTACACCTTATCCATGCCCCAGATTCCAGCATAAAATCATGAGTGTATTCAGCTATTTCAAACAGACCTTGCCAAGACCAACTGCTTCATGTTTAATGCATTCTTTGTGTATCTTGGGTAAAGAAAACATAATAGAATGGCAAATCTTACCCAGAAACAGCATTGCATTTCTGGATTTCCAGACCTGTCTTAGCCTCAAGCAAGGGAGAAGTTTGTACAGCAGTTAACATGATTAAGCATGACTGACGCCACATGTGTCCTAGGCTGGAAGAACTGCTAAATCTCTACATTTTGCCCAGTCATGTCACTGAAAGGGATTCCATACACCTGAAGAAGATTGCTACACCCAAATGTTTATTTTTCTGGTGATACTGGTTGACCTACTTTTGCCTACCAGGGGTAGTACAAGGTGTTCCTACCCAAATGTCCTGAGACCATCCTAGATGAGCTTTCAGACCTGTTTGAAGTTATATTCTGGGTCCAGCCTGACAGAGAACTGAGCTCAACACCTTGCACTCCCTTTTCCAGCTGGAAATAAAACTTTGCATGCCTGGCTGCGGCTCTGAATTAAAACCAAATCTCCCAAAAAGTAACCCAAGGATTTGACTTTGTCGGGAAAGAAGATGAGATAAGAATGTGGTTGTCTTTGAGGGCAGATAAGGAAGAGCTTCTGGTCCTGCTGCATGGCAGATCTCCTGCTGGGAAGTTCTGTGGGAGGAAGGGGTGTAATTCTGTGGGACCAGCATTATGGATGAACTCAGCATCCTCTACTGGATGTGAAATAGCCCCTTGAAACTGAAACCAGCTCTTCTCAATCTCCAAAAGAGAGAACTGCAGTTTTGCTAAGGAAAACTAAGCCTGTGGTCTCAAGGGATACAAGATACATTTTATTGTTAATTTGTATATTTGCCTTGTTGCATATGTCATCTAAAGCTGTGTAGGAAGAATGTATCTGGAGGTTTTTTTTTCCAAATTTGTTTTATTTGGTGTAGACACACTCTGAAATAAGACTGAAGCCTGGGAGGGGTAGGAGGGGAGGAGGCTGGGCTTGAACCTTAACCCCACGAGTGTTCTCAGCCCCGTGGGCTCTGGCTGCACAGTCCACACAGGGCTCCTCCAATTATCTCAAAAGACAAAGTGATGGGGATCAATGTGGCTTGTAACTTCTTCCTTAACTCCCTTACTATTGATGTTTTCTAACAAGAGATCCAAACTGTGACAAGGGAAATGAGTGAAGAAAGACCTTTCGAAAGAGGAGCAAAATGGGAGCTGATCCAAGCGTCTGTAATTAGCTAATGGCTGTGAATATTTATGAAATCTCCCAGCAGTGGCAGTGAAGTGCTGATCCCAGAGAAGTGGACGCCCTCTTCCTTGATGTCTTTAATCCTTGCAGTCCCAGCTGCCATGGCTCAAGTTTTGGAAAACCCCACCCTCTTTCTGGCCTCTGATCAAAATCAATATTTCAGAGGGAAATGCAGAAGAGCAAAGGAGTTAAACAAAAGTTCAGATAAGCATAACAAATACTGGAAAGATGAGATCCTCCAAGCAGAGTGCTCTAGAAAGCACTCCTGTTAATCTGGGCAAGGCTCTCATCAATTGCTCTGTGCAGGAAGAGCTATTATTGGACTCATAAGGAGGTAAGAGATTTATTTCCTCAGCTGCATGGAGTCATGCTATGAGATATCATTAAGTAAGAATAATTAGGATTTGAACTTTTAACATACAAGATTTGTAGGTTCTCCTGTGTTTCCAGTCCTTTCCAGATATACCTTTCCTAAGTGGTAGTCAGGATTTCTGTACCATTGAACTATATAATCCTTACAAGTAATTTTTTTATGTCTAAGTGGCTTTGTTGATCTCCATTTGAGCATCTGTAGAAGAACTTGGTAATCAATACTTGGGTGTGATAACAAAATAAAATATTGAAGTGTACTTTAATTCGAGCAGTTCAGTGGCAATCCAGCAACACGGATTTCATTTTCCTGACAATACCTTGATGCAGTTAAGACATATCCCAGAAAAAAAAGATGGTAAAATCCAGAATGGTCACATCAGGTTAATTGGTTTCACAGTTGCAATGGCAATATGAGGAGCTTGCACTAACACACAGAGCTGCATTTTCAGGGTGTGGGAAGCAATTGTGCAAAGGGTCTGATGATTAACTTGCTGGCACCAGTTGCTTTTCTGTCACACTGCAATCATTACTCCAGGCAAAAACAAATCATTCTGTTGCTTCATCGGCAGAAAAAAGCCCAGTCCAGCTCCATCTTCTGCCAAGCCTGAGCCTTCTCTTTCTTTCTGGGCGCATGGAGGTTCTGTGGCAGCCCTGTGGAAGAGACCAGAATGAAGGTGCCAGGAGAGCAGAGGTCCCAGTGCCCAGTGAGGTTTTTGTGATGGGGTGGAGCCCAGGGACAGTCCCTTCCACTGTGACATTTGAGATCTACTGATCTCAAGTGTTTCATTTTGCAGAGCAACAAATAGATTTTTTCCATTTTCGGAGCCCCAGTCTTGATTTCTTGTAAAGCTTGAGTGTTATTCATGTCTGTACCACAGCTGATCATTGCTAATTTTGATGCAGAGTTTGACTTTCCCTCCAGAGCAAAGGGTTTGATGCTTTTCTTCAAAGGCAGTGCAGATGGTTTATTGAGTGTCAGAGATCCAAGGAAGCTTAAATGGATAATTTTTTAATGCAGTCCAGGACTTAAAGAGATTGGCTGATTTTTAGTAGGTAAAGCCAATTTAGAACATGGCCACTGCCACAGTGACCGTGGGATCAAACTGGATTGGGATCCTACAATCCTTCTGCCTTTTCCCACCCACCTTCTTACTGGATAGTGGCTGGGCTGACACTTATTTAGGCTTCCACTGATGCTGCCATACAACAGAAAAATAGTCATATACTTAATTTTAAGGTTCCTGAATCAGGAAGATAATCATTAATGGGAATGATTTATACAAAGCTGTTAATTGATGAGCCAGGAGAGAACAGAATTTCTTTCCTGAAGAGCAACATTGAACAGGTCATGTCAGAAAGGAGATACAAAGTCACTGCTGTGAGATAAGTCCTTTTAAATGTGGTTGGTTTACCAATAATAGAGTCATGGGAAGGTTTGGGTTGGAAGGGACCCTAAAGATCGCCCTGTTCCAACTCCCTGAAGGCATGGACACCTTCCACTAGAGCAGGTAAAAGAGGGGGTAGAGAAAAGGACCCCTGTGGGAAGGCAGGTGTGGTACAGTGTGAGAGGCAAGGCGGTGCTGAGCAACCCTGGAAGCACAGGAAGTCTCAGAAATGGGAAGATCCAAGGGTAAAAGGGTGGCACAAGTACTCACTTTAAGCAGATGAAGGTGTTGCAGCAGATTTCCCTTCACCTGAGTAATTCCATGCCAAGGTACCTCCCCAGCTGTGCATCCTTGAGTGTGCTACATAAATATAACTACACATTCTTCCCAAAAATGTTCCCAATAATTGCAATGGTCCAGAATAATAAATTGCAGCTATTGTAAAACTAATATTAATCTGTATCACATCTGCATCTCTTAAACACATACCATTTCAAATTCTTGCTGGTTTTGTCAGTCACGTGCCCAGAAACACTTTCAATGCACTAAGAAGAATCATAAAAACTCCAAATCAGGTGTTTAGATCTCCACAACCACTCTAGCTTGAAAGAAATTCAACCTCCCAGGCAGAGAGCCAGGCTCTGCTATTGCGAAAAATGGTTCTCCTGCATGTGCTAAGGGATTAAATGTTCCTGATGTTCTAGGCAAGGGCACTGTAGGTTTTCCAGTGGTGATAAAATGCAAATTTCACCCATAAGTCTTTCTGTTGACAGGGAGGATAACAATCTACCTCTATGTGTGTGTGTATGTGTGCGTGTGTATGTACATGCTTAAAAATTTTAAAAATTAAAATCTACTGGAAAAGGGAGTGTAAAAGGGTATGATTTCTCCAGATAGTTTTTTTTTTTGAGACAAATATATTAATATATTGAATTGCAATAAAAATGTACCTAACCTTTAAGTCACTTAAACTGTAGTGTTTAGTATGAATATGGATATAGAGCTTGTGGCTCATCAAAGTATAGGGGCTGTATTGACACATGAAGTATTGGATCAAGAAGTAAATTTTGCAGGATCAGAGACAGAGTCACAACACAAACAAAATAAAGAAAGTCCAATAACAGGAAAGGCAGAGTATCTCTATTAGCTATGACTGATTTTCCATTGCTCTACATCCTTGGTAGCAATTAGGTGTGGCTATAAATGCTGTTAAAAGACTAAATGCAATAGCTGGTCTGCATTGACTTGGCTGAACATTTTAGCTGCTCAGGGTGGATTAAACTCTGCAGTCACAGAGGGATAAATTTGCAATTTGCAGCTGAGAGCATTCAGATTTAGTGAATCAACACAAGCAAATTGACTTTTATTACCAATATTCCAAATGTATCCTAGCCCCAGGACACATGATGTCCAGAAGTGCCCTTACTCACAGTCTGCACCTGAGTGTCTTTCACAGGACAAGAGGCTGGCTTGGCAGCAGGGCTTTCACCACTGCTGACAAGTGCTTTTTGAAAAGCTGGGCACAATTGTCTGAAAGGTGATGCACAAACCAAATTAATCCCCTTCAGCAGAATTGGTTCTCTGCCCTCACCTGTGGTTTTATCAAAAACTAACCAGGGGGTTCAAAATGTATTTTGAACTTGTGTCAGAGAAATTAGATGAGTTCAAGAGCTCTTGGAGCACTCTGCCCATCTGCTTGCAATGGGAGTGAAGTCCCACATGGCCAACCCCACCTGCACATGGATGTTGAGCCTCTATTTCCCTTTGTAGGGTGGTGTCCACTTGCTTCAGATGGAGATGTAGACAACTTTCAGCGAGAGGGACCCTGCCATGGTGCTGGCTGCAGGGAAATCCAAAGCAGAAGTGTTTCTCATGGATTGATTCTGCACTTTACACAAAATGTGTTGTGACACATTATCTCCTCACCATGTAGCAAAGTGTACTTTGCAGCAATTGAGGAGATTCAGTTAAAGCCAGCCTGTACTTGTGTTCGGGCTCGTTATTTATAGCAAGTGTGGGAGTGTGTTGGCCCCTTCTGACAGCATATCATGGCCATCTTAAATCCTGAAAGCACTTTTTTGTTGTTGTTGTTGCCACAGTAAATGTTTAAGAAGTTTAATCTTGAATTTGTGAGTGATTCGGAGACCAGTCTGTTCATGACACATTAACAAAATTAGAGCAGGGAATGTTTTGCTGAAGGAGCTCTCGTGCTTTTATAAGGAGTGAGGTTGTTGGGAGTGTGCTCCCTGCTGTGTGTGCTGCCAAGGCATGGCCTCCGTGGCCCACAGTGATGCCTGTGGATGTGTTTGCCCATGGTATTTAAAAAAAAATATTTACTGAGCCAGCCTAAGAGATTTAGAAAATCAAATCTCAAGGTGTTAGAGAGGGCACTTAGCATGGTGTGTGAATTGGAGTTTCAACAGTGAGCATAGCCAGAAGAAAAAGGGTTAATTTTGCTTCAAGAAAACATGGAAATAATTTTTTTTCTTGCTAATTAAATATGAAACTGACTAACTGTATGCAAGTGTAATTTTCTTATCTTATTAGCCATGTTCATTTCTGAAGTGAATAACTACCAGCACTGGTACAGTATATGGGCAGAATAATAGTCAAACTGATTTTTACTTTAATCTCTGAATACAATTAGCATAATTTAAACTGTTATAAGCTACAGCAGATAGAAATCACATTATAGAGACTGTAGGTGGAGAGGTGGGTGGTCACATGCAGAGAGAAAACTGGAAGAGCACTTAAAATACAGCCAAATAATAAGCATTCAGGAGAATGTAAAGCTACATTGAGTTGAAAGGCACATTATTTCAAGAGATGGGGGAAGAAAAGTGGATAATCATGAGCAAGGTTCAAGGACTTCTACTACTGTAGGGCCTGATCCCAAGCAATGCTGTAAGAGATGTAGTTTATACAACTGTTTTATGGGGCATGAATCCCAAATTCCATTTTCTGTCAGAGGAGAGAACAGCCCAGTGGAGACGGACAGATCACATCTTGCCTGACCAGATGAAAAGAGAAGAAATCAGGATATGATGGGGGAAGGAATGAGGCAGGTGAGATGGGGAGCCAGAGAGATGGACCATGGGTGTAAAGTGTGTGTCTGAGTGAATTGTGCATGAGAGCAGGGATAGAAGAAGGAAAAAGAAGAGAGAAAGGATGGGCTGAATGAGGAGACCGGGTCTGGAAATCCTGAATTGTAGGCTAGGACTGACTGAACAGTCAGCACCAATGAGTGTGGGAGGAGAGTGACATGAGCAAGGAGAGGAGACAGGGACAAGTTGGTGAAGATAAACCCAGGCTTGAGGAGAGTGGAAAGAAGGTGCTGCCTGACAGAGCCGGGGATGCTCGCATCATCCTACTCCTCTGCTGTCAGCAAACATCCATACAGCCTCTGAGAAGCCATTCTGGATCACCTGCCACTGCAGCTATGGAAAAGAAAGGATTGCAGCTGAAAACTCAGGAAACATTCTGAACTCTTTTTCCTTTCAAATGCCTCCTAGCCCTCTCCATTTACATCCTGTACTAGTTTCTGCAGTGTTTTTTGAGCAAGCAACAAAATTAAGTCCAGGAATCTAGCCTGTTTAACCAGTAATAATCTGATGTTGGCCATAATTAAATTTCTGTGGCCCCTTTTTAATTGTTGCAAGGAAATCTAAAGGACTTGTTATTTAGTACAGAGTGCTCTGAAATGTTGCCAGGCTGTACAGCATGTATTAATCTTTGGGTAAATTTTATCTATATCCTGACAATTTACCCAAATCATGTTGTTTGAAAAGATCTAGAAATGTTCCTCATCATAGCATGACTGAGGGTATTCTGCAGCCAGGCCTTACTGCTGGAGTACAGAACATGGCTTTGATGTATTTTTCACATCAAATTGATAGATTTCCTATCATAAAGAGATTTCTGAAGTATAGAACATGGACCTCACTCCTGAGTGGCTGTTCCTTTGTTGCAGTGCTCTCTCTGCTCTTTGAAACTTCTTCCTACCAAAGGAAAAAAAAAAAAAGCAAAAAAAAGCAATTTCCAGACTTTATTCACTGCTACATAATAGAAAGTGTTGTCAGCAAATGGCACTTACAAAAGCAACCTTCCAGATGGGGAAATGTCAAACTGGAAGTCCAGTGACTTGGATGATGAACTCTGGTTGCCCAGAGACCTTTCAGATAGAGGTGAAAATATTCTGCTTTTTTGAATCAGCCCTACTTGCATTTTTACAATGAATTGGGCAAAGCTACACTGAGGTATGGACTGTACTCTGTGTGTGTGTGTGTGTGGATAGAGATTGGCCAGAAAATCTTAGACCCATTAATTAAATCAATGTATATCACCTCCAGAAATATGTGCACTGGGCAGTGTTTGTAGATGAACAGTACATGTAAAGTAAAGATCCATACATGCTGTGCAGCTGTACTTTTGGCAAAGATGACAGATACTTCCTGAGAAGACTTTCAAGGTCTGATTTTTGTTTACTCAGTTAATATTTGCTGAATTTAATGCACCAAGAAAAAGCATTGCAATTGCTCTGAAGCACTCTGATGCAGAAAAATCAGCAAAGCCAGTTCAGTAATTAAGTGGTGGGATTTTTTTCCCAGTTTTTCTTGTAATTTTTGTGTTTCATAGACTTCTAAATGAGATGAACCTTTAATGGACATGCTTAGAACACAGCGAGTGACATCTGTCTGAGAAAGATTTACAAATACACAAGTGTTTGTATTTCTAAATATGACAATGAAGGCAGCAAGTAAATGATGTTAGTGTATATTTAACACTCTCTAGTTCAGCCATTTGATTTAGAAAACAAAAAGTTATGAAAGACTACGAAGTGCTAACGAGGACAGCCCTCACCAAGCCCAAACTCTTAAGAAATAGCAGCAGTCCTGCAGCATTGCATTTGTCTCTCAGTGCCAGGGCTCTATATTTAACAAGCTTTCCCCAGCTCCCACACCCAGATGAATTCATTGGAATGCAGTAGGAAAGCAAAAGCTCATCTGACTCATTAGGAGGCGCATATGCAATTACCATCAATTAAAAATTCCTTCTAGAGCCACTGTGTGAATTTGGGTGTGCTGAAAGCAATGAAATCATCTCAGGATCTCTGTAAGCAGGACTTACCTTTGCATGGAGCTCAGGACAAAGTGAGATTTGATTAATCTGCAAAAACAATTAGCTGATGTGCTGAGAACGTGTGGGATCCCCAGAAAACTGTGTCTGGTGGAGTTTTACATCTTCCAGTTCACCTTCTGTGTCTTGCAATCACAGAGCCAAAGAAAAGCTTCTCTATATTGGGAATGTATTGAAAAAACCTGAAACTGTTGTAACAACATGTTTTGTTGATATGAAATTATTTTCTCTTTCTTTTCAGCAGCCGCTACTGAGGGAAAAAAAGTTTAGAGGTGGAAGTGTAATGACAAATGATTTACAGATGGATTCCTTTTTCACTGTATTCCCATTAAGATGGGTTGTAAACACTTCACTTTCTTAGCCCAAGATCTTTCTCAGAATCTGTTCTGTTTAGGTTTAACTTGTTGGATTTGGAATAAGCTCTTCAAAAGACTGAGCAGCTCTTGAGCCAACCCAACAGAATTGAGGTGCCTCTGTCAAATTTTCATTGAAAAATTTTACCTTAACATGAACTTTACCTTGCAACTGATATTTTAACACTATTGAATGTTTATGTCCTGTTGATTAAGCCTTTTATTAAAACTTTAGAAAAAATACAACAGAGCAATTAGAAGTATGTGTATATATAATTTCACAAGCATTTTAGTAGTCTATACAATAAAACAAGCATGTGCTTATGCTATCCTTATTTGTATTCACTATTCATAAGAAAAAGTAAATTCCACTTTTATCTGTAAAACAGGGTAATGCCTAGATATACAAGATTGTTGTATTGTTTCTTTTTGAAAAATAAAAATGGTAAAAACACCCAAGCTTTAACTGTGAGTACTTTAGAGCAGGAGCTGCCATTTCTGTCACTATTTATGTTCTGGTGGTGCCAAGAGGATTCTTATGTTTAGGTCTTTAAAAGCCTATAATGAGACAGAATTTCCACATGTGGAAAGCACCCAGACCTCCACCAAAACCTATAGGAGCTGCACAACTAATAAATAGCCCTGAAATGCAGACACTGATCTCAGAATAAAAGTTGATAGATCCTTTTACTTCCTGCACATTGTGTCTTAGGATAAATAAGAGAGCCCAAACAAATCCTTTTGGTTTTGTGTGTTTTGGTTTTTTTAATAAATGCAAGGTCGTTCAAAACCTTTGGTCTGAGTTTGAATGTTGGGTCTACTTCTTCTTGGAACATTGTGTAGAAATTTTGATGGAGAGAAAAAATAATCCAAATCTCCATGCATTTTTACAAAGATCATACTGTAATTTATTTCATGCCTGCAGTAGTAGTTATTCTGTGGGGACAAGCAGGACTGGGATTCTCAAAATTTCCTAAAGCTGATATTTAGACATACCTATGTACTGAGACCTAACAATTAACTAAACATGGTCTCAAGGAAAATATTTTAATCTAGCATAATATAGAAACATGTATATTCTTATACAAGGGAAGAGCAAGGAAGAGGAACTTTCAGGTGGAGAACAAATCTGGTCTCATATAACTCAATTTTACCTGTACATTTTAACATTTTTCAATGTATAGGTTTTTGTCCGATGAGTTATCTACAAACAAACATATTCTGATTTTGCTTTTACATTAAAATCCCTCCAGGTAAGAGGAGCAATCCAACTGAAAACCAGAAGTCAAGAATCTTGTTTCACTTACATAAACTAAACATAGACTGATATTTTTCTTACAATTTCCATTTTTTATTGTTTCTCAATAAAAAGGGTGCCAAGCTCGGAAATGTGTCAGCAAAGCAGAGAGGTGGTTTTATCAACGGTATACATGCTGCTTTTTTGGAAACATATTTAGAAGACTTACTTCCTGGTAAATCTTCTGCTCTGAACTTGTGTGATTTGCAGAAGAAAGTGGAGCTGAGGGGTGGGAGAGAATTTATTTATCAGGAACATTTAGGAATGGTTACCACAGTGAAAGAAACAGAAGACAAAAGATCCATTAATTTAATAATCTTTGATCATTTGCAGGCTTTGTTTGCATGTGTTTGTATCTTGGAAAAATTAAGAATGTGCAGATGATGCCAATCAGAAAGGCACTCTCCTCCAAGATCAATTTGATTGAATTCACATGAGGGGAAAAATAAATGTTTGAAGCCAAAATCAGTGTTACACCACTGATGTTCCAGGGGGAGCTGAAGTCTCCTCTATATCCATACACTGAACATGTCTTGGGTCACAAGGCCAACAAATCAGGTATTTGCAGCCAGTTTAGAAAAGACCTTTGGAGCACTTTAAGAAAGGGTGATTTCCACCAAGGCATCCAGTACCATATGGAAGAACCAAAGAGGGAAAAATATCATCACAACAGGGGGTTTCAGAAAGGAGAAATATCTAGAAACCTGGTTATTTCCTAGCAAGTTCTGCAGGCTTCTGACTGGCTTTTGGACAAAGCTCTTGGTTTAAATTATGTTAATCTTCTTCACAGGGCAGGGATAAGCAACTTTCTGATTACAAGAACAAAATAAGAAAATAGTGGGACAAAGTCTCTGTGGACATAAATCATAGTGATACCCTTGAAAGCCAACACACAACAGACAATTTCATCTGCTATCCAGCTTGTTCTAAAACAGGCAAAGAATGTTAAAATTCTTCTTTTTGTGTTGAGATTAAATCCTGCAAATTTGCCATGGAAACCATTTTTTTTTTCCCTTCCCCTCCTTTTCACAGTTCAGTAATAGCAATTCTTCCAGAGAAGGGAGGTTTGAGCATTGTGGTTTGCGGTGGGGGTTTTTTGGGAGGTGGGCTGAAGGAAAAAATGGGGAGGGGAAGAGGCCAGAATATGTTAACTCTCAGAAATGAGTTCACATCCCCAAGGTCTGGGTGTTGAGTGCCAGCAAAGGACAGATGCTCCTAACAGTTGGAGCACTGCAGCACGGAGGAGGGAGCCATCCTCCAGAAGCCAAGAAGCCACCCTGGGAAGCAGGCAGGCCTGGGATGACCCACTTCAGGCAGTGCCCACGTGGGGCTGGCAGGAGATGGAGCTCCCCTGGCTCTCAGGGCTGACTCACTGGCCCTGTTTGATCCCACAGCAGCAGGAAGGGAGCACCAGGACAGCAGCCCTGAGTGGGGATAAGGCCAGGGCAGTGTGGCAGGGAGGGAGGGCTGCAGCCAGGGTCACCCCAGATCTGCCACCAGCCAGGGGGCTCTGAGCTCCTCACAGGGTCTGCCTAGGCTTTTTTCTTTTTTTTTTTGGAGGAAAAACCCAATTTTCACAGCATGCCTACACTGCTGTTTCCAAAGCATGGGTTGCTTTTAACCCCACGTTCAAATTCACCTGTTACACAGTATCTCAATGAGTAATCCAAAGGTTTTAATGCAAAAAGGCGAAGAGAAGGACATGGGGAGGAGGTAAAAGAAAAGGCAGCCAGGGTGGACTTGGTGCCCCATTTTCATTGTCCTATATGCAATTCTGCTTATAGAATCATCAAGAATCTTGGAGATCATCAAGTCCAACCATTAGCCCAGCACTGCCAAGTTCACCACCAAACTGGGACCCCAAGCACCACATCTGCACATCTTATAAATGCCTTCAGGGATGGCAATTTCCCCACTTCCCTGGGCAGACTGTTCTGATGCTTGACAAACCTTCCAGTGACTAATTTTTTCCTAATATCCAATCTAAACACCCCTGGTACAACTTGAGACAGTTTCCTCTTGTATTATCACTTGTTAGTCAGGAGAAGAGGCTCATACCCACTTCTCTATAAGCTCTTTTCAGAAGCAAATTGGAGATCCATTTTTTATGGGATACAAAACTGGAATCAATTCTATCCAGTTTTAATTCAGTGAGGACTTAATCTGGGTGACAGAACTGCCAGAGTAAATTGCCAGAGTCAGGCTGCCCTTACCAGCCCTCTAACAGAACATTCAGGTCCATCTGCCTCTGCTCCCCCATTTCTTGGTGCTTCCATTTCTTTCATTTGTTTCTTTCAGGTGGACTTTCTGTGTCCTTTTCTCCTGATGGAGCATTTCCTTATCCTTCTGTTGGCATAATGTCATGTCTGTTTGTTTATCCCAAACATGAGGGGTTTTTATGGTGCCTCATCAGCCACATTGAGTTTTCAGAATGATGTGTTCTTTCCTTCTTTTACTCGCTCATACAGTAGACTTGTTCCTGATAGAAATGAGACATTTCAAGGATGATTACATGCTGTAGCAGCCTAGCACAAAATTACATCTTTCTGACCTGCTGTGTCTTAATGTGGTACCTTACTGACCTCCACAGTTCTCAGCTGTTCACCCTTTTCCCCTGAGGATGTTCACAAAATAGAAAGAGTGAATTCATTCCCAGAAAACCTCAGCAAAACTTCAGAGACAGGATGTTCTAATCAAGGTCTACAAGGTTTATAAAATTTAGGTTTTGAATGTTATTAGGTCTGCATTTACTTTTCACCTTATTGGTTTGTAAACCCTTGGTGTCCTGGAGCTCAAATCTCAGGTCTGGATCTCACTGACAGCAGCTTCTATACACAGCCTCATTTATACTCAGAGACCATCTCATTTCAAGCATCCAATTTCTGTGTGGGAATGGGCTTCTCCCATCAATGAGGAATATAAGTCTTTCTAGAACACAAGCTGGGCACTGCACAGTGCTTTGGCTCAAAATATGAGATGTTTAGAGTTTGCCAGTTTTCTTCCCATATTTATTGTCTCAAGGCACTTAGACTCAAAGCACTTGCACTCTTATGGGGAGCTGCATTTACTGTTTTTTGTTTACTGCTTTATATTCCTTATTCTTGCACAAGTCAATCTAAAATACATAAACCAACATGATATTTTTCTGCAGCAAAGTCCAAAACAAACAAAAGCCTCCACACAAACCCCCTCCAAAAAAATCTCTGAAGTTTCAAGCAGTTTTCTCACTTTCAAATGGACTATAAGTATTCTTCCAAATAAACGTTCAGGTTCATCAAACTGTTTGTTCCAGCCCTCCATTGCACTGATTGCTCCTCGTTTGCTTTGCACTGGTGTTAAATTTTGTATGTCCACTTCTGTGAGTTCTGCACAGCATTGCAATGTCTGCTGATTCAGAAGGTAACAGGGATTTTTTTTTTCCAGGTCAGTAAGTTTAAGCTTAGGATTCAGTGTACAGGCTGGTGATGTTGAAAGACCAGCTTTACAGTTTCTGACCTAAACAGGAAAGTCAGTCTATTATCTGAAAGGGATAGAAAACACAGGATTGGGAGGTAAAGCAGTGGTCAGGCATTCCTTCAGTAAACTTTTGGAAGACTCACTTGCATTTGGAGTTTGGGAGACACAAGGTTTCAGCTTTGCCAAGCTTTTTGCTATGTTGAATCAAAATTATATTTATTTCCCATAAGCAGAGATGTGTTTGAATTGTTTTCTCCTTCTGAAGCTTTAAAAAAAATGTTCTTGCACCCAGGCAGCTGCTGACTGTCAAGTCTTATAGGATGATGATTTAAATATATTTTCATAACTCAGACCATAAAGGTGTAGGCATATATATAGGAACATATATAGGTATATTTGTATAAATGTAAATATGTATGACAGGAATGCAGCTTTTCAATTCATGTCTACCAATGATTTGGACTCTGGCTTTGTGGCCACAGAAGGGGAGTTTGGAATATTTATTATATTCATGCAGTCTTTGAGTTGGAGACCGAGGATTGTGGGATCCCTGCTGTCCTCCACAGGAAAGGAATAGTTTGGGGATGTAAAGCATGGTACCCACACTACAGAACTATTCAAAGGGCACATTTTTCTCCAAAATCTGTTTTCCAGGTCATTTAAAGCTCATCCAGCCATAATGCTCATGTACAACACTAGGAAACCACTGTTAGCCGAACCCAGCAAGAAATTGGGAAGTTTCCCAGGAATCCCTGTCACAAGCTGGCAGTTCTGTCTCTGCACAGCACTCAGGGTGACAGCAGAGCATCTCCCAGGTATTTCATACACCCAGAACCAGGGTGAAGTATGAAAATGCTCTGTACATGCAGGGATAGGGCAGGGTGATACCACAATCCCCCAGCCACATGAGGAGCCCAGAGCACAACTCTGAAAGCCTGGACTGCAGCCCTAACTGCAGGAGCATCCTTCTTCTGCATAAATAAGGGATCTTGTTGGAATAAAGCTTCATGAGAAATGTAAATTTGGGAGAAACTGCCTGATTTCTATGCTGCTGAGACTTTCTGTGCAGTAGCACCATATGCCAAAAAAAAAAAAACAAAGCAAGAGGAAAGTGCAAACCCAAACCTGCTTCTCAACAGCAAGGAAACAGAACATTCCTGTCACCAGTCTCATGCTCAGGGGCAGTTTTGATCCCAGGGACAGTAGCAAAGGAAAGGCAGCACCACTGTGTGTGAGACACACATATCTTATGCCACCCACTAAATCTTCACAGAAACTGAGAGACACCACCCAAAATTAATTTAAAAAAGCCCCAAACCAACCAACCAACCAACCAACCTCAACAACAACAACGACAACAAGCAAACAAAAATCCTCACAAAAACAAAAGAAACCCCCACAAACAAACAAAGGGTCCCTAAGAACTTTGGTTAATCTGGAAAGTAAAAGTGGCTATGACTCCTTCCTCACTTCCCCTTTTGCGACAAAGAATGTCAGGAAAAAGGCAAACTGAAGTCAGGAAGCTGGAGATCTCCAGGCTGATATATTTTTTAGGCAGCTCTTGCTATGCTGCTCTTGTGAGTGGCCATTTCTGAGCATTCAGCCCCCTAATCTGGCCCTTCTTCTTGGTGGCAGTCTGTCTGCCAGCACAGCATGGTGTAATCCATAAGGAGAAATACCTGGAGGCAGAAATATGTGGATGGATGGGACCCAGCAGAGTCTGAAGAGAGGAAGCCACATGAACAGCCCTGCCCCAGGTGAAGAGCACCCTTCAGAAACAGCTGAAGGTTTCACAGGCTTTGGCAGCCTTGCCTTCCCAGCTTGCAAGGATCAGCAGAGGGGATTGCACAAGTGCTGGGATCAGGCTCAGGAGTGGAGGGGAGGGAGGAAGTGACCCTCTCTGGGTAACACAGCCAGAGCTGGGCAGCAAGGCCTTGCTGAAGGAATTGGAGGAAGCTGGATGTGGAGGGAGAAGGGGAGCCAAGAGCATGGAGAGGTGAAGGGAATCAATATCATTATCTCACCAGCTACCCTCTGAACCAGAGGAAGCGTGGCTTGCAAGCACTGATGCTGGAGAGGAGTAGTGCAGATCTGAGGGGACCAGAAAAATCTATAATATTCTGGGCAGTGCTAATGGAGAATGGCATTTGCTTCTTGGAAATTTTTCTATAGCAAAAAAAAAAAAAATTTGATTTCTTTATAGAGACGAAAGGACATTTTTTTACCTTTCTCCATCCTTATTTTGGTTGATAATTGGCTGAAACTTAAAATTAAGAAGACAGAAATGCTTATGTTAAAATAATTTGCTTAAAATCTTTTAAGAGCATGTGGAACTTGGGGAGCTTCCTTTTCTGTATTTTAAGTGGACATTCTAACAGAGTCTATGTGATAAGTGTGGGTCCATTATATACTATTTCCCAAGTAGGATTGATGGGATTTTAAGCCAATACCTTCAGGGCTAAGGGATGAATACCTTTCACTTGAAATAAAGGAATAGCTGCTGGTATTATCTGTTGTAGTAAATTGTTCATGTTGGCCACTTCCTTGAGCTTGATGAAGATTGATACACTGACAAGTAGGCAACACTAGGGGAAGCAGATATTTCCCACTGCCTGGCACAAGGCTGTCATCCATGCAAAATAAAACACTTAATATAATCATTAATGAATGATTAGTCATTTTTTATTATAGTCATTCCATAATAATCATTAGTATGAATTAATACTGCCTCAGGGAGCACATGAGCTATGAGGAGCTTCTCAGCTCTCCTCAGCTGATAGGAACAGACTTTCCTGCAACACATGGAGGTGTTTGGTTACCTGAGCTGCAGCATTTGCCCTTTGCTATGGCACAGACGTGGCACCCAAAATTAATGTGAGGACTGATACGAAGATATGGAACCGGTTAATTCCCTATGCCCTGTGTAATTTTTCTTTAATTCTACTCCAAAATCAGATTACCTGCTGAATACTTTTTTTTTCTTTTTTGTGCCTGATATGTGCATAGGAAATCCTTCCCATTAATCTCTCCTTCCTGTGTGTGAGCACAAAGCCAACAGAGCACCCTGTCCCCAGCTCTCACACCCCAGCACCGTGCACGTAGGCAGGTGAGGCTTTGCTCAGCCTGGGGTACTGCTAGAGTGTGATTTCCTGTAGTCTCTAAAACACCCCTAAGTCCCCATCAAGCTGTACCTCATGCAATATTTGTTTAGCTCAGGGAATGCAGAATTGCCCTGACTTGCATGAGAGGCTGGGAGCTGCTCCCACATAGCTGAGGCGGGGGGAGGACCTTGTCAAGGTGCAAGCAGCTTTGCACAGGTGACCTGTTTGGATTCCAACCAATTTCAGATCTCATCTGGACTTTTTTTTTTTACTATATAAAGTACAAAGGAAGGAGCAGATCAAAGAACGTGAGGCACAGGTCTGAAAATGGACATCCATTCACTCCAGGGAAAAAAAGCTTTACATTTCCCTTACATCCCTTTACAGCCTACATGGAACACTTCCCAAATCAATCATTTATGGGTTTTAAGAGTGTTCACAATTCAGGATTTTTAACAGTGAAAACCACCTAAGATTGTTGGCAATGTGTCTGTGTTTATGTTAGTGTTTTTTCACCTGATGATCTGTGATTCTATGAATTAAAAAGGGGATGTTATTGAGCATGGAGAGAAGGAACAAAAAAACCCCAAAAAACCTAACAACAACAAGAACAACCAAAACAAAAAACCAACCAACCAACCAAAAACCCAAAAACCAATCAAACAAACAAAAACGCAAAAAAACCAACCAAACACAAAAACCAAACCACCAAACAGATATGGTATTAATTTTGAAAGGAAAAAGTATGAAAAAAATTCCACATTTATTGTTACAGAATTTGGTTTTTTTCCCCCATTTATTGTTACAGAATTTGGTTGGGTTTTTTCCCTCCAAAACCAGAATCTTAAATTTCACTTTGTTCAGTTGTTTTCAATTTGAATATAAAATATCTTTTGAGAAAATTATGATGAAATGTTTCCATGATGAAATGTTATGCTGTATAATGTATATGATGAAGTCCATTATTATAAATTAAAAAGCATTTACTGAGCATCTGACATTTTACTTCTTTTTGAAATGATTATGTTTATACTTTCTCAGTTGTGCAAGATTAAGACATACTGATTAAACACTTATTTTTCAAAGAATGATACAAATGTTTTTTACGTCTCACACTCAATGGTCTCCATGATAGAACTGCAGTGATTTATATCTAAAGGAAAACTGACCATTAATGATATCTTGGCATCTCATATAATCTGTTATCAAAAATTGTTTAGACTGAAATAAAACCTCTTAAAATACCACATATATCTTGGAAGAGATAATTATTTAACTAAATCATAGAACTACATAAATTATCTTTCCATCTTATCACGTTTTTATGTTAAGAGCAAAGTTTTCCAATGTAGGAAACACTTTTTTCATCCTATCAGTCTCTACTGCCCTGATGGCGATAGAAATAAAGCTGTAATTCTGAAAAGTTATTAATCCATTTGCAGTGCTTTAAAAATGGAAAAATAATTATAGATTTTTATTGGGAGGTTAAAGAGTATTTTATGTTTTGCAGTTTTCTCAGTCACTTTTTCAGTTTGCATGGGTTCAATTTGAGTTTTACAAGCTAGTAATGAATCAAGGAATATAGCTGATGTTATAACTTCTTGAAGTTTCATTCTAAAATATTTAAAATCATGAAATTCTCTTTTATCAAGGTCCTGACAAAATATCAAAGTGTCAGGGTTTTGAGGTAAAATTCTAAAAAATACTTTCAAGCTTTCTGGATTTTCTCTTGTTGGCCAGAAGAAAGTGTAACACGCTTGAAAATTATTCTACAATTGTAGTTCAAACAACTTTTCCTAACAGATTAACAATTAATCCTTTTCCAGAAGTATATTATGATCCATTTCTGCAAGCACTTAAACCAATACCACAAAACCTGGGGCTTGAAATACTTCTGGAAAAGATTTAATGGTTGTGTCTGACCTGCAAGCATAAATTGAAGTTGCCTAATCCAGGATCAAATATTTCTGTGATTGCAAATTGAATTCAGGTTCCATAGAGTTCATTAAAAGTATGTGTTGCTTGTTTATAAAGCAGTGTTATTTGGTTCAGTTAGTGTTATTTAAAAAAATAATAAAAAAAGCGGTTTTAGGAAAAAGGTGGAGGGTTTGTCAGTTCCATATTTTCATTTTTTAGAAGCCTATACATAAGAAAAAATACTGCAAAGTAGTAAAATCACTTCTTACAAAACAATCTTATAGAAATTCCTCCTGAAATTCTATTTAGGCATCTGTTCTTCACAGGGTTTGTTGCATGGTCTTTCTCTGTGGTTTTGATATTTTAAATACGATTTGTTATGCCTCTTTTGAGCAAGGATATTCTTTTATTTTGCAGAACTCCTTCAGATGTTTGGGTTGGGAACTTTGGGACGCAATTGTTGATTTTTTTACCAAAAAAATCCTACCAGTTCTGAGGCTTTGAGTCTTGTGAACATTTTTCACAGACAGAGAAGGCGTAGGAGCAGATCTGGAGCATCTCCCAACTTGTTCTTGAGCCCTCAGCAGAGCTCTACTGCTTTCAACAGCAGCACCACCAAAATCCCCCTGCTCTTTCAGTGCTTCCAGCCCAGGTCCCAGCCTGGGCTCAGGGCTGGGGATGGGAGCAGTGGGAGCCAGCCAGGGTGTCCCTGCTCTCTGCAGGTTTGCTCCTCAGGACGTTTGGATTCACTGCCTGCAAGTTCACTCTAAGTCTGACTTCTGCTTCACCTCAGAATATGTCTAGAGTGATTTTCCTTTCTTTTACTTTTTTTTTTTTCCTTTTTAATTGGAAAATGGCTAAAAGTTCTCCCTGACCTTTTTATCCTGCTGGCAGTGCCCCTGCCTTTCTATTAATAACAGGCTTTGGGGAGTGTTTCGTCTGCCCTGGCAGCAGAACTGCTATTTCTTACTCAGTTTGGTATCTGCAATTACAGTACTTTTCTGAAGTGCAAAAGACATCTATAAAAATCAAACCCATCTCCCTGCTTAGCATCAGGCACAGTGCAGCAGCTCACTGCTGCTTCCAGTAGGTTTTCCATCTTTTCTTCAGAATCCTGCAGTGATCATCAGCAAAGGCTATGCTGTCAGGTGAAGGACCCTCAGTGAAGTGGCAGGAATAAAGCACATCACCAGAGAGAGCACTGAGCTTGGCTTGGATGTTTGCTGGTGTCTTGGTTAAGTGGCCTGCATTTCCAAGACACCTTTAATAGAGAGACATCATCCTTGAAGACAGTGCTAGTGGGAAGCTGGAGAAGGAATTCTCCTCTTTTCCTAGGCCCTGATTTCTTCCTTTTGGATGGACAGTACTGGTGAGGCTGATTTCCTGTACCTGCTCTCCATGGGGTCTGCAAGGCTTTCAAGAGGTCACTTGATAACCTGGAGTGTCCCAAAGACAAATAAGTGTTAATGGGAGGGTTTAAATGCAAGAAGCTGTTGTTGGTGCATCAGGGAGCATCTGCAGTTTCAGGGTACTCCCTGAGAGGTCAGTGATATTCTCTCTGTGCTCTCTTGTCTCAGGTTTAGAAATTCTGCTGCTGGTCACAACTGGCTGCGTGTGTTGCCAGGCCCAGCAGTGAGTGACCTTGCATGCAATGAATTTATTGCTGTCAATAAATTAAAAGCCCATTTCACTCTTTCCTCCAGTCTCTCTCTCTTCCCAGAGGGTCTTTCTTTCCAATCCACCCATGGGGGAACCTATCCATTCATTCATGAGCAAAACTTACACCATGTCATGCCATTACAGGGTTATTTTCATCATGCAAGTCCACAGTGTTTTTTATGGGAACAGAGAGTTTCTGAACAGCTTTCTTGGGGGGAGCCCAATGTGCTTTGTTCTCATCCCACACCCAGGCAGTCCCCTGGGGGGGAAGCAAAGGTGCATTAGCACCTTCCAAGCCTTTTATTCCAGGGGTTCTGTCCATCCTTGGGTTGCCCACCAGCCTCAGAGCAACCCTTCCCCAAACCATGCAGCCAATGGACCTCTACTCCCACCCCAGAGCTGGTCCCATCTCCAGCAGCACTGCACCATCCCTATCCTTTAATCCCAGGTGGCAGAGGCTGGTGCCCACTGCCTTCCCACCTGCCTGCTGCTGGCAAACAAAGCTAATCCCAGGAGAGCAGAGTTATGGATGCAGTGGCTGCAATGAGCAGTGAATTGACTGCAAACCTGCTCTGACTGAGCCTCTGCCTGCTGATAATCTGCACAGAGAATTTGTTTTCTTTGGGTTTGTGTTTTCCACCAGCCTCTTGTTTTCTTCCATGAATTCCACATTGCCTCTTGTGTTTTACCTTTCCTGGCAAAACTGTTTCTCCTCATGACACACAGCTCTCCCCTAGGGCTGGTTATGTAAGGTATTGCTGCTTGGTGTTTGTACAACCCTACATCTTGATCCCCTGTAGAGAGCACATTGTGTATCCTACTGGCAGCAAACAAAAGCAGTTTCCTATATAAAATACACAAGTCTTGCCTCTGTGCTTGCATGTTTAGGTAAACACCCTCCTCCTTTTCGGGACACAAAGGAAGAACACGATCAGTACCTGCCATCCTGGTGATGTGTGGATCCAAATGGCAAAAAAAAAAAAAAAAAAAAAAAAAAAAAAAAAAAGGAAAAATATTCTCCTTATAAGGAGGAAAGGCTGCTCTTCTCTAGTCTGTGTTGTATATATAACTTTCACACTTCACACTCTCATACCGTTTTAAATGCAAACAGCTCTTCCAGCCAGCAGCGTCACAGTTGTTTCAAGGACAAACACATTTGTTTTGTCTTTAAATGAATGTATTCATCCTGAGTGGCAGTGCAGGGGCTACCTCTTTCTCAGGAGGCTCCTTGAGGTTCAGCTAGTGAGATGGAGTAACACTTCTGTTAAAAAGGAAAGAGACAGGCAAAAATTCCACCTCCCAACCCCCCAGCTCCAACTGATCTGAGTGTTTGACACACTCCCATTGTGGGTAAGGTGTAGGTGTCCTTGCAGGGAAAAAAAAAATTATAAATACCTGCTTTCCTCATTATCTCTTCCTCTCTGTGCCTGGGTGATTTGTGCCTTCCCCTCTCCTGCCTCCAGCCTTTCCCTAGACACAAGCTTTATTTTATGTAGTTGCATTGCACTTTGGTCATGCAGGTAATGGACTGAACCACATCAACAAAGCCAGAACTGCAGCTGTTCAAACTCTACCTGTTGGGGTGGGCTGGGTTGGGTTTTTGGGGGCAAGGGGGTATTCATCCTGCAATATGCAGTGTGGTCCATGCTGGTGAATACATGCATGACAGCCAGGGTGGCCACAGTGCCTTGGAGCAGCTTGGTTGCATCCCCTTGGGATGAACATCCCTGTGAGCCCTTGGGATGCCCAAGCACAGAGTGCATCAGCTTCTGCCTAGACCAGAGTGATTTGATAAAGGCCACTTGTAGGATTTCCTGCTGCTTTCTTCACTTTTTAAAGTCCAGAACAAGAATAAAGGGGTTTCTGAGCCCCTTTATGGAACAGATGGCAGGGATGAGAGGCTGTCTGGGTGATGCTCAGTATCAAAGTCAAGGGAAGGCCTGGCTTTGAGGCTGGAGTCATGGTTTGCCCTGGGGGAGGAAAAGAAGGAATGGTCCAGGCCAGCTGCATAGATTTGTTGTCTCTCAAAGAGGGGATTTCTAAGTGAACAGAAGCTGGGTGGTGCAGAGGTGAAGGAGCTTGGTAAAGCTCTGAACATGTGGGGAAGGCCAAGACTGGCAAGGATGAGTGCAAAGGAAATAATTAATCCTTAATGAACATGTGAGTGGGAGGCTTAAGGGGATGGCTGAGGAGGGATGGAGCAATACCAGAGAGGGAGAGGTTGGGAATTCAATGAAATAGCAAAAGAGTTACACAGAGTAAAACACAAAACAAACAAAACAAAACTTTGCCTTGCCATTACTGCAGATTGCTCCATTATTTTCCTACCCTATCAAACACTCCCTGCAACAGCCTCCAGCTCCTGGCCTACCTTCCAGTTTCTATCCTACAGCAATGTTTCCCAAATTGCAAGGTGCAGCCCCTCCAGGGGAGGAAGGGGGACCAGAGCCCAGAGGGAGAATGAGAGATGCAAGAAGCCTGTGAATTCTTCACTCATTCACTTTGCAACCTCATTCAGGCTCCCTGCCTCTGAAATCAAGGCCTACACAGGAAAAATTCCAAACCATTCATTTTCATCCTCTATCTAAAACCAAACACATAGCAACAACAATAACAATATTTATATATATATATATAAATATTTATTTTGATACAGGCAGTGAGAGGCCCTTCTGACCAGCCCAGTTCCTACACCTGCTGAAAGGTGTCACAGCACCTGTGCTGTGCTGGGGATCACCTGAGTGTCTAAGCCACACAGCCATGCTGGTGGTGTGGCTCCTTGAGCAGACACCTGGCAGCAAAGCACTGTCCTCTCCCATCTGCACTTCCTCTCCTGAAGGTGATTGTGGCTCTCCTGCCATCCCTAAAGTTGGCATTTTTTCCTCATTTTTAAATCACAATCCCCTCTCCATCCCATGTGACAAGATTAATCATTAGATCAGTGACTTTTACTCTTTCATTTTTCTACCTTCATGCTATAAATCTGTTAGAAATGTCTTACATGTTTCATTGTGTTGGGAGGATGGGATTGTTAAATTTCTACTGTCCTGCTCTGCTTGAGAAGCTGGAAGCTTGAATACATCAAAGGTATCAGACCCAGTTAGTGTCAGGAGCAAGATCTGCGTCCTTTTTCACCAGCACTCATTGCTTACAGACATGGAGTGAAGTGTGGCTTACATTTCTCCCACTTGTCTCCCAGATTTTTGGAGTGTCAGATCTGATAGACCCTTCAGGCATTCTGCTTTTCCACTTATTTTCCTCTCCTTTAAATTCAGTGCAATCCTGGCATTGAGACATTCAGTGGGTTTGGTGGGAACACATCAGAAACGTTCTCTCCGTTCAGTGCCCGCTTCCATCTGCCTCTGCTCGAAAGCAAATGTTCCTCCACATGTTCTCCACCTCCAGCACCACGAGAAGGGGTGGAACATCTCACTCTGAGTGCTGCTCACTCCTGCCCTGGCTGTGGCAATGCTCAGGGGCAGCAGCACCTGCAGAGGAGCAGCTCCTGGCAGGCGGCTGCTGCTGCTCTGCAGCGCACTCCAGGGTGAGCTGTGCTGCTTCACACAACCAAAATCTGCCTGAAGGAGGAAAAAACCCACAACTTTGCATGAGTGCTACTGGGAACAAACACAGAATGGGAAACCAACCAGCTCTGTTCTGTTGCCATTGTATTGCAAAGGTTTCATACCTTCTCGGTGAGTTCTCATGGGCAGCTCCTTGTAGCACTGACTCCTCTTTCTCCACAGCCAACAAACTCCAACTCTCCTCTGGACCCACTAACCCATTCCTTTATAGCACTCTTCCTTGCTAGTCACAGCTCTGGCCTATCAAGGGCAGGCCTGTTCCTAATTTTTGGTCATTAGTACAGCTGCCACTCCTCAGGGGCAAGATTACCTTCTGCACCCTCTTTATTTTCTTACATTCTGTCCCCCTACACTGTTCCATCACTGATATTTTTTTTTTAATACATAAATTTTCTGCAGAACTGTGTGTGATCTCCCACCTGCTAATCACAGATTTCTTACATGGGTGGAAGGCAGATTTCAGTTCTATCAGCATTAATCTGGAGCAACAGTATTGATGATCTTACAGGGAAGATTGATTTCGGTTTGTTTTCTTTCTTGCTGTGAATCTCAAATGTCATCTTAAATGGAAATTTCTTTCTATATTTAGGATATTTTTTTCAATACTTCCAAGAGAATTCTGGGTTTTTTTTAATCTCCTATTCCACTCAGATTCTATTGGCTTTACTATTAATCATCTGTCTGTAAATTAATTCTCTAAAAGGTGATCTTGTCTTTTCTTCTTCTTTTTTTTTTCCAAGATGTGAGATAAAGTTTTGGTCTAGAACAGCACTTGTATCTGATCCAGTGGCAACCCACATTCAAACACAAGGATTGAATGGGAGATGAGACTCCTCCATGGTCAAGGAAAGCTTGGATATGGATCAGGCTTCTAGATCCACCTATAATGAGCTTTTTTTTTTGTTACATTGGCCCAAAATACTGCCCCTGACAAGTGACACTGAAGTAGAACTTCACAGCACAGGCTCCCTCACCTGCTGCTAGCACCAGGCACTGCCAGCTGGGCACCTCCCAGCTACACTCAGGTGTCTGAGACATCCTCCTCCCACCCACCCTGCTTTTGTCCCGCTTCTCTGTGTCTCTGAGGATGGGCAAAAGCAGCTCCAGAGTGACCATGGGGATTTTGTGGAAGTTGGATGTCAGTTTTCCTTTCCCAGCCACTGGCAACTTGGCCAGAGATCACAGTGGATTAAAAGCACAGAACTTTTTTCTCCTGTCCCCATCCTTAACAGGCAGCAAGGGACACACATGCTGCTTTCTCACCTCTGGTATTGCACAGTTCCTTAGAGTTTCCAGTAATTACTGATTTTCTCTGCCAGCAGTGGCAGATGGGAGGCTGCAGACCCAGTGATGGACTGTGGGAGTGTTTCATTGATATCGTGGGAGAATAATTGCTTTCCCTAAGTTATGGAGTTATGGTTGTTTTTGTACATTTTTTTTCTATTTTTTCTTTCAGATATGCACCAAAGAACAACCAATGGGAGGAAAAGACAGAACTGAAGGCATATGGTATTTTCCTGCTGTTTGAAGTGTATCTTAGACAATCTATGTGGCTGTAGGAAGCCCCATGGGCCACAGGTTGCCTGCTTTTAAAATGGGCATCACAATACTTAACAAGGCCAAAACACCCTGAGCAGCTTGGGTGGAAAGCACTTTAGGGCTGTGCAATGGGCAGCTGCAACATTTGCCTCAGAAAGAGGCCATATGCTGTCCTCTCTGCTCTGCACTCTGCAGCTCTGGCCATGGAAAACAATTACAAGTGAAGATCTTTTTTTTTTTTTTTTTGCCTGATTTTGATTGCCTCAGGATCAGTCCTTGTGTCTTGAATGGCCTCATGAGGAGTCCCAGCCTGTGTGACTCTACGAGCAAGGGATGCTCTGAAGGACCAGCATCAGCAACACAACAATAAAGCAAAAATAAATGTAGGATAAAATGCCAGGGGAAATCCTCTCCTCTCACCTGCCTGCAGAGGTGTTGCTGTTGCTGCCACTGGAGCAGAAGGGAGGGCTGAGGACTCAGCACTGAGCTCTGGTGTGGCTGGGATGCAAGAGCAGAAGTGCTGGGGCTGCCTGGGCAAGGGCAGTGAGCAGACACTGCTCTGGGGAACTTGTGCAGCCAGAAAGGCTGAACTCCCACCCCCAAACATGGATATTTGTGCTGGCTAAACAATATGGCTCCCTCATGGCCACCCCAGTAAAACATACAAAAATCCATTTCACTTATTAGCAGCATAAATACAGATTCAAATTTCTAAATTGGGGCAGCACTGCTGACCTCAGGCATTCCACTATTCAGAGTAAACTTAAAATCACAAACCCCCCTAAATCAATCCTCTTGATTTTCAATTTTTAAAGTATAACTAGGCATATTTTCTTGGTTTTCTTTGTGTGAAAGCTAAATACTCCAAAGTTCCAGAAGGGAGGTCTGCAGGAAAGTATTCTTCAGTGTCTGGGGCTGGGGCTGTGAGATCTCCCCAGAAGTCGTAAGGCTTGTGTTAAACCTGAGAGGTGACAGGATCTCTCTGATGTGACATCCACATGGAGGGGAGAGTGGTTGCCAGGGTGACACTGAAAATAGAGCTGGGCCTGATCCCTTCCCTCTGCAGGAGCAGCTCCCTGGGATGGGTTCAGTGGGAGAGGAACTGAGCATGAGTGGGGGGATTCATGCACTGCTGGGCGCTCTTGTGCACTGGAGGCATCATCTGGGAGAGCCCAAACATGCAGGAGAATGGCTTTTGGGGTTTCAATCCTAAATGCAGAAGCCTGAGTTTTGGATTTGGAGAGTAAATAAAAGGAAAGCATTTCTCCTTCCCTCATCCAGCACCTACTTGGATCTCATGCACCTACATGGTCTCTGAGCAATTGAAATATTTGGGTTCAAATGTAGAAATGTGTTTCAGACTCCAGATCTCAGAAATATTTGATTAATCATGTGCAATCATATGAAATTTATTTACCTTAAAAAAAAATCCCATAAAGGTTTTCTTTGGAATCATTCTCTTGGGCAACCATATTACCATTATTATTAATATTTGGAATTCATTTTAAATGAAAGCTTTTGTCTTGGGTTGTTTGTGGTTTGTTTGTTTGTTTGGGTTTTTTAGTGAAAAATCTTGAGTTATATTTTCCTTTTTAAAGTTATTTCTCTGCTCCTTGGCTAGTAACTCAGCATTTGCTGAAATTCCTTAGGAAAGGGGCTGCCCTGCCTCCGAGGTGATTTACACTGACAAGAATGTTAAAAGATTACAGATGACTGTAACATACCTGCCTAACATTAAAATCAGGTTAATTGCTTACATTTCACTGGAAGTTATGGATGGCTGCAGATCTGGGTGCTTCAGCAGATACTGGGACAGCAGGGGGTGGTTATTGATAGTTAAATTGCAGTAGAAGTTGTCTGTGTTCAGATGGGACCTCTTTGAGGGAGGACAGAACATTTCTCAAAGCTTCATATTTTCCCAGAGGGACTTTTCTAGCAGAACATGCCTGCTGTTCAAAGGAAATATTCCCCGTACGAGCAAATGAATGAAGAAGTTAGCTTTACAATAGACACCCTATTAGGGGGGCTGAAGTGAAGGACCCCAGCTACATGTGTTTTTGGAAAGCTAATAAAGGCCAGAAAATTATCTGTGGTGTTCTGTAAGGCTGCCTGTGCACAGGAGGCTGCTGCAAATCCTGCAGAAGGCAAGAGGACAGAGGCATTGAAAAAGCATAACTGGGGAGTGATGCAGCAAAAATCGAAGGTAGTGAATCTTTGCAGATTGAATTGACAAATTTAAATGCCAGCTTATTTTACTGCGTGTGTCTCTCTCTCCCACTCATCCCTTCAAGTTTCAAGTGAGATTTCAAGTGGCAAGTGGGGATTCTGCCCCCTCCCATGAGCAAAGCAGGGGATGTGAGTGAAATGGAAGGGACATTGCTGCCATGGACAGCTCTTTGTGCCAGCACTGCAGCACAGGGAGAGCTCGGTCACCCCCTGCCCTGTTCAGTCTCTGTCCTGGGGGAGGCAGGCGGAGGGTTGAGAAGATAATTTGGTTTTTTTGGGCCCCCTTTCAATTTGTCCCACAAAATCAGCCATCTCCAGGCTCGTGGTAGGCGCTGAGTGAAGAAAAGCAGCATGATTTCAGGAGGTGCTCATGTGGAGCATCCTCCCGGCCTTCCTGTCTGCCCATGTGTGCATGGAGAAGGGTGGTTTTCCTGGCCTGATCTGTCAGCACGGGTGATATTCCCATAATAAACACTCATGCTAGTTACACAAGACATGTTGACTGGTTTATTGTACAGTAATTGCTGCTCTTGCAGGACATCCACCCACTCGGACTGTGAGCAGAGGCTCCAGGCTTTTCTCAAAAACATCTGATTTTATAGAAAGTTCTAGAATCTGATTTTTACAGTATTTTCTTATGCAGTCTAAAAGAGAGCAATGCAGATTATCCTTTCCTGCCCCACATTCAGACAGACTTTTTAGGAAATGCAGAAAATGGTAAAGGAACCCATGAATACAAAATTGAACGTTGCAATCAGAGGAGCCAGCTCTCCTAATGAGGGATTATTTAACCAATGACAATGTGCTGAGAAAACCAGAGGAAATGGGTCAGCTAAAAAATCTGGTACTACAAATGCCTGGTGTAATTTCCCCTCACTAAAATGGATGTCCTTCTGAAGGGGTTGGATAAGGCATCATCTCCTGAAGTCCTGCAGCTAATTTGCAAGGCATGGATGAAAAGACTGGAGGATGGGACTGGAAGCTGGTAATGTGACACATCCAGAGTAAGATGGAATCACACAACAGAGCTTAATGAGGAAACACTTGGCCTGGCTCAGCAATTAGTGGGGTCGTTTCAGCACTTAAAAACTAGTTAACCCATCCTTAATGGCACAATTTCACAATTCCCTTAAACCAGGAATTAGCCAGGGCTCTTGTCAGGAGAAATGATGCTCTCCAGTCCCAGCTGTGAGTTTTTGCCTAATGCCATCTCCTTTCCCAAGCACATGTTGTACCCTGAACTGGAGCAGGGCACTGGACCGGTTTAAAAGGAAGCATCCGTATGAGTTAGTTTTGACTTTTTCCACTTCTCCAAACCACTTTGGTGCAAAGGTTTGTGCCAGCTCAAGTAGAAGGAGGGTGTGGGTGAAGGAAGAGGTGCTGAGGGCTGATGGTACTGCTTCATTAGTGGTGGTACTTGTCTGTGTAGTCTGAAAGGATCTGTGAATTTGTGACCTCTTGGTTGGATGGGGCTCTGAGAAACCTGATCTTGTTGAAGCTGTCCCTGCTCATTGCAGGTGCTTGGTCTAGATGACCTTTAAATGTCCTTTCCAATCCAAACCATTCTATGATTCTGTCATTAAGGACTGTGATGTTCAGACACTGCTGTTCACCTTCCAAGACCTGATCCTGGCATCTTCATGCAGAGGTGTACTAAATCTCCCTCAGAGAAAAACCTGTGAACAAGGTTACTTCAAGCCTATTAATGCCTCAAGATTCTTAGTGGCTCTTACCTGGTCCCAGGCACAGCTGAGTTAAAAGCTTACACCCCTGATTCTCTTGCTCCCAATGCATAAAATCGTGTTGCCAATGCACAAGTTCTTATACAACGTGAGGATTGCATTAGGGGAAGATTTTGCTCTGAGTTCAGATGCTGCCTTCCAAGTATGGGGAGCATCTGCATCATCAAAAAGTAAAGCCAAGGATGAGATAGCACAGGAATTATTTAATATTTGAGCCAATAAAAACTGCATCAGACCATCCCAAAGAAATATTTGTGCTGTTAAAAGGGAGAGAACAACCAATGGTCTGGTAATAGGAAGATGTAAACCTCCCTGATTAAAGATAAAGGAAATCTCCTGGAGAAAAGAAAAAGCTGAGTAAATCTTCAAAGAGGGATCCTGCCAAAGAAGGATCTCAACTGCACAGGGAAAGCCAAATTCCCAAGACTTAACGCTTCCTGTAGTGCAGAGAGGATGGAAGCCTGACAATCCCATAAGAGATCTTCAGCTAGAAAGACCAGGGAAGAAAACCTCTAAAAGTGATCCAAGACACAAAATTCTGACAACAAATACTGTGTCCAGTTTTGGACCCCTCAAGACAAGAAGGATGTTGGGGTGCTGGAGCATGTTCAGAGAAGACAGCAGAGCTGGGGAAGGGTCTGGAGCACAGATCTGATGAGGAGCAGCTGAGGGAGCTGGGGGTGTTTAGCCTGGAGGAAAGGAGGCTCAGGGGTGACCTTTTGAATCTCTACAGCTCCTTGACAGGAGGCTGTAGCAAGGTGGGGTTGGTCTCTTCTCCCAGGTAACAAGAAATAAGACAAGAGGAAATCCCATCAAGTTACACGGGGGAGGTGTAGATTGGATATTGGGAAAAATTCCTTCACTGAAAGGTTTGTCAAGCACTAGAAGAGACTGCCCAGGTTAGTGGTAGTTACCATTCCTGGGGGTATCTAAAAGACCTGGAGACATGGCTCTCTTAGGGACATGGATTAGTGGTGGACTTGGCAGTGCTGGGTTAGTGGCTGGACTGGATGACTCTAAAGGCATTTCCCAACCTCACTGATAGATTTGGTTTTATGATTTCAAGAGGGAAGGATCTTTGGATCCACAGGTCCTAAAGAAGGCAGTGAGACTGCAGAGAGGAGCCTGACTTGGTGCAGAGCTGAGGACCTGGGTGGCCCTGTCCTGACCAGCTGTGTCCTGGGGCTGTGGGAGAGGCTCCAGCTGAGACACTGAGACCTTTCCTGTAAGGTGCTACCAGCACAAGGAGCTGAGCAACTGGAGAGCTGTGAAAAGACAGATTAACAAACAACTGTGGCATTCACATTCTCTGAAAAAATCCCTTCACCCAGGATTTTTCTCCTGGGAAGCTGAGAAGCCTCAGAGAAAAGGAAAACAATTCTTATGTCATTTGCTTCTCCTGTGTTGTGCTCACATGTGGAATGTGTTTGGGGATTGTTTACCCACAGGTGATTGTTTCATTGGATTCTGGTGTGAGTTGTTTTCACTCTCTGGCCAATCAGGGCCAAGCTGTGTCGAGGCTCTGGACAGAGTCACGAGTTTTCATTATTAGCTTTTTAGCATTCTGTAAGTATCCTGTCTGTAGTCTTTAGTATAGTATAGTATTCTTTAATATAATAAGGTATCATAAAGTAATAAATTAGCCTTCTGAGAACATGGAGTCAGATGCATCATTCCTGCCTTTGTCAAGGCATTTCCCAGCAAATACAATGAACAACTTGTTTTACAGGTGAGCCTGGCCCAAGTCACTCCACACTTTGGGTGTCCAGGCTCAAGGACCTTCTCTTCATTTATTTAATTTCATTCTCTCAGTGTTCCATGGATTCAAGCATGCAGCAGCAGCAACAGATGCTTAGAGACAGTGGTGATGGGTGCTGTACAAAACCTTGCATAGCTATGGAAACCACAGTTGCATTTATCCATCAGAAATGAGTATCTGGCAGCCCATGTCTATCCTTCATGTTCTGGAAGATCATGAAAAAAATACTTGTACATGGCATTATATTTCACAGCTTTCTTTTCTACTTGGCAACGCACACTTATCTCTATTTGATAATAATAATGGTGCATGTATTTTTAGACTAACATTATGTGATATTAATTCCAAACGTTATCCAATGTAATGCAAACTGAGAAGAAAAGCCTTTAGAGAGAAGAATTGGGGAAATGAAATAAGATTTAACCTGGTAACAAATAGACAATTTATTTCAAAGTTTAAATAAACACTTTTTAAATTCAAAAATAAAGAAAACAGCAGAGAGTACATTTCTGGATAATTCAGTCTTCAGTTTTCATGTTCAAGGAGTCTTCCTAATTGTCTGATTTTGCTAAGCAGAGTGTAAGAACAGAACATGTACTGTATCTGTCACATCTTTATAACCCAGAGGAATGAGAACAAGACTAGGAGGAGGCATTTCAGAGCCTCCCTCATGGGTCTGACAATGCCTGTATCATCAGGGACAAGTGTCATTCCTTCTCTCTTCTCCTTTCTCATTTCCAAAATTAAGGCAATAATACAAAGCTGTAGATATCTGCATTAGAAGGAAGAAAAAATTCAAATGGAGGTGATAGAGCTGCTTTTCTCCAGCAGTAATTGGCTGCATTCAAAGCCATGGGTAAAAGTGAAATAACTGTGACAGCACCGTGGTACCTTGTGCTTTTACCTGCCCTATTTTTCCCCAGCAGGGAGCTCATCCTGCATTCCCAGGCAGCCACCATGGCTGAGCTGGCAGCTGCATGTTGCTGACTTGGTCATTCATGCTCAGTAAATGTGCTCCAAAAACACTCAAATCCACAGGACAGGCAAGAGCTTGGCAGACCCTGAGTAAAATCCTGGCCCTGAGTGAAATCTGTGGCAGACTTTCTGTAGGTGAAGGAATGTTCCTTACTGCCCTGGTTAGCATAGAAACACCTCCTCTCCTCTCCTCTCCTCCCTGCACTATCAGCTCTCAAGCTGTCCTGGGAAGCAAAGCCATGGAAAATGGAAACCTTGGACACTGCAGAGAGGTGTTGGCTCTTTGTATGGGTGCTCCAGACACACAGGGAGAAGGAATTCTGTGTGTAATACCTTAGTTAGCTAATTATCTGGAAATGATCTGGAAATGAACTGTGATTCTAAGTTCATTAAAATACTTATCTGGGAAAAAAAAAATCTGGAACAGATAACAGGAATTTCAGAGGTTCATAAAGACATGAGTGATAAAGAAATTAAAGTAAATTACACTCCATTGTCTTCCAAGGAGCTCAAAGTCACAGGGCCTTCTTGCTAAATCATGCTAACCTGCATTTACACCATGTTCCTTTGGTGCCTCCTACAGCTGTTTTTTCAAATCCAAATCTTCTCACCCCCTCCCCAAAGGTTGCTGATCTCTAACTTTATTTAAGAGGCAGTTTCAACACTCCTGCCCACAAATTATTGACAGCCCTCTTCTCCCCTCATATGGCAATGCCTCTTCAGTTAACCAGGTACCCCCTGATGGACTGGGCTGGGCAATTAAAAAACCACTGATGTGGCAAGGAATAAAACTTCTCTTTTCCTCACCTCACCTACTTCCGATGAATCAGTGAATATCAGCATGAAGCTGTTCAGTATTTAAACTTCATCCCCTATCAGTGTGAAAATGGACAGCAGCTCCTGCTACAGGCATACAAGAGAGATTTATAGATACAGCTTGTTACTGGCCCCTGACTGAGACCAAATACAGCAATAAGGGTCTGAGGCCACTGGATCTCAACCCCTGGTTTCATGGGGTGCTGTGAACAATGTGAATGGCAGAAAAGGTGAAAAAATTTGAATTAATTGTATTTTCTCATAGGGCAGATCAGTTCCTGAGGGTAAGGAGTCATATATTCCTTTTGATAAACCCCGTCTGAGGTTACTGTTTCCAAATGCAGGCCCTAACAATGATTTAACTCAGATGTAGGAAAAAAAAAAAGATAAAAATTGTACAGCTACCTATCCATCTCTGTTGGGGAAAATCCTCAGTTAAAGTCTCAAGCAGTGGAGATCATGTGTCTTTCACAGCTTGAAATCCTGGCAAAAAGGAACTTGAGGAATTTCAGTTATTCCACATGACACTGGGCTTGCCTTGCTACTTCCTTCAGAGCAATCTGCCCCTCCAAAGGAAAATCTGAAGCAGTGTAGCAATGGTGATTTTGGTGGTGCAGAGGTGAATTTGCACCAAAGAGCTGCTCCTTATTTAGGGAGCAATGCCAGCTGTCCTGGCCATTGTTCCCATGGAGCAGGACAATGTGCAGCCTGCAGCTGGCAGAGTGTTGCCTCACATTATTGTTTTTCCTGAGAGAACACCACGACCAGGATATGTGCTACTCTTTCCTGCTCTCCACAGATATATCTGCCTCCAAAAAAAAAATTAAAAAGTGGCCATTCTGGTTCAAATCCAAGAGGTTTGGCCTGCAACATAAACAGAAAATGTCTCACAGCTTGAAGCACTTCACTTGGCTGCTCCCCCCAACCCCCTCCCACCCTCACCAGAGACCTGACAGGCTCTGAGTGCAGCCAGAGGTGAGGGAGGTCCCTGGTACAGTGCCAGTGGCCATTTTCTGAAAAATTCAGAAATTCACCTGCCTTGATTTGCTGCTACAGAGTAGCAGGAGAGGAAGGAATTGGCAGGGGGAGGGAAGGAAAAGCAAACCCGACCTGGGACTGATGACCAGGTGACAGGGCAGGGAGGAGCCAGGGCAGGGAGGGAGGGAAGCATCTGCCCAAAACTATGGAGGAACCATACACAGCATGATCCTCTGCCTAAGTGACAGGCACCTCCCCCAACAGGGCTGCAGACAACCCTCACTGGAGTTATTTTCCCCAGGAAATATTCCTTTAAGCCATTTAAACCAGAGCTGTTTCCATCCACATTCCCCTTATGCCAAAAACATCCCTTCAGGAAGATGCCCACTGCCTGGACCCTCTGCCTGGGAGAGCTCAGAACTTGCTGTGGGCCAAGCCAACTTTTTGTGAAGGCTGGTGTCAGTGTGGGCATGTGCTGCCAGGTGCTGTCTCAAAGCCTGTGAACCCAGACAAATCTGCACAATCACTCCTTGACATTTCCTCTGCAGGGCTGGTGGAGCAGCGGCCAAAGGGATCGGCTGTGGCAGCCCCGTGTGGAGCCTGTTCCAGGGCTGGGTCACCCAACCACTGCTGCTCCTCTTGCTCCTGCCACTGGCAAACTGCTCCCAGAGACAAAGAAATAGCCCAGGTGTTTGGCAAACTTGGGCTGAATCAAAAAAAAAAAAAAAAAGATAAACAAAAACCAAACATTTCTAGACACATGCGGGTAATGTGCGGACCTCAGGTGTAGCTGACCCCTCAGAGCTGTCCTCTTTGGAGGCCAGCTTTTCTTGTTTGGAGGCCAGCTTTTCTTGTTTGGAGGCCAGCTTTTCCTTTTTTGGTGGCTCTCTGAGGGAAAATAGCTTGGGAAATCCTGCACCTGCTGGCTGGCACCTGGCAAACAGGGCCATTTCTGCTGCCATGGGACGAGTTGAGCTCTGAAGAGCCTCACCTTTCCCATCAGTCGCTGAGCGCCCATGCTGTCCATCCTTTTATCAGTTTACAAAATTGAGAAGTGGAATACTTTAGTTGAAAAACAGCTTTTCCCCCTTTTCCTGAAGGCTTTCTTCCTCTTTATGGAAAGATTTTTCTATTGTCAGTCCCACTTTCAGGGTAAATCGATATGTATATTTTGCCAAGGTGCAAACTAGAGCACCCAGAGCTGTTGGGGTTTTGTGGAGTTCTTTACCCAGTACTGAACAATTTGTCTTACATGTGCCTGTTGCCAAGCCTGAGCAGCTCCCTGTGTGTAGGAAGGGGCCTGGGTAAATATAAAGCAACATAAAAATGAGGTCTTGAGAAAGAATGAGACACTTGACCCTGCTGGAGAACTGCTTCAAGGATCCTGATGCTGGAAAAGCTGCATCCTCTGTCCCTTCCCTCCCCTTCTCCCCTCCCAAGACTCAGATACATTTTTCAGCCTTCTGTTTTTCAATGGAAGACAGATGTCCAAAAACATGTGTTCAGGTGTAACGTGACTGAAGCTTCACATGGAGAAGCTTTCACTGGACATTTAAGGACTTTTGGTGTCCCCCTGCAGCCAGAGGAGGCTCCTCTGGAAGATGAAGGAAACATGACCCATCCTGGGTGCTCTGGGGCTCAGAGCTCACCCAGCATTAAGGATGCTTTTCCCAGATCACTGAGGCCATGATGTGGAGCTATTCAGTGATTCCCATCAGCACAGGGCAGAAAGAGGATTTTATGCCCTTTTCCCCACTAGTTTCTCTGTTACAGCTAAGCCAAATGAATTCCTGTGTCATCCAATATTCTCAATTGATTTTGAAACCACCATTCTTGCTGCTTTTAATGATGCTCCTTCAGTCACAGGAGTTCTTTGTGTTTCAAGAAATGTCATCTGCCTTTATCCTGCTACATTCACCTGTTGTTAAGTAGAATACTGAATTAAGGAATTTACTTCCTTTTATTCAGTAATAGGAACAAAGAGCTCCTAATTAGGACTAGATTTGAGCAGTAACTAGGCCTGACTTTGCTCTGGGTTCCAGAGCCTCTGTGTTGCCCTTTTCCAAGAATGGTATCAACCTGTAGGAGCAATCTCAAGGAAAATTGCTTAATTCATCAAGACACGTGGTTACATACTGATCTCTTCTGCAGATTCAGCTCAAGTTGAGCTATTTCTTTGTCTCTGGGACCAGTTTGCCAGTGATAGGATCAAGAGGTGCATGCAGTCCTGCTGAGGTCAGCAGTGTTCCTCACATCCATGAAATGAAGAGCTGACTTCAGTCCTTCACCACCACCAGGGCAGAGCTGCCATGACTGTCCTATCCATCAGAGGGAACATTCCCTGATCCTCTCAAGCAATGATCATCCAAAACAGGCTTTCAGGCTGCTGCAAGAAAGAGGAAAATTTAGCAGCAAAAATATTCCCTCTTTTAGAAAGGTCAAACGCACAAAAAAGACATTTTTGAAGGAATGTCGGATGACCCCCAGAGCCTCTGACAGGCAATTTTCCTGTCCCTGCACTGCTTGGAGTTTTAATTGCCTCTTTGGGGAGGTGCTAGAAGCCGCCTGAGATTGCAGTTACAATCCAGCAATTTGGCACACGTGACTTCTTCAAATATGGGAGCAATTAGCAAAAAGTGATATGGTGAATGGTAGCGTAAGCACTGGATTCTGGACAGCATTCAGACAAGAAATCTAAACCAGAGCAGACTGGGGCAGACAGAAATCCAAACAAGCTTTCACAGAAATAAAAAGCGTCGGCTACACTTAGATAATGAGAGCCCAACATCAGGAGATTGAATTCAAAGTCACCATTGCACTCCTAAAATTCACTGACTGAACGGGTTGCAGCAGAAAGTGCAAGTTCACTAAAGCAGTTTGTGAGAAAAAAAAAAAAATCCAAAATGTTTAGTAGAAATAGCTTTAAAAACTTCTGGGAGAATTAAGTGAACCCAGATTGGACAATGAGCACACCAATTCATAGAGGAGAGGAGAAACAAATCTGTATTCTAGGCATCAGCTAAGATTTGTGTGTTCCCACAGGAGCTAATTTCCTAGATAATTTTTTCTTATATTGTTCATACAGCATTCTTTTTAGCAACCTGCAGGATGCCATGAAGCATTAACAGTAGGTTTAAGGCATGAGCTAGCGAGCAGTTCCTGTCTTAGGAACAGAAAATCCCCAAGTCACCAAACCCTTCCCATTTCAAACAAATGCAAGCAGCATTTGTCCTAAATAATGCCTCCCCAGTCCAGCTAGGTCTGCTTTAACAACTGGAAATGAACCATTTGCAGCCAGGATGATGCTGTGTCATGGGATCATCACACTTCAAACAGGTTTTGCTCTGTCAGTGAAGTTCCCACCCTGTCCAACACCTGAATGTGGTGCCCAGCTGGGTCCCCTCTGTCTGGGGGCAGTGGCTGTGCCCCAGTGGGGACTGGGCTGCTCCACTGCTGAGACAGAAGAGTGAGCAACAGCTGAGAAAGGACAGAAAGAGGAATGGAAATTGGGCAGGAACAAAAAAAGGGAGGAGGACTGATATAATAAAGAAGGAAAACATGGTAGCTGGAAAAGCAAGAAATGTACAAGCAGCCGATCGATGAAATAGCAAGAAATAATTAATTAGTGAGCAAAACCAGAGGGCAATGAAATTAAATGGTTAATTATGTAATGGAGCAAACAGCAAATTAATTAAACGTGTGTGGATCTACCAGGTGCTCTGATTATTTAAGGCAAAACATGGTTAGTGAAACTGTTCATTCTCTGGTATTTCAGTTATTCATGGTATCTCTGGCCATGGGGATTAGAGGCTGTTTAAATGCAAGGTCCAGCCATGTATATCTAACAATCATTTATCTTGATAGTGCAAGTGAGATGAACAGGACAGTGATGGAAAGTAGTAGGGACACAGCTGTTCTGAATAAAATGCCTTTAAAGAAGATACTATAACAAGAAAATATATAATGTGTTGCTTTATTTTTATTTTCTTTTGATTTTTTTTTTTGACTAATCAGTTTAAATTGTTACAGCTGAGAATAGAAGCTGGAAATGTTTGGCTCTTGCTGCTCTGACAATGGAAACTCTACTATGTCTGAAGCAAGGTAATTCAAATAGATACAATTGCTTATTCTTTGGTTAACTTTAAACTGCTGGAGGAAGCCAGGATTTTTGAAAATGAATGATTAACAAACTATTACAATAATGTCTAATGATTGAAAAAAAAATCATCTCCTGCTTACCTGTTGATTAAAGTCTTGATAAACCCACTGTAGTGTCTAAAATAATTCTGGGTTACTTTGTAACTCCACTTAGGTATGGCAATGTTCTCCTACAGTCTGATCTGCTAATATTGCCTGGTATTTTTTTTTTAAATTTTTTCCCCCAGTGGGAGTTTCCTATTTATTTTTGGAATTTTTGTTCTGTAAATATTTTCTAATTTCCTCTCTGTTAAGTAGATTTTGATCTCAGGTGTGATTGCATTAAATTGAAGTCATTCCTTTTCTCTTATTAAGTGTTCCTGATGAACACAATCGGCCCATGTGATCGTTCTTGGGAATATTTATAAGTGGTATGAAAAAATTTCTTGCATGAATAGCCAGAACACACACTGAATACTTTGAGGACTCCACCAAGAGCTCCTCGCAGCATTTAAAAGTGGTTTTCTGACCTAGGAGGTCATGGGTAGCAGTTGTGTGTATTTGGAAAGTAATAGAAAATGTAGCATTGCCTGTATCATTCATTTATCCCCATCACCTGCACATAAATGTTTCCCTCACCTAATACTTCACAGCTCTACAGGATGCATTTATTGTCTCAAATGTGTAGAGCTACAGCAGAATAAGGACTTAAATAAACCACAGGTGTGAAAAATTCCAACTGGCAACTTCAAACTAAACACCACGAAGCACAAAAAGGCACTTGTCAGAGGTGGAAGGAGCAGTTTGATTAAATCATTGCTTCAGCCCAGACATGTTGGGCCTAATTCTCCCCTCCCACAGCTGACTCACATGGAGCGTGGGCAGTGGCACTGCTGTAAGACTGGAGTGGTGGCACTTGGACTCTGGAGCTCTCATTATGCCTGTCTGACACCACGGAGCTGAAATGTGCAGCTGAACAGATTTATGCTGCTGCTCTCATCAGAGGTGAAGGACTGCTCCTACTCATGGTATGGGATCACTAAACTGAGGTGGGGAGAATTTTAATAGCCAACCTTGCCCCAGTGTTGAAAGCAACAGAACCTGGCTGAGCTGCTGGTGAGGCAGGCAAGAGATGGATCTTCCTTTTACTGTGTTTTTCTTGCTGCCAGTTGCCAGGGAGGAGCCAGCATGGCATCATTTTGAAGTACTGCAATTGAAAGCTCCACTGCCATCAAATTTTATGGCCCCATCCTCTGCTCCCTGTCACTTTGGCCTGTGTCCTCACCTGGAATCCCCTCCTGGCAAGAGCCTCTGATCGTTTGGAGCAGGGCAGGACCAGGCAATTGCAGAGCAAGCACCTCCCGCCTGCATCTCCCTCTCCTGATTTGACTTCTAGGGAAGAGAAGGCATGGCAGCTGCATTAGGCATGCCAAGCACAGTGTCTCCAGTGAGTAGGCTGGAGAGCTGAATCCTCCTTAGAAGTGCTTTTAAAGATCATGGCAAATGGGGCTGACCAGAGCCCTTTCCAGCCTCAGCACAGCAGTGGCCAGCTGGAGAATACGGGCGCTGCATTGCTGCCCATGTGAGCAGGGAAAAGAGGGATTTGTTTCTTAAAGTGTGAAATGCACCAGTGCATGAGTGTTAGCTTATTTGAAAACCATCAGCATGAATAGTTAGGATTACATTGCTTTGAGTACTAATGAGGAAAGTGTTTGCCATTTTTCTGTTAGTGAAAGCCACACGATCCACTTTATTCTTATGTTCGTATTATTGCAGTTACAAGAGACAATTTGCAAATGCCTGGCTGCTTCATAAAAGCTAAAGTACTTGGATTCACAGCAGGTACTAATTTTGTGTGCATCTGCTGAGCTGTGCATGGCATCAACCTGTTTTTAATTACACCTGCATGTCAGGCTCAAAATGCATCTGTGAACAGGAAAGATGAAAGGTAGACAGAACAGGATGTCATGTATTTCCCATCACCTTTCACTGGCTGGCTGCCCACAGAAGTAAGAGGAAATTCCCTTCTTTCAGAGTGAAAATGTAAAGATTTACTAAGCTTTGCACTGCCAACAGCAAGGTGTAATCACTCCTTTAAGGAAGCATGCATGTGTTAACAGGGGTGAGCAGGGGGAGCTCCAAATAGCTTTCCACACCTTCCCTACCACTGATCTGTAAAGGGCAACAAGTAGCTCTTGCTTTGTTATATTTTATTTGCATTGAAATGTGTAAGTTGGTTGACTTAACATCCCAACTTCATTGTGAAATAAAATATGTGAAAGCAGGAGTGAGCAGGGCTTTTCAATGGCTTGAGTAACAAAGACAAAAGTTAAACAACACTTTTCTGTTACTTCACCCAAGTATAGGAAAAATTGTTTTTATGCATTTTTTACAAATAAAATAATTCAGACTACAGTTAGGAATGCCATGACTCTTGAAACACTGGACAAGGTGATTCAAAAACTGCTAGACAGTCAGAAGAAATGTTTTTCATGAAGAAATTCCCTCTGAATAAAAAGTACTAAGCCATTTGTGATTGCACCTTCAAGCCATTCCTTTAATTTATTCCTGTCATTTGGAATTGTTTCTTTTTCTAATTGCATTAAAAATTGTGCACTTTAAAGGCTGTGGTGTGTGCCAAGAATGTGTATTTGTAGCCAGTGCATAAAATGGGGGAACAGGGAAAGAACAATTGCATTTTTTATTCTGGAATCCAGTCAGACTTTCAAAGCTACCGCAACTACTTTGCTTCAAAAAACAGCAATGAAAATCAATAACGGTAACACAAGTTTAAAAGATAAAGAAGTTATTCACAGTCCCCTTCTATTTTAACATAAGTGCAAGTTGTTGAAACTTTTTGATCCTGTTGCTTATTCCTACAGTATTTCTTGGCAATTTGGGGTGTCTCAGTAGCACCTACATGTATTTACCAGTGATAAAAAGCATCCATCTGGCAGGCTGAGGCTTGGTTTTGTGTGCAGGTAGCCTCGAGCCCCTGGCTTTGGTAACCAGGTGTGGGCTCTGCAAAGCCCAGGTTGATGCAGGAGGGCATCCCTGCCTCGTGCCCAGGGTGGTCACCCCTCTGACAGCCCCAGGGGCAGGGGCTGGGGGGAACTCCCTGGTGTCTGCCAGAGTTAGGGGAGGAGAAGGGAACAGGGCCAATGCATCTCACTGCTTAATTTTTGTGTCCAAGTTTTAATGAGTTTAGTCAGAGGCCTTGGAGACTGTAGACCTGAATTCCTGCTTTCCTCAGTCAGGCACTGATCCAGTAGAAGCTGTGGTTGTAACTGCCCTGGCACCATCTTTGCTCTCCTGGAGTGTGATATGAAAAACAAAACAAAACAACTCTTTTTCAGTAGAGGGAAGGGCCTTTCAGTATATTTCAAACTTGAGGTGAGAGAAAGCAAAATAAACCAGAAATGAGGTTGACATCCAAAGACTCTGGAAGGTCTCTGCCCCCAAGGTTTCCCTCCTTTGTAGCCCCATGATCCAAATATTCCCTGGATTTTTTGCATGCCTTTTCCATTTATGCCACCAGCTGTAATTCCAGTTTCATGGTAACCTGGAAAAATCTCACCATTTTCAGCAGAGCCCTGCCAGGTTCTACTCTTTATGAGCCCTAAAGTTCACAGAGGTGGTGCCTTTACCTCCTTCCATTGCTACTGAGCAGATGCATTTGTTTCTGAAGGGTAAAAGCTCACTGCTGGTTTTAAAGTTGTATCCCATTAACTTATTTCATCTGTCAGGGGCTGTAAGTCTTACATAACACAACACCTTTTTTCTTCCTTTAGTGAAACCACAGTTTTAATACAACACTTTCTTTGTTACCTGAATACACTTTTCTTTTTGTGCACTTTTGTGCAGGCTGCAGGAATCCAGACAAACAAGTGTTAATTCCCCATGATGTTTTCCAGCTGACAGGCCTAATTGATTTGATTTCCACTGTTTTCACAAGTGACCCCCCTCAACCCGTCATCACCACTTCTTTTGATACCTGAGCTTTACTTTCTACTCTCACATTCCACTTCAACAACTAATAAAGAGCTCATTAGGAAGGAAGAAACTCATTACTTGTTTTCCAAACTCTGCTCCATGCAGCACATTCAGTGGGTTATAGCCCTGTATTATTAATCAATACAGAACATTTGCTTCCATTAGGTTACCAGCATCTTTTATCATCAGGCTGAGGGTAGGAACCTGTTTCTTTGTATTCTGCTAACCCACGCTCCAGCTAGACTAGACAGAGATAAAAGACAGCTGAGTAATATTTTCCTGAGATCCCTGATGATGCACACAGATGGCCTGTAACAAATTAAATATGCAAGGTGACGGCTGGAGTTCTCCTCACTCCAAGTTCAACTTTTACGGCTTAGAGAGTATTTCACTCCTTACAACACAGCTTCATGGTAGAGAGAGATTTATTTTCCTATCTGTAACAGGGTTTGTGAGTCTTTGCCTACCATGGCCATTAATGGTTGCAGTAGGAAGTAGCCAAGTGCTCTTACTGTACTTCTTGCCTTATTAAAAAACAGCTGGGGAAAAAATGTATTGAAAAAAGCAGTGCAGCCATGTGGAGCTTGAGAAATCTAAAGGGAAACATTGGAGATCTTTGTTATCTACATGGAATGAAATACAAGGCTGAAGAATCCCATTAAGGGATGTAGCATATGTAAAAGCAAGCAAACAAACAATATCAAACACATATTAAGTCAAATGAAAGATTACATGTTGGTAGCACAGGAAAAAAAAAGCCCTTTGCAATAAAGTAAACACAGATCTGTTTACAGTGCCTGAAAGAAACAATTTTTTTTTCTGGCCTGTTACTGTGTCTTCTCTGTGACTGCCTTATCAGATCACAGTCCAGCTGGTGGCTGTGTCCATCAAATTCACTTTTGCTAATGTATTAAATAATCTGACCATAATGCCTGACTGTGGATCATAGTCTGGTGAGCAGGAATTCATCCAATTTGAACTGAACACAGTTTTAAACACGTAGCTCCTAACCTTCCTGACTCCTGGAGTCTCAGGTTAGTGGAAGATCATCTTAAAACAATCCAAATACCTTCTGCAAGATTTTAGAGTCAAAAAATGACTTAGCTCTGTTGAACTGCAGAGCAGCATTGATAAAGCAGGGATTCCTTGACTTAAGCAGCCTGGACTCCAGAAACCTGGGAGTCATCACCTTCCCAATGTTCATGTCCTCAGGGACAGAAGCACAAAGATGTGGAAAGAAACCCCAAAGATGTGGAAAGAAACCCCAAACTCCAAACTGAGCAGGAAAAGTTTTCTTGTGCGCTGTTCCCTTGGGGAAGGGGTGGCTACAGACAATACGTGTCTGTGCAGAAAAGTGCTCTGCCATGGACACACCCTGCTCCTGGGGAATGTAGAGCACCTTCTTCCAATCCAGAGACAGAAGAGGACAGTGGACAGCTCCAGCCAGAAGAGGTGGCAGGCAGCCAGGGAATATGGGACTGGAGAACTCCGCAGCCCTGAGGCAGAATGGGAGCCAGCCCCACTGGTTGTGGTGCCTGTAAGAACAAAAACTGCTGCCCCACTGGGAGATGGGGAATGAAAGGGTGGTGAGAAGATACAACTGTGAGAAGATATTGTAACAATGTAAAATAGGACTGTACCTTGGGATACACAGATGCTGAACAGAGCAGATTTGGTGGCTCTGAGCGACTGCTGAACGGCACATGACCCTCACAGCATGTGTGTCATGCCCTCAGAGTCTGATGGCAAGGAATCCCACTTAAAGTTTCCAGATTTGTCTTTTCTGGGCTGCACTGAAGTATTTACATAGGTGTTTATCCATTTTGCAGCTTCAACCAATTACAGTGACAGTTTTTAAATAAATCAATACATTATGTATGCATATAAAATAGACTGTATTTCTATATATAAACCATTTCCTGTCTATATGGAAAGTATGGGTATTGTCTGCTGTGTGAAAAAAGAAAAAAAAAAAAGGATATTCTCCACTTTTTCCATTTATCGTCCAGAACATACCCTCATATCAAATGGTTTCTGATTGAAAACAGCCTCTTAATGCATTACAAGTAAAAATAACCCATTATTGTGTAATATATGATATACCCTTTCCTCTTTTAGGCAAAGCAGTCCCTGCAAATATGTCTAGACAGAGTGATGGAAAAGCACAAATTGGCCTCTAACTGTTGCCCACCCACTTATCAGACAAACCTGCAAAAAAAAAAAAAAAAGATATTACAGTCTCACTCGTTGCACGACACCCATAAGGCAGAAAGTCTCTCTGAGGCTTCATGGCTTACTGGAAAGTAGAAGTGTCAGAAACTTTGTGAACAGGAGCATGACTAACTTGCCTTCATGGCCTGATGAGAATTGCCAAGTGACTGAAGTAGGCCAGGGTGTCCTGTGAGGAGTGGAATATCCCTTGTCTGGACAGTGTTAAAAGTCTTCTTCCCATGCTGCAGATGAATCAGTCACCTGCTGACACTGCAGACACGATCAGAATTCAGAATCTATTTGCCACATTTTGGAAGAAAGCTTTTAAGTCCTGACCTAATCCTTCTACCCTGCACCTGATCATTTTTAAAAAGCAGCTTTTTAACTCTCTTGAGTTCATGCCTGGTAATAAAGTTGTCTTGGACAAGGTTCTCTTTGTAAAAAGATCATTTTCCTCCTCTGGCACACCGCCCTGCTACCTTGTTGTGGCAGGAAATCAACATCGTTTATACTTGTGGTGAGGACTCTCAGGATGCAGTGTGCATCGTGGATAACTGCCTTTGGGTTTAGCTGCTCTTCTGTTCTCCTCCTCACCTTTAAAAGGAATGGCAGGGTAACAATGTTAATGGAAAGAAAGAATTGCAGAAGGACAAGAGAAATCAATTGTTCAAGAGTTTTCATCCAATGCCACTTGTTTCCCACTTGCAAAATGCTTTGTGTCTTGTTATTCAGAAAGTGTTAGTCTTCCCTGTGGTGAAAAGAGAAATGGTGAATCAACAAAGTAGGTGATTTTTGTATAAAGGGTGTGCTGGATGGTGTTTATACTGTTTGCAAGCACCTGCATGTTTTCATCTGTGTATGTATAAAGTGTTGGTGTGTAGGAAAATGATTGACTCTAGTCCCAGAGAAGTTACAGAAGCCTTGTCACATTTTCATGTTTGAAAACACCATGATGGCGAAAGCCAGGCATGGGTTGGGCTGTACAAGCCCTGTGTAGGAGTGGGGCACTGGAATAACACACTGCCACCTGCTTTAGGCCCTTTTCTTTAGTGGTTTGGTTTCTTTATCTCCACAGCTGTGGAATTCCAGAAGGTAAGGGGCTCATGTGGATGTCTCAAACACCAAGGGAGAATCCAAGCTTGGGAGGTGGTTTTTCTGGGGTGGACAAAACACCAAATAACTTTGCAGTCACCTGTAATCTCTGGATCACCTCTGAAGGAAAGATGTACCATATACATTGTAGACATATACTCAGCTGAAATGTAGCCTAAACAGCACCTTTTTTCCCTTTTATTTTGGAAAGCCAATATAAGGTTTCTCCTAATGGCATAAACAAGGAAAACAGCACGCACAGAACTACCCAGACAAGCAAAATGCTGATGGACTTTGCAAACATCACAACAGTTTTGACACAGATGCCCCCATAAATTGAGCCAAGCTGTTCACTGTGCACCAGAAATGGTCTTGTGTTTGAGGTTCAAATTCACCTCTTTGTGTAAGTGAGGTTACAGCTGCAGAGACAGGCAGAAACTCAACCCAGGCAGTAATCTGCAAGACAAACATCAGGAGGAAGCACTTTCCAGTTGAGCTTTGAAGTTACAGTCTTTCTACCAATGTGCTTTGGATTTGCTCTGCTATTTTAAAAGCAGAAGAGATGTCCAAGCTTCTGGCCAGCCCTTCCCTTATGTTTGGTGCACTTATCGAGGTTGGCATCCTGTCTGAGGCAGCAGATCAGTCAGGAAGTTAACCAGGAGTCCAGATGCTGGTCTTGGAAAGGCTCCTGCCAGAGCCAGGCTTCCACGGGTTTCAGCTGCCAAATTCCCTCCACACAAATGTCCACAGTTCCTGGCTCTCACACTGGGGTAGTTAGAGGAAAAGCCTGAAGAAGAATGTTTTCTACTCTACAATTAATGGGGAGGAGCAGTGCCAGGGGAGCAATACTGCTGACATAGGTTGGCATGCCTTGCATCGCAAGTTACTGTGTTCCAGGCAGAGAAAGTTCTTGTTTGTCCATGAAGATTTGCACACGTGATGGGACAGGCAGCACACTCCAGGCTCTGCCCTGAGGAAGGGAATTAGGCTGGGCTGCTTTCCCTTACAGGTTGCACTGAGATATAAATGCCTACATGCATTTATATATTAGATAAATATTGCAGTCCCTGTTTCTCCACACCATCCTAGGAAGGCCACCAAATTTTCAACAGCTGCTTACACTGTAGACCATGGCTTCTACAAAGGCTCCTGAAATCCCAATCCCATGGAAAGCTAGGACTATACCTCAGTCTCTGTATAATAGAAAACTTCACATGCTAGTAATGCTTTTTTTTTCCTAAATGGGGCTTTGGTTAAGCAGATCTGTCTGTGATGCTCTCACTGACATCTCTGTGGTGGGGAGCACACCTGCCTTTGCTGAAGGTTTGGCTCTGCAGGTACTGAAAGGATTTTTCTTCAGGCACCCTGCTTGAAGGCTGGGGCTGCTTTTGGTGAGCACACAGTCCACTGCCTGCTCATAAAAAACAACAGTGGAAAGCCAAACTTGCAAACAGGTGTACATGGTGATTTCAAGTCATGATTAATCATCATGCTTCAACTAATTTGTCCTCTAATTTTATACCACTGACATGAGGGTTTCTGAGGCTGCAGGATCTATGAGCACCATCAGAATGGGGCATCATTTCCTTGGATCAAACCTAAGGGTCAGTAGAGAGCACACACATATGTGTCCCTCCTGGGACAAGAGAATGTGAGATTTCAAATCTACAGTCACATTAGCACTCTCCAGGATGTTAATGCTTTTAACATGCTGAACCTGGGAGTTTTTTCCTTCCAGTTTTAGATTAATCATTGAATTCTCTATTGCAACTGTGGACCATGAGTCCATAAAAGGTGATGTGGATAGTGAACCCTTATAGATTCAGTTGAGGCCTGAGGCATGATTTTGTTTCACAGGTCTCTCTCACATACCTCTGGGGTGTGTAGTTTGTTAGTTTTGAGCTAGGTTAGGGCTGAGTTTCAAATTACAGCTTAGGGATATCCAAACAAGTAGGAAAAACAAAAAAACAGATTATTCAATCTAACATGGATTCTTTTACCAGGAAGTGATAAAAGCAAATGTGACAATTGTAATCACAAAAGGAATTGCTTCCAAAAGTTTTGAGCAGCTAAAAATATAGCAGAGAGGAGAAGGAGGAAGGATTTAGGACAAAAGCTGGAATTCAACCTTAAGTATAGCAATGAGTATCTACATTTATTGTCATAAAGATCTCAACAAAAGCATGTGCTGAAAGTCCCTGTGCACACGGCAAACTGCACTATTTTAACTGGTCTATTTTGGGCCCACTTCATAAGGACCCATTGGTCACAGTGGCAGGACTCACTTTTTGCTCATATCTCTATATGAAGGGACAGCACTTCTCACAAATGACAGTAAAGGCCAGGGTATTTCATCCAAGATTTTATCCTTTGTTTAGTAGCATTTTGGCTTCAGTTTCACTATGCTGTTGACAGAGACATTTGAACATTTTTATTGATTCAAAAATCTGGGCATTATAGTCATCTTTATAGTTCACTTAAAAGTAAATGTTTCAAAATGTAAAACTCCTCATGCAGCTTTTAAACTTTATTGGCTGAAGACTGAGTGCTGTAAAATGATTTTTTCTTCAGTAATGGAAGTTCTATTTTACAGAAACCAGTAACCATTAACTCTGCTTGCTGAGAGCAAATGAACAAAATCAGACCTGCTCTATGAAAAAGGAGGATCTGGTCACCATAATAAAAGTATAAATTTTTCATATCCTCTGTTTTTTCATGACCTGCTCATTCCCAACTCATGGGGTTTTACTACACAGTCATTTGTTAACAGAGGAATCATTTTGCTCATTTTAAATGCAGCTGGAATGAAAAGTGGTACAGGCGGAAACAGGAATGAATGAAGGACAACTTGGAAAATAGTTCCTTCCTCTTCTTCAGCTTGTGTACTACATGGAAGGAACTCAGGAGGTTATCCATGGTAGCATCAGCCACATCCTTGCTCTTCCTGGCTGATGTTTTTCTACTCTTAAAAGCATCCAGTCTGGAGACCCAGAATTTCTCCAGTCAATCCATTACAGGGCTTCATAATCTTACTATCACAAAGATTGGGGTTTTTTCTCTTGGTGTCTAACAAGAATCTTCCCTATTCCAGCTTAAGCCTCTCCTTACCTCTCTATCTCACCACAGGATCTGTGTTCTGCTATTTGTAGTAACTCTTCAGATATTTAAAAACATTCTCAGCATTCACTCCTATATCTTTTTTTTTTTTTTTACAGTAAGCAGATGCATTTTGTCCAGTCCTTCCCCCACAGGTAATTTTTGTTGTATCTGTGGGGATTGCAACAATGCTCTGGATCCTCAACAGATTATCAGCATCTTTCTTATGTGCTGTGACCAAACTGAACTAAATGGGGCTGGATTCATAGATGAACAAAATACCTACAGCTCCTGTGGCTCCTGAGTGTCTTTTGTAGCACTGGTACTGGGCACACCACAGTGCCCAGACTCTCTGACCTGCATATGGCACCTGCATGATCCCAGACATGCTCCAACAGCTCCTAGCACATACCTGGCATCCCTTCAAAGAGAACTAAAGGTCTCTTGCCTCCACTTTTTATAATGATGGTGTTTTCAGTGAGAAGCAGGCCCTGAATTAATCTTTGTTCCCCTTTTCAGTCCCAGACCTCACAGGGATGCACCTTGTCACTTCTTGATCTCTCCGTGTCTGCAGAACACAAAATTCTTCACACAAGGGAACAGTATGTGGGAAGGTTTGAGAATTCAGCAAGCTCTCCTCACATAAATCATCTAATATCTCTCATAGTGTCCTTCAGCTGCTCAAGAAGTTATTATCCCCATTCTGCTTTACATCATGCTATTCCTGCAGCTTTCTTGAGAAATTTCCTATACTGAACACCTATGAAATTGTTATTTGGTCATCTGTGGCATCTTCACCTCTGTCTCTAGACTTGATGGAATTGTTGAGAAAATGGTTTTTGGCAGTGGCTTTTTTTAACAGACTTGAGCCTCATCACAAAAGAGAACAGCATGGGCACTATCAGACACGTGCAACCACTGGAAGAAGGGAAAATAGTTGTGCACTGTCCCCCTATGACTGCTTTTCACATGTGTCTGTTCTTTCTCCCTGGTGGAAAGTTTGGCTGCAGGAATTGTTTGAAGGGCTGGGAGAGAGCTGGTTGTGGCTGATGGAAGCCTTTGTGGGGATAACAAAGTTGTGCTGTTCTGGGTGGATGCAGCTATAAAAGCTCAGGGTTCAGCACTTCAGGTTAGGGTGAGCTAGACACAACTTCTCAGAGGGCAAGGTATAGGAAAAGGTAAATAAATGCCTTTGGACTATTTAGTAATAGTTGAACTTGTGTGAACATGGAACAAAGGCAGGGCAGACAGGGTCTGAATCTGCTCAGACATGGGATGCTCCAGAATGCCTCTAAATCCACACGGGGTTGGCATTTTTGTGGCTGTTCCAGCACTGACTGTCAAATGGCCTGAACTCAGCCCCTCTCTGACATTCAGGCTGTTCCTCAGCATGGACATGGCCTAAAAGCATCTCTCATTGCTTCAGACTTCCCTTAATTTTGTTCAGTCCTGGAAGTTAAATAACCAGGATGGTCAGAGCTCAGCTCATGGTGTGCTGAACACACAAGCAGATGTGTGCAAGTAGACCAGAGAGGTACAAGAGCACAGAGCTGGGACAGGATGGGTTGTCAAAATACTTATCCAACAAGCTGACAAGAGTTTTCAGCTGTCACTGGCATCCACACAGATGAATTTAATGCTAGCTTAGAAATTCCTTCCAGAGCAGTACTCACACCCATGAAGTAGAGACGTATTTTGGGAGGGAATAAGACACTGGAGTGGTACCTCCCTCTTTTTCCTCTGGGATATGCTGCTTCCAGCTCACCCTGGCCCTCCCTCAGATGGCAGTCCTTGTTCCTGCTGTGCAGTCCTACCCAGCATGTCCCTTCAAAGCCCCAACACTGCCACAGGAAGAGATGTCAAAGACAATATTCTCCTCCCAGGATAATAGGAAAAAGAACAGCCCTTCACCTTGCATTTAAACTCCCTTAAATAAGTGCTAAATAAGCTTGAAGCTGCCTGGTGCAGCATGGAGCCCATCTGGGAGCAGGGAGCTGTCGAGGGAGGCCTGGCTGACACAGGGGAGCACCTCCCTTCCTGGGCTGACCTGGCCAGTCCTCCCAGGGATGTCCCAGCACCCCCTCCCTGGTGGGATGGCATTCCCTCATGAAGGAGTGATCACATTACCCAGGCCCCTTGTGTAATTCTGGTTCCCAGCAATTGTTTTCTGGTGACCTTTTATTGTTAACAATTAGCGCTGGAGCTGGAGCACAACTGGTGTAAGCATATTTTACATCCTCCTCAAGCAAACAAAAAAGCTGGGTGGGCACGGTCTTGTTTCCTGGTTCACACCCATGACTCCTTTGTGTCTCAGATCTCCTCCCACCATGTGTCATAGTCAGCAAACCCACTCCCTTACCTTTTGGCTCCCAGATAGAGTGACGTCTTCCAGGGATGCGTAGGCATGCTCAGTGTATCCCATTATTTCCTTTCACATCCTATAAGAACACTGCCTCTCCCTAATACTCAGTCTTTCCTTATCCATGAGGCCAGAAATGTAAATCCCTATGCAACAGAGTGCAAAGAGTGAGTTGAAGGATGGTTTCTATTTATTTAAATGTACAGGCTATAAACACCGCCCTCCTACACTGTGTTTTGGGTTCTTGCATGTATTTCCATACAGTAAATATCTTGACAGTTCCCTCTGCTCGACCTCAGTGATATACACACATCCCTGGAGGCACAAGCACGTCAACAGTCTGCTAATCTTCACAAGTAATAACATAGATTTTTCTTCTCTCCCTTCACTTTATTAAACTACATTTGGGGAGAAAAGGCGTAGTTGGCCACCTGCTCCAAACCAGTCGTGGTAGCCCAGGAATATGCCCAGTTCCTGAGCTGAGGACCCTTCCCAGATGAGTACTTTGCCAGTAAGTCTTTGGGGAAAAAGGGAAGATGGGGAGGCAGAAGATCAGGGAAAGACACTCCAAACTAATCTTGTTTCCTGCATTACGGTGTGTGTGTGTGGAGGGGTGTGCGGTGGGCGGAGGGGGGGACACTACATTAATCAAATCATGATTCTTTTAGGGTACAATAGGCAATTAAAAACAACAACTAGAATTTCTCCTGCAGCCTGCTGGCAGCTAACACGCGACTCATTCTTTCTGCGGATAGCTTCACTTAGCAGGTCTGTGCCATGACTAATGAAGCCATCTCTCTGCTAGCGCGCTAATTCCAGACCTTTTGGGAAGGAGCCCGGCTGCAGCTCCCTGCATGGCCCTCCCCTCCTCTCAGACTCCTTATGGCCACCCTGCAGGTCCCTCCCACTGCCTGTGCTGTGCTCGGGAAAAGTGTGAGAAAATATTTCTCCCTCAAATCTGCTTTCAGGAGAGCGCTGCCTCGCGATGACATTTAAGGACAGATTTTTCTGGGGCGCTTCTCGTTTTATCATTTGAAAGCTGCTTCCTTGGCAATCTTCTTGCCTGCTCCTCGGTGGCATGTTATCTGATCTCTCCTTACCCACTGGCTGTGGGGAGAGGCACGCGTTTCACCGGTAAAGTCATGGTTAAACTAAACATTAAACTGTCCAAGAACTGACTTCCTCGACAGCTCTGATTCAGGCTCCCAAAAATGCTCTGCACAGTGAATCATGCTTCCTTCTGGAAATGACAGAACTTCCTCATCATGGTGTTCTAACTTGCCCTCTCCTTGTCTCCGGTGCTATCAGGAAAGGATTGAATTGCATGCCACATTTTTTCCGTGGTCGGCAGGGAGATGCATCCTTTTTGAAGAGGAAGAATTCCTATGAGTCAAAGGATGACAAACTGAAAATTAGTACCAGCCGCAGAAATAAATGACAAACAACAACAAAAAGCCCCGTAGAGGTGGCCAGTGGGTGTTTATTGGCTATTTGCCTTTCTAGCAACTTGAGTAGCCTAACTGTTGAGAGGCAAACTTGCTTTTCACCACTGAAAGTAGGAGCAAAGTTGAAACCACCAGGATTAGCTCTCTGATTGTCTTTCCTGTGCTTGGTTTGACAGGTCTTGTGTGCTCCAAAGTCAGGTAAGGTGGAGCAGTGCATGAAAGGTCCCAGAGTCCATCCCAGCTCTGAAGGACACACAGCAAGAGTGTGGGGAGGATAAAGGACAGTGTTTCTGGGGGCTTGTTCCAGTCAGACTCACACAGCAGACTGGTTCACAGGCATCGTGGTGACAGCAATTTAGAGACAGTTTGATGCACAGGACTTTGAAATCAAAACAACAACCCCCTGCTTCAGCCCCACCCCACGCAAACCTCTATGATTGCTGAGCAACAGAGTTGGGGTAAATACCTGACCATATGGTAAATGATGACTTGCACTGGAAATCAAAATTTTAACAGCTCTTTTTGCTTTGTATACAAAATTTTAACTCCCCCAGAACCAGTGCAGGTGAAAGCCCAAGATGCACAGTCATTATTAGTTGCCAGGCTCTGGGCATTCCTGGGATGAAATCCTGTTCCAAACCAAATCACTAGCAAATTCCCAAAGGAGTAGATTTTCAGCCTCATTTAGACATAATATAATAGGACAGCCTGGACACTAAAAACTGGAGAGTGGTTGAATGGAAATATAGGGGCAATTAATGTGCTTCCCTTAGAACAAACTTATTTTCATTCCCTAGACATATTCCATAATCAGAAAAGCACTACATACTTAATAGGGAAGAAGAGTAAATAATACCAAAATATGTAAATTTTCATGCATTTTAGGCAGATGAAATGCATTTTTTCAAGACTAATTTAGGAGCATTTATTGCCTTTGAGACTTAAGTTTATATTCCTGCCCTTTACATTGTCCCTGAGAAATGGTATTGTTTGTGTATTGACATTTCATTATTTCAATGTGATTCACACTTGCTGTTTATAGCAGATGAAATACATCAAAAAGAGGCATGAAAAAAAGAAACAAAATTAATGCTTAATGCATCTGAGCCTGTTTGGGGCTCCCTGTTGCACCAAGTAAGCTTAAAGCACACCTAAGGTGGATGTCAGGGAATATAGAAGTGGAAGAAAGCTTCTGAACCTCCATATTCACTCACAGGCAGGACAGACATAGAGTACTTTTCATAAATGGGTCAAGTTCTACCCTGAAAAGAAGACAAATTGTTGCTTCTAGAAAGGCTACCCCACGTCCTACTCCTCCAAGTTATCTTTTTCTAATTTCCTCCACATGCTTCTTTGTGGCCAGAACAATCTTGGTGGCATCTGTTTAAACTCATAACCCACTAGTAACAACAATCCATTACTTAAATATAATGCTTCCAGGCAGCAGCTGATTCAATCACAGGAGTAAAATACATTCTTAATAACAACTAACAGTCAGGTCCTTCAAATGCATGTATTAGAGACTAGGATAGAACACAGAATAAAGTACCCACTCATTCTTGACCCTGAAACCATGATCCCTTAGCAGACTGATCTGGAGCTGCAAGGCAGGGGATAGGTATTGAATCCCAAGGACTGATCATGCTCAGCAGTTTTGCAATCAGAAAGGCCCTTGCCAATTTGCTGACTCATTTCCTTTGGTCCCTTGGATGTAAAAATGAGAGGTCTCATCCCACTGCCACTGTATGCCTCATTGATGGAGTCCAAACCAAAGTAATCTGAATCTAATGGGAAAATTCACACATCAAAAGTATGTAGACTCATGGAAATGTAATTGAAACAACACTCAGAAAGAACATTTCAGGGGTTTTAAAATTTCGTTAGTTTAAAAACTGTAGTCTTAATGCAGAAAGGCTTATTTTAAACCACAAAGAGAGCTGTGGGAATTAGAAATTATCTATTTTCAGCAGCAATGTCTGTTGCATTTTTTATTCATCTGTCTTTCAGATGAGAGTTTGAGCCTAATTTTTGTACAGCTGTTGGCAAACCTCCCCTTGACTGCCGTGGAAGAGGCCAATTGTTCATGTTTGGAAGATGCTTCAGATGTCTTCTGTCACACAACAAACACATGCAAGAAGAACTTGTTCAAGTTGGATGGGCTGCAACACGAGACCAAGTCCCCAGGAAAAGGGAAGACTTGGTTTACAGGAGAGTGCAAGGTCTCCATGGACAGGAGAAGAACACCAGAGTTAAAGGGACATTTTGAACAGGGGAAAAAGCAACATATCAGTACCAGGTCTTGTCTCTATGGCTGCAAACCAGACAACCTGAAGGCAATAGTGGTGGCCAGAAGTTTTGGAGTTGGAGAAGTCAGGCTGGAGTGGAGTGGAGGACATACTCCTGGCATCAAAATGTCCCCTTATAGCTTTGATGGGTCATATGAAAATGCTCTGTGTTTGGGTAACACTTGTTGGTTGTACAGCACACTGTACTTATCAATGGTGACATTCATTAATGCAATTGCTCAGAGTGATTATGGATTTAGGGGCCTGTTCGCTCTGCTCCCACCTCCTTTCATATCTGTGAATACCACAGTGAGTAGAAAAATGCCATAAAAATTACAGAAAGGCTTTTCTCAAAGCACTAGCCTGGAAAAGGAAAATGCAGCTCCTCTGTGAATGGCAGAAGAAGCCATGAGCTATCTTCAGAGAAACCGTCAAAATCAAAACTGCAAAACTTTCCCATCACTTCCAGTCCACAAGCTGGTCTGTTTTTTCTCCCCATGTGTACAAACACATAACCATGGTTATGAGCTCTCTTTACAAACAACTCCTCCCCCTACTCACCCCCTTTTCTTCTGCCCTGTCCACATGCACACATTCTGGCTTTTTGCTCTTCTGCTCACAGACAGACTGATGGCCCTTGCACACTCACAGGTAGAAAGCTAATTGAAAACCCAGGGCCAGCAGGGCTTCTCCACGCCCAGCTTGCTGCTGCCACCCAAGGAGACTCAGGGAAGAGGCTCCTGCCAACCCACAGCTCCTCCTGGCTATCAGGGTGCTGCTACTCATTCACTGCAGTCCTGTCATCCCCCACCAGCTCTGCAGGGCTGGAGCAGGTCACCACGTGCCTTCAGAGGGCTGTGGCTGTGACTGTGTGCTCCTGGTGACTCACTAGGAGGTCACCATATGAACCAGATCATGAGCACTGAGAAACTTTGCCAGCCCTGTGTGAATGGGAGAAAAAGGAGGAAGGAAGTTCTGTTGTTGCATTTTTTCGTGGTGATCAGTGCTGAGTCAAAAAAAGGGCTCCAGGAGAGCCCTTTAGAGGAGGGGGGGAAGTTAAAATTAGAGGGAGGAAATTAGAGGGGGGGAAAAGCTAAAATCATTAGAGAAATAGAATTTAAAAAATATAAGCCAGCTGGAGAGGAGTGGGAGCCCAAAAGACACCATATTCTTCTCACTGTAGATGATGGTTGTGAGAAAAATCAGAGAAGGGAGTGACAAGTGGGTGGTGATAGTCTTCACTGCTAGAGTATGACCTGCTTTTTTCTCATCCTGGCCTCTCTCTAATCCAACCAGTTATTCCCTGTGGGAAGACAGAGGGAGAAAGCAATATTGGGCAGGCCCAGTTGAGTCTGCTCTCCCTAAGGATGCCTCTGGAGCAATGAGGCTGATTTCTACTCAGCCTTCCACGAGCTGTTCTCAGTCACATGTGCTGACATGGAGCTGGTGGGCACCACAAAGGCCCAAGGTGCTGACCAGGGTGTTCCCCACATTAAGCAGAGCTAAAGCTCAGACAGACTGCAAGCTTGGGTGAACTCTTAGTCCTTTGCCAAGGTAAAGTTGCCAGGTTTTACACATTAAAACTAAGGAAAAATAACTCTAGTACAGCATGATTGCCCTTCTAATAGTGTGGGCTAACTGCTTTGCTGGAGAAGTGAGCAGCTGTTCCAAAAGTACCAGAAAATTACTGCTTACATGGTTTTTCATATAGGATGCAGGACATGCTCATATTATATAGGATGTTCACCAATTCCAGTAATACACCAAATATATGCCCAGAAGTTTCTGACATATTTACATTTTAGGCAAGAATCCTTTCAAAATATTTCCTCAGGCAACCAGTACTGTAGGGCTGAAGAGTTTATCTTGGTTAATTCTAAATGATTTAAAAAGAAAAAGACTGTGGGGATCAGCTCATTAGCAGCTGTAAACCGGCACTGGTCCAGCAACCTAAGTAAACTTCTGAGTTCATAAACTGGCTGGAGAGAGTCTGGCCCTATTCTGGAACTATTTAATCCCTTAGTATGGCAAGGCTTTTACCCCACTGTACTGGCAAGAACCAGCTTGGTTTGAATGAAGAAATACTTCTCTCTTATTGTCAAGCTGTTGAAGTCCAAACACTGCTTGTGATCCCTGTACAGTCAGAGCTTGACATCTACTAGAATGGATTTCTCAAGCTGATAGATGAGACTGATGTAGAAATGTTAATTTTTGTGTCTACACCTATTAAATAAATGTCCTGCTTCTGGGCAACAGCTTGGCCCTATGTACATTTTCTATGGATATTATTTTCTGCACATTTTCCAAATCTATTAATATGGTGAAAATTATGTAAGATCTTTAATGCCACATGTTTTGCTTAGGCTGTGTTTCCTCCAGTTGACCAGGAAAGAAAAAGTGGGATAAACAGCTGCTAGTAAAACAATTTCCAGGATTGCCTGTTTTCCTTGCTTGTAAAAAGGTTCACTTCAATTTAATGTTAGTTACTAATGAATGCTCAGCATAGAAGACTAGTGCCTTGATTTATACTCCCTTGAGATATACTTTTGGCAATTGTCCAAAATGCTTTTTTTCCTTAGGGTTTCATTGATTAGCAAGGAAGCAAATTGGTAAAATAAGTAAATTGATATTGAGAAGTCAGAAATGCTGCATTTGGCGTCTTCGGTTTGTACATGCAAATTTGTATTCCTGAAATGCATCATCCTTTTGAAAGCCAGCCTTGCTAAGTCTGTATTTATTAATGTTAATTATAGAGGCAAAGCTCATGACTTCAAAGCCTGATGTGATTTTGGTGCTTTAAAAAGGAATTAAAACATTTAATTATTTTTGAAGAATGTAAAACAACCCTCCATAATCTGCAGCACTTGTTATATACAAAATAAATCTTCTGAAAATTGGTACAGCAAAGTTTGAATTAGTGTGATTAAAATAAAATTAATAAAGACACACTTTAAGAACTTTTTTCCATCTCTATCAACCTGTGAGAACCCTACTCATATAATTCACTCAGAACTACCATATGGCTGTAACTCTTTCAAAAGTCATTCCTTCTTCTATTGGAAGGTGTCTCCTCCAAAAGAGTTGAATAATACTCTATGCCAGAGATTGCCACAAATATCCTTCCTCTTTGCAAATAGCTGTTGCTACTCTTATTGCCAATGCCAGCACAGCAGAGGAAAATACCCTCTGTCACAATGATCCCTATTCAGAGTCCAGTGGAAACCTAAACTGCCCCAGGAGGATTCTGCCATTAGGGACCACATTCTCAAGAAGACAAAAATGGTGTGTTCTTTGGGAGCTATGCAAAATGAAAAAGTTGTGGATATTTTATATACAGCCCCATATGTGCAGTGGAGGGGCTGGCTGGCTGGGAAGCTGCCTGAGTAGATTGGAAAGGAATTCTGAAATTAACATTAAAAGAAAAGACAGCACAACCTGGACAATATGAAAGTTACAGGGCACTACTGCATGATGAGGCAACGAGGATGGCCACAGAGGAGTCTGTGTTTGTGGATGCAGAAGGAGGGTATGGACTCCTAAAAGCCTGGACTCTCCATGGCTTTGTTTTTATTTTCAGTTTTCATGCTAACTGTGGCACATATAGAATTATTTTAACATACAACATAAGAATTTTTATTTGTCTGAATTATAAAGCACCATATGTGAATGCATCTGTTCTTCACTGTGTTACATTTATTATTTGTACTATGGTGGGGCCTCAAGTTTCCACCTCAGATCAGAGTTCCAACTTGCTAGGCAATGCACAAACACATAATGGGAAACACTCCCTGCCTTGAGAAAAACATATTCTAAATTGACAAAAACAGCTCAGGGTGGGAAAGGAAAACAGCCAGAGCACCGTTCCAATGGCAGCTTAACCTCATCTAAACCGAAGCTGCCACACTCCTGCACCTCCAACCCAGAATTCTAATTGCCCATTCAGTGGCTTAAACTGGCTCACAATTTGAGTAACTCCACTCCAGTAAGGAGAAGAGCAACACTGATCTGAAACTAGTCCCCTGTTTGCTTTGGTGAGGTTGGTGTAGCAGAGTTACCTCCCTGAAGATTTTCCCAGTGCTGGCACGAGGGAAGGGCCATGGCAGGACAGTGGAAAAGCAAAAGCTGTGCCCTAGGCTGGCATAAGCTGCTGTGGAAGCTCACAAAAAGAAGTGGGACGCCCAGGATTGGAGAGGTCAGGCACAGAGTAAAAGCTCTGGCACTTGCTAGCAAGTGGAGTTGGCTCAACTTTTCCCACTTTGTCCAATTTTTCCCACTTTTTCTCTCCTATGTGGGCATTTTTGCACACACACACACACACAGGCCCACACAATGGTCCAGAGGGTGAGGAGCAGCACAGCATGGTCAGCACTTCTGGATCTTCAGAGCAGAAGGCTCCTGGGTTCTGCTGAGTTCACCAGGCCATGGTCAGGAGATCCCATGTATGAACCCTTTGATGTCAAGTGATATGTCACTAACAAGGGGGTGTGCATTACATATGCTCATGTCACAAAAAACTAATAGGAATGGTTTTCATCCTCAGATCCGTGCGTGCTTTCTGCTCCTTTCATTTTCAATTTGCACTCTTGTTTTTAAAAGTCCACTGGGGCTTGCTCCATCTCAGCATTTGGTTTCTTTCTTTGTCCTCCTACTGCAATCTGTTACCTCTTGTTATCTACCATTATGCCTTTCTTTACTCCTTTATGTGGTTTTGCATGGTTGCTGCTGCCTCTAGGAACAAGCTGCCTGTCTCTGAGGGCAAATCTTATTTATTTTTTTTTTAATCCTCATTTGAAAACACATGTTTTTCCTGTATTTATGATGCAAAATTGTTCTGTCCTTCTCTGCTATGGGCCATGAAGAATGCCTGCTTTAATTTACCCTACATGCTGTGCTGTTCATTCTTCTTGTCTGTAATTTATGCCACATACTGTGCACTCCCTTGTATTATACAACATAAAGTTGCCAGATGGGTGAGTGCAACGCATGCTTTACAATGAAGGCTTTTAGGCAACTGCTTAATCCAAAGCTGCAGAAGAAGCCAACTTGAAAAAAGAAAGAGCATTTGAAAATATACCCAAACAGGTCAGTAGTTATTATGTGGGGCTAACACTCCGAGAACACTTGCTAATTAGCATATCATGTTTTTAACTTCTCCTTGACATTTATATTTTCCTGCTTGGTTTTCATGGTGTGTGATGGCAGAAGATGGAGCCAACAGCAGAGCATTAATGGGAAAGAAGGATATTTGGTCCTAAAACAGGAGCAGGCACTTTTCAGAATGAATTGGTGCCCAGCACCTGGAGACTTGTCTGGCTGTGGCCAGTGGGTCAGTGTGGCAGCACACTTTGCCAGGCTATAGAGGATTCTGTAGAAGATGCTCAGCATATGGAGGGGTTGTTGCTCTTCTTGGAAAAGGCCATGTTATATCTCCTTAGGGTTTATTTTATGCACTGTGGGCTGAATAAAAGGGGCTCCAGCTGCCAGGCACCACTGCTGTACACCCTGCAAGGTTCCTGGGGCATGGGCTGCTATGGCCACTGCTTAGCCCTCATCTTCCTTCCTCCTGTCCCATCACCTGGAGGGCTACATCCAGCTGCTGATCTGCAAAATTTGCTCTGCTGTTGCTGCCCTGGACCACTGTACTGAGTTTGTGTGGCCAGGTTTTGGTAGTGGACGGGGGCTACAGGGGTGATTTCTGTGAGAAGATGCTGAAAACTTCTCCCAAGCCCAGCAGAGCCAATCCCTGGCAGCTCCAGGATGGACCCACTGCTGGCCAGGGCTGGGCCAGTTAGAAAAGGTGGCAACACCTCTGGGATAACAAATTTAGGAAGCAAAAAAAGTTATAGTGCAGATGTGATTGCAGCCAGAGAAGAGCAGGGTGAGGATGTGTGAGAGGAAGAGCCCTGCAGACACCAAGGTCAGGACACAGGGAGGGGCAGGAGCTGCTCCAGGGGCTGGAGCTGGGATTCCCTGCAGCCCTGGTGAGACCCTGGTGGGGCAGCTGTGCCCCTGCAGCCCAGGAGGGCACAGGGATGCAGAGATCACCTCAGCCCAGGAGGGCACAGGGATGCAGAGATCACCTCAGCCCAGGGAGGAGACCCAAAATGGGGCACAGGGATGCAGAGAGGAGGCTGTGAACCCATGGGAGGCCCATGAAGAGAGGAGCCCACCCTGGAGCAGATTTCCTGGCAGGACTGGTGACCCTGTGGGGGACTCACATTGGAGCAGGCTGTGCCTGAGGGACTGATCCTGTGGAAGAGTGACCAACATTGCAGCAATTTGTGGAGAACTGTTTCCCATGGGATCAACACTCCTTGGAGAAGTTCATGGAGAACAGCCTCCCCTGGGAAGGATCCCATGCCGGAGCAGTGGCAGAAAAAATGTGTGATAAACTGACTGTAAACCCCCTTCCACATGTCCCTGTCCTACTGGAGGGGAGAAGGTAGAGTTGGGAAGGAGGGAGGGGTGGGGCCAGGCATTTTCCAAGTCTTATTTTACTTCTCATTATCCTGCTCTGATTTTGTCAGTAATAAATTCAACTGATTTCTCTAATTTGAGTCTGTTTTGCCCACGATGGTATTTGGTGAGTGATCTCTCCCTGTCCTTATCTCAACGTATCAACCTTCATTATATTTTCTCTCCCCTGTCCAGCTGCAGAGGGGGGTGACAGAGTGGCTTTGGTGGGTGTCTGGTATCCAGCCAGGGTCAACTTTCCACAGCCAGGCTTGGGTGCATCCCTGCAGTGCTTGAGGACTGGTTTGTGCCTGGAGAAAGCTGGTGTGGCCGTGGAGGGCCAGTCCTACCACCCACCAAGGGATTACATGAGCACTTATGCAACCCTTGGTGGGGGAAGCAGGGATATCCTGGGTGACGTCTGGGCTCTGTGGCAGCTGACAGAAACTCTGCAAGTGCTGGCTGTGAAACAAGGCTTTCTCCCCACACCCTGATGTGCTCAGAGAGGCTGTGGTTGCTGACACCAGCAAGAAGCAAGGTGGCTTGCTCAGCCAGCACTCCAGCAAAAGGAAAGGTTGGAAGTAACCATGCATTTCAGGTGGGCTATTGGAAACCAGGCTGGGATTGCTAAACAGATGGTGTAACACTGAGCTTCTGCACCACCACTCCCTGCAATGAGTGTTTCCAAAGAAAAACGTGAGGATGGGGAGAAAAATATGTTAGGGTGTGACAGAATCCTACTGTGTTATGGAAGGGCCAGTGGGAGGAAGGGAGATGTGGAATGAATCTATCTACATTTAAAGTGAAGGCACAGCATGTCTGTGCCAGCCAGCACTGAAGGCAGCAATGAAGATGTACCAGCATGGGCTTTTAACACACTGTTCACCATCAGAATGCAAGTTCTCATCATTCTGCTCTGGTGGCAGCTTGTGCTGTAGCCTGTGTGCCTCATCCTGGTGTCCTTGCAGCTCTGGGTAGGGAGCTTGAGCTACGTGGCCAAGCTAATGCACACCCCAGTATCACCTCAGCAGGAAAGGTGCTGCATGGAGCAAGGGCAAAAAGCTGCCAAGAGGAGCTGGGCTCTCCAAGTCTAGGGTAAAAATTGTTCTGTGACCTCACAGCTAAGAAGTGAAAGTGCCAAGACCTTCAGGATTTGGCTTCTGCTTTATTTGTCCACTTACCAAGGCTGAAGCTGATAAATGCACCTATTGCATACCCAGAGCTAGACTTTATTTTTCAAATGGTTCCTCTAGTGCAGCCTTAATTGCTTTAACTATGAAATTGGCACCAGAAAGATGTGGGATGGAACAAAAAAATCATATTGTTCACGCTAAGAGAGCAAATGTAGCATTACAGGGCAAGGTCGGTGCTGTGAACAGCTTCTATGCTCTCCTACACAGAGTGACACATCATCAGGCACACATCTCCTAAGGACACATATCTCCTGGGGACAAGACTTGCTTAGAGGTATTCCAAGGCCATTTCATTAGCATTTGCATTCAAATGTTTTAATTGTAAGTCACAGAGCAAGGCTCACTAACATAGGTATTTGGCATTTCAAGTATTCTTCTCAATTTTTAAAAAAATTCTTCACCTCTCTGGAAGATGATGGATCATGGTTTTACTCCAGATTACTAAAAAAACCAAAAACATGAAGAGTTTGTCTCTGATACAATGAATTTCCTATTGACACTAAACTGGCAGTGCAATGTAACTGATAAATGCATTTCACACTTAGTTTAACATGCCTTAAAACAATCAGGTTAAAGGACCGAAAGTAAGCACGGATGTCTAAAATAGCTGCTGATATTTCCCTTTACTTTCTGTAAGGCTTGACTTTCTAATAATCAACCCATTTCTCCCATGCATTTTCATGTGCTTCAGTGAGTTGGACACACTCCAGGCATTGACTGACTGCTTTGCAGCACTTGCTAAGTTTCTATTTCTTCTAGAGGAAAAAGAAACTCAAGAAAGAGAAACTTTGTGCGATAGTGCCTGAAAAAGGTATTACATCACGGGGCCTGAAAATAACCAATATCAGCCTGTTTGTCATGGGTTTGAAAATAACCAATATCAGCCTGTTTGTCATGGGTTTGTTTCCCCTTTCTGTTTGACTGTCATTAATGGGCCATGTCAGTACATCCAGAACAGGAGCTTCCTCTCTGAGGTTATGTATCCATGTGTCTGCACATACATTTAGCTTCTATTTAGGGCTTAGTCTCTATCTGTCCATAACTTTCTGTTGCAACTCAGTTGTGTTATTTGGGAATTGGATGCCACTGGACTGATTTGTTGTTATTGAACCTCTGATTCTCATCTCACAGCACAAGGCTTCAAGAGCAAGAAATCAGATCAGTGTTTGCCAAGTCCCCAAATCATTTTCTGGGCTTCTCTAAACACTTTACTGCCTCTCACAGTCAAAAATTCTGCGCTGTGTCAGATGCTCCTGAATTGGCATTTCCCAGGGTGAAGCATGCTGAAAGACCTCAGACACTCCAAAGCAAAGAGAACAAAACCTTCTCTTTGGAGCTCCTGACTCCCTTCACCAGACCTGCTCTGAGATCTAATGCAGTGTTTTGCTTCTCTGTTGTAGTGGTCTGAGGACAGTGTGTGTTTCCTCCAAACTTTTCATTCTTTTGGTTTGGGTGTTTGCACTGTCATCAAGAAGGATTGAGGTTGATGTGTTCATTTTCATATCACTAGGACATATCAAGAGACAGATCTGTCATATGGTGGGAGAGGGAAGGACATACACTGCCTTATTCAAGATGAAAAACTTGTGTGAATGTGACTAAGAATTAGTCACATACCTGGGACAGGGTTCTGTATTAGACTTAAAATTCATGTGAATGGAACATCCATAGTTTTGGCAGGGGTGGATATTCAGTGCATTTTTCAGGGATGAAACTCAGAAGAACAAAGAAGGTCAGTTTAACCTTGTGGTTGTGGTTATGAATGAGCAAGGAAGTTTAAATTACACTGAAGGACAGCTCCTTTAGTCACAGGAGCCCATAGTGCACTCTAGATCCTTCACAAGTAAATATGAGCACTTTGTGTTTTTACAGCAATAAGCAAAATGCTAAGACACAATGATTAGATTGTTCTTATTTAGCTTTGCTGACAGTGAAGTTCCTTATTGGCTGCTGAAGATTACAACTATGGAGCAGGCTATAAACAGAACAGCCAGGCATTTTTCACAAGTGTAACACAGTGGGCTTTTAGCAGAGCTCTCTCCTGCTTCCTCATCATTTTAAATGACAAGCTTCAAGCACAAGAGAAAAAGCTAATTACATTTGTGTTTAATCCATCCAACCGCTCATTTGAAATAGGATGGATTGTTTCACATGTCTGGCTGAATTCAGCAAAAGAAGTGGGTTCCTTCATAAGTCCCTGATACATCATGCACAGGATTGCTTGGACATTGATCTCTGCAATTTTTCCTGTGAACTTTTCTATTTCAGACGTGTGAACACTGATGGCTGAGATTCCTTGCTGCACTGCTCCTGGTTCACCTTGGGATCAGCAACACTTCTGATGATTCCTGCTGCTTCCAAAGCCCATCTCTTGCCCCACAGCTGACACTGCAGCTCTGTCTCATGAAATGTCTGTTCAGAGAAATCCCCAGATGTGGTTTAGAGATGCTCCTGCCCCTCATGTGCCCTGGTGCTTTGCTGGCTGATGCTGGTTGACTGTACGTGCTTGCTCAGCCAGAGTGGGACCATCCAAACCTCCTGGGGTTCCTCCGTCAACTTTTTCTAAATTGTTCCAGGAGCCTTTGACTGACTCACTGAAGGCCTGTTTAGTGAATAATAGGACATTTCCCACTGCTTTACCTGGCATCTGCTTTCATTAAGTAATATTAAATTTTTCCTTAGTAATTGAATCAGAATTTTAAAAAGTCAGTAATGCTCCTACTAATTTATGCCACCAGTTGTAACAAAGATCTGAATCAGACCTTTAATCTTTATTAGCCAGGTGATTAAATACAAAATTACCTTCTGGGACTAAGAGCAGATGTCCAAGACACATTTACCAAAACTTAGGAAGAAAGCACACTTGTGTTTCAAATGGCACCTCCTATTATAGGTAGAAATTTACCAACTGTAAATTGTACAACATTGAAATGATGAGGCCACCCTTTAATAAATAATGTGCAAAAAAAAAGGCCTTTTGTGAAGAGAAACTGCACTTTGGGCATATTCTTATTATTACTTAAGCCTAAAGTCAACCAAAAGAGAAAACTCTTGCTGCCAACTGTGACAGACTGCAGCACTGCACTAACAGGAAGGCTATTTTAGGTCTGAATTGGGAACTGGATTACTTATTCAAACAGTAGTTTTCAAAACTGCAAGACTGTGTTCTTGTTCCCTTTGCAGCACATTTCCAACTGTATCCTATTCACTTCACAGTTTCAAAGGGCTGTACCTTTGCTATATATATATATATATATATATATATATATATATATATATATGTATGTATGTATATACACACACAGCACCTTGGCTTCTGAAGTTGGTTTCCCCCAGTTTCTGGCTGGTTTGAATAACCATGACTTGTTTCCCATGCATCTATTTCAATAACATCCCAGCAGATGACAGCAGGCAGCTTGGACCAGGCTTCAGATCAGCCTTTGGAACAGCTGCCAGGAAAAGGACAATATTTCTGAGTTACAGATGGATGCACTTAGAGTGTATGTCACAGTTAGGTTCATGCTACAGCACCACAGATACCATTGGAGACTTCCATGAGCTTTGAGTTTCCTTCCTGGGTTTGCTGAAGTCACTGGGAGTTGTGCTACAAACTTCCTAAGGATTGGTGTATCTTGGATTACCAGTATAGACATTCCTTCTTTTGTGGAGAAAGAAAATATTCTGCTGTTGAAGAAAATCTTTCACTAAAGGGTCTTTGTTTATTAATTAAAAAAAAATTGCAATAGGGCATAAGATTATCAATAGAGAGGTAATTTAGATGCTGGTTTACAAGGCAAATATTAAAGGTTCTTTTGCCATCTGAGCTGCAGTTGGGAGCAGGATGAGGTGTGAGGGTAGTGAGACAGAGTCTTCTTTGAACCTCCTGGATGGCAAGGACAGCCAGCCAGTTCCTCCCAGCTGCTGGAGAGGTATAGGTGGTTCCTCTCCTTAGGGAGGATGTATTCTCCCACATCAGGAGAAATATGGTCTGTTCTTGAAGAGCAACAGAAAAAATTCCACTCACATAACTACACATACAGTTGTGTTACACATACAGTTGTATTACACAACATACAGTGAAGGCTGCTGCCATTTGTATCTCAGTGTCTCTAGAACAGTGGGCACTGAAGCTGGGCAGCCTTGGCATGAAGGAAATTGTCTGTTTGAGAGGCTGTCTGTCTGTTCATGGCTGTCTGTCCATGGCTGCAGATCCAAAGCCCTCCTCAGTCTTCCACTGCCCTGCCTTGTGAGGATAATCCTCAGGGGAAAGTTCTGCTGCACTTAAATGAAACTTGACTTGCACATTACTTGTTCAGACAAACTACAAGTACAAATGACTCATCATTTCCCTACTTTGTTTTGCCTGTTAGGCAGCCATCAGCATTTACATCACAATTGATCATAAAAGAGTAGAAGCGAAGTAGCAGTTCCAACTTCGCCCCTTGTGAGTTACTACAGGAAATTTGCAGTCCTCCCCCAAATTCTCCACCTTAATGTCCTCACTTTGAATATTCAAGGAGAAAATATTTTGAGAGTTCTACATTTTGAGGCACTTCTTGCCTATGACTTTTTCTCTGTTCAGTGGTATTCTTTTGCTTACCAGTCCTTATTCTCACAGATTTGGGAGAATAACAAACATGATGATGTGCTGTGATGGGCAGACTAGCACCAAAAAAAAGTTTATAAAACTTAAACCAATGTAGACAGAAACCTCAATGCACAGACACAAATATTCTTTCATGCTGCTTCAACCTGACCCAAGAGCTCCAAGTACAGCGTCATTCTGCAGCCAAGTGGCACCATGATACAAAGATGGCACAGAGGAGTGAGACAACAAATTAGCTTTAATTGCAGCAGTTCACCAGGGTCAGCTGTGCAACCCTGGCAGCATTTCACCTTGTTTTTGTCCTGTCTGTTAGAACCATCCTGTTCAGTGAACTGCAGCCAAAGCACAGCCACAGTAAGGCTGAGACATGAGAGCCCATTCTGGGTTTGGCAGTGCCAGAGCTGGCACTGCAGAATGCTCTGAGCACAGACTGCTGTAGCTCTCCCGCTTCTTTTGGGAGAAGAAAATTCACTGGTGAACACAACCTAAACAATTTGGATGCTAGCTCAGATTGGAGTGGCAGGAGGCAGGGGATGAGGGACTGATTTGCAACCTGCAGACACAACGAGCCCTGTATGCATTTATGCATTTCACACTGTGCAGTATAAATGGTCTGACTGCAGCCCTCTTTGTAGAAATCTTGCCTCATTTCTTTGCCTCCCTATGTTTCTCAACACGTTAAGATAAATTGTTATAGTTTGAAGGGGTTTTTTTGTTTCATGTCTCAGAAGGACAAAAAAAAAAAAAAAGGCTTGCTCCTGCTTTACAATCCCAAAGGCTCAAAGCATGATTTTCTTCAAAAGTTTCACTTGAGAGATTTTGCATTAAGAGGGCTACAGGTGCCAGGATTTTTAATGCACGTACTGTACAGCAATTAAGTGCTGGTTATCCTGTGCAGATGCTCCTCAGCTTCCCCCTGTCACACAGCACATGTGCACTACTGGTACCTGGATGGATAAATATGTGCACACCCACACGACTGGAGCACTGCACTTGATTAGCACCCAATTTGTCAAGAAACCCAGAAAAAGCTGACAGAAAGTGCCAGCATCTTTCCACAAACAGCAGCTGAGGAGGGAAAGAGAAGCTCTGGTCACAAATGAGAAATCCCAGCAGTGGCTTTCTGTTGACAATGAGTTGTGCCTTAAGAATATCCCTGTGCAGGGGAGGCACAGGAGAGAGATTAAAAGGGACAGAAAGCATCGGACCTGAAAGCAGAAAAGCAGATGTCACAGAAACTGGAGATGTCTGGAAATCATATGATTTATTAATGTTAAATAAAGCCAGGTCTGGAGCAGGGCTGAGTGGACTGTGAGTCCCTGCTATGGACTGTGTCATAGTCCATGGCTTTGTTAAATTGTGGCTTAGGACACCTTGCTTGGAGGCCGCTGTCTCAGCAGGCTCCTGCAGCCTCAGGAGTGTCCATCCCCAGCTGCCTCCTCCTTCCATCTCACCTCAAGGCAGCATCCCTCTCTCCCAGGGGCAGGTTGGGAGGGCATCCCCTGGCTGACTCACTGCCATCTCTCTGCATGGCTCCAGCAAAATGTTTGGGAGCTACTGAACAAAACAGAGGTGCAAGTGAAACACCAGGAGCATGTTCTTGACTTTAGTGACTGTGAGCAGTAAAATATGATAATGCTATCAGTGACAATGCATTTCTGTGCATTTGCTACTGTAATTTTTCCTAATTAAACAAAACAAGTTAATTAAATGTGTGAAAAAAAGGCATTTTATTCATTTTCCATCACAAATGATCATTGCCTGTACTGAATGGCCTTGGATAAAAGCCATTAAAGAAAAGAAAAAAATTGTGTGTGGGCAATGCTGTAATATTCCATCCCTTGGTTTGCTTCCTCTTCTTTTTTGATTTTTTTTTTCTCTGAACAGCAAAAATTTAGCATTTTCTTTTCTTTAAATAATCCTTCTTGCTGTTGGGACAACTCCCTTTTAAGGCCAGCTTTTTGCTCAGAGGGAATGTTGACTGCACTTATAAACACCCACTTCCTAGGGTTTAGAATAGTAACAGCAACATAACCTGAACTATAGTTTCAGCAGCGTGCAGCAAACACATTCAGGCTAAGGCTGGCCTAGCAGCTTTTCCAGAAATGCTTCAGAAGTGTTGGCAATGCCACTGGGTTTTTATTTGCTATCCTTACAAATTCACATCTTGGAAAACCTCCTATCTTTCTCCTTTCTTCTTTGAAAGTGTAACCTTGTGGTTCTTCCAGCTCCTAAATACACAGTGAGAGTTTTTTGGATGGGGCAGTAAACACTGAGGCAGGAAAATGCTGTCCTCTTTATAACTCAGGAATTTTAGGTGGGTGCAAACTGTGATCATGAGGAAGATTTCCAAGAACTACATTGAGGACCAGATTTCACCATATGTGTATTCCTCCCAAAATAACCACTTTATCTCCAGGGAAGGTTGCAAAAAAGCCTAATGACTTTTCAGCTGCTAGACTGTCATCCCCAGTGTAACTCACTGAAACCTGGTTAATTAGCCTTGTACTTTGGAAAAAGATCTGGTGCGACATCATAAAAATAATTTCCACTTCAACACTGTGCACTGCAGTTAAAAAAAAAAAAAAAAAAGTCCAAGAAGATCAGACACCAGAAGTAAAACCTCCAGAAGTACCAGGGACTTCCAAATATACCCTGGGCTTATATGGCATTAACACTGAGCCAGGGAACAAAATTGGTGTCTGATCTTTACTGGCCCCACAGGTTACTGCAGATACCTCAGCCTTTCCAGTCATGCAGGTTGGGAATTGCTACCTGGTATTTAAGCTATTGCCTGTGGATTTGTGCCACCTCTCAGTATTTCACACCATGATTCCCCTTTGCCTGGAGCAGGATGTGTAATTCCAGGGCTGCACCAGCTGAGCAGATCCCAAGGGACTGATGCTGAACTTGTTCACGTGGTGATAAATTAGGAGCAACTCCACTGCTGGTGGTGACACTGAAACACACAAGCCTGGACTCGGGTTCTTCATACCTATTGCAGGGTTTGGTTTCTCACTGGATGGCTGGAAGGCTAAATGTAAAATGATCCACCCCCACCCTCCTGAAAAAAAAAAAAAAAGAACCCACAAAAAATATTTTAAAAACCAAAACAAAACCCCAACACATGGAAACACATCAAAAATGTGTAGGGATAGGGGGGAGGGGGAATCCTTGCTGAACACAAAACAATCTTGTGCCAAATGAGTTGTCATGGCTTTACTATAACATTCCCACAAAGAGGAACAGAATTTTCTTTATTGTGAAATCTTCACTGTGAGTCTTGCTGCTCCTGGGAAAAGTCATATGTCAGAATAGAACAGTGTTTCCAAATATGACTAGTCTGAACAGATAAACAATGAGTGTCAACACAGCACTCAAGGAAGTATCTAACTGTGGTTAAATCCCTTTCTGAGAGCTTATATTCCTGTTCTGAGAGTGTTACACATGATGAACACTCATAGAGGTGCTTGTCTTTGTACACCAGACCCTAATAAACTCCAATTAGAGTTCCTGGAGTCCCAGTTAAGGACAGCCAAAGCACCAGTTGTGTCTGAGAGCACCCTGCAGCATTATCTGCTGAGGTCTGAACTTTATATTCCATTTCTTGAGACTGTGTGGTGTGTAAGTGTCAGACAAAATTAAAACTGGTGTTCACTTAGGTTTTTTAACTGACTAAAAATCTGATGAATTTTCAGGTTTAGTCTCTTGTACCTCCCACATTTGGAGGGGGGGAACAGTCCTACTCCCACTTTGGTTGTTCTGGGGCAGGGAGTAAGTAGCAAAGTTCAGAGAACCACGAGAAAGCAGAAGGAAAGATTCCAGTCCTGTGCCCTCTCTCATTACAAACACTGGGACCAAGTTCATCTGGTCCTGTAACAGTGGTGAAAACAAAATGCACTGTTAGGAGGAGGTCCTTGAGAAGCAAAATACCACTGTAACAGTCCTGCTCCTCGGGCTGCTGCAGTCAGGAGCTCTTTAATCAACATTTAAGGAGCAGGTTTCCTACCTCAAGCCACCCTTTATTTCAGTCCTGTCTGCTTTGACCACTAAATCACAACTGTGTTTCTACTCTTTGGGTGTATGGACTTCCACTTCTTTGAAGCAATGTTACTTTATTAGGGGAATGCACCCCCCTGCTGCCCATCAGTCTGAAACTTAGGGGGCAGGACAATGCACAGGTAATAAATTTGGGTCTCCCACTTCCTTGGGTTATATTCATATTGGCTGTGTCAGTAAAGACAAGAAGTCTCTCTTCTGATCAGCATTCAAAGCCTTCCAAAACTCAGATCCTCTCCTCTGCCTTCCAACTTCTCTTAAATAAAGACAGCAATGACTTTCAGTTCTCTGCAGGTTTTTCCCTCAGGGCTGAGAAGCTACTCAGGAGTTACAGTATTTCAGGTTTTCACTCAAATCTGATTTTTACATGGAGAAGTAAAAAGACTGGCTTTTAATTTCACTGTGCCCAAACTCTGCATCTGAGAAACAGGGATGTTACAGGGCAGATGAAGATCTGACACACTTAAAACATGCATTCTTGGACAGCAACTTTCTTTTGTGGTCCCACAACACAGCAGAAGTTTGAATCCAAGAGAATACATTAAATCACACTGTCCTTGTTGTTAGGGGAGAACTGAAGGGAGTTTGGCCACTGGAATGGTTTTGTTTTTCGTAACACTGCTAAACACAAAGAAACCCAGGATCTTGGCAGCCCATTCCACCATGTAAATCCATGTCTTTCTAAATTACCAGAAAGTTCACTTGAGGTCAAAATCCTCCATGAATATTTGGCTTCTGAAATGCCTCCTAACCAGTCCCTCAAATCCTTCTTTTAGCATTATTCACCCCAGGTGAAGGAAAAAATGGAGTGCACCAGACTTTGAGAAGGGCATAAAAGTTTCATGGGACTGATAATGAGGCCAATGTAGCAATAACTGAGAGCTGTTAAAACATCCATCAGCAGCAATCACACCCGGGGTGGCTGCCACAGCCAGGAGGAATTGGGTGGCAGAGAGGACCAAGAACCTTCTGCAGAGCATTGCAGATTTTGGCCATTCAGCAACAGGTAGGGCTCACTCTCACATCTTTAGCCAGCTAATCTGTCTGTAAGTAAACAGAGGGAGACATTAGGAAAGGTTTTTTCAATTCCTAATCCTACACCTCCTGAGTCAGTTCTGTAGTAACCATGACAAAGGCTGCCACGGTGCTTTGCAGCAGTTGCCTGGGCTCACAGAGGTTACAAAACACAGTGGCAGGTTTGTTTATTTTCACATTCATTCATTTTTGGCTTATTTGTTGCTGCAGCTATAAAGTTCTGGTAGTTTTGGCTGTGCTGCTGTGATTATAATGTCTTTTATGTGGATGTTTTGCATGTAATTGCAGTTATCCAGAGTTCTTCATGGAAGGGTACAAGACACACTGCTGTGTGAAGTCCATGAAACAGAGAAGGCGTGCTCAAGGAAAGAACAGCAGCTCCTGGTCTCAGCATACACAGTGCACTGTTCAGGTATTGATATTCTTCTCACAACAGGCTCAGCCCAAATTATACAAGCAACCAGGGAACACTCACAGGCAAACAGGAAGAAAAATACTTGAAGTGTCTGGTATAGCACATATGTCCAGTGGAACAGTATCCTGAATTTCTAGAGGTGGGGAAAGAGAAACTGCAGAGCCAATCCTTCCTTCTACAAGATAAAACAGGTTAAAAGAAAGGGAAAGTTTCCTACACTCTTCATCAACCCTTCCCTCACATCTTCATGATGCCTGCCCCCTCTAAGTCCTCAGCTCCTGCCCAGTCAATGGTAAGCCAGCCTTGGAGCACAGGAAATTACCTACCTAATGCTTCAGTCCAGGTCCCTTCTGAACTCCACACTCTAAAAAAACCCCTAAGCTTTAAATGATATGTTACCACCATAATGAACAAATTGATATTATAAGTGGGCCCCCTGCAATTCACTTCTCTTTCTGGAATTAGTGTGCAAGTATTTCAGAAGATACTGTTTTCCTGTAGCTAAAAGGAACTGGAGATTCACCATATTAGTGATTCTGCAAGTGCCTTTAGATGGGAGAATTAACACCTACAGCAGGCAACATGATTGACTTGCATCACAGCACCACTACCTTTCAGGAGCTTGACAGACACTAATTTTGGAAAGGTGTTTTGCATGGAAGACTGGCATTCAGAGCACATGGAAAATTAAATACGTGCGGGTGTTACTTAGCAACCCACAGAACAAGACTTTCAGAGTGGATAGAAAAATTACCAACTTGAAAGGATAAAGTTTGTTAATGTGTAGGAGCAGCAACTGCTCTTCAAAGCCTTTGAACTAAAACTTGCTGCTGTACACAGGGACAGCCAGTCAGAGCCACCCCATTGCCTTGGAGCAGCATCCTAAAACAATTCAGCATTTTCTGTGGGTTACAACTAGGAACTGTAAAGCCACACAGTAGGAGAAAAATGACAGCATAAACTGGATTCTCAAGGCTTTCCAGAGTTTTGGTTAGCTGCTTTTATGAGGAGCTGGCTAGCCAGGGACAGGAGAGATTCAGAAATTGCAGGGCTCTCCAATGCCAAGGACCACTTGAGCTAAACACCTCTTCAGCAGAGGTTTGTTTTGCAAACACCCACAACCAAGGTCTCGTTTTTCAGTTTATTGTACAAAGCAACACATCACAGCACAAACAGCCCCACAGGCAGACAGGCTCTGCAGCATGAACACGAGCAGCTCTGTGCCACAGGATTTGTGCTACAACCCTCCACGAGAGGCCCAGAGACATCTGATAGAGGAGCCAGGGTTGTTCATCTTGCCTGAAACATCACTTCAGGAGAGTACTGGGAGATTTACAGAGTAAAAATGCATGAGCACACCAACATCATTCAAGTCAGACACCAAAGCACATTGTGAAGAGGGCACTTCTGGTGAGCAGTCCCAGGTGTGTTTATGCCTTTGGAAAATGCTAACTCACACTGAGGGAAAGAAAATGCACCCGCTGGAAGGTCTCCAAAAGACTGCTCTAAAACCCTCAACACCTTCCTTCTGCCCTGACCTTCCATAGGTAAGGCCTCAGGGAATTCCTTCATGCTGAGTGGAGCTGGGGAAACAGCCACAGCCACACAGTCCCCAAAAGCAGCTGTGCACAAGGCACAAAATCTGCTCAATTACCCAGGACAGCAGCAGAAGTCCAAATTACAGGTTTCCATAGTTTAATTACAAGCCACATATCCAATGGATGGAGCTCTCCCATTAGGAATGGCCGTTCACACTTTTGGGCAATTAAAGCAACCCATTCATTATTCTGTTCTACAAAAATCATAGTTTTGAGTTTTGGTGTCCCTGTCTCAGGTTTTATGCTGGCTCTTGCCATTTCAGAAACTTAATGACTGCAGGGTTGTTTGGATTCTTTCTTTTTTAAGAAACTTGCAGAATGTATTTTTTGCTACCATGTACTGATATGGAAGGATATGCTGCAAGTATAGCAAGGTTGGGCTAAATGTACCCTCTTGATTTGCATAGAAAGAATAAACACAGCCAAGAAAACAAAGCTTAGAGTTCTGTATTTGTCACAGAATAGAGAAATAGTAGGCAGCGAGGCTTTCCTAGCAGTTATCTGGAGCCAGAAAGTAAAAATATTGTTCTTCCTGCTATTAAGATTTAAATAGATATTCAACTCAATTCTAAAAGCAAGTCAGAGGATGAGAAAAAATATCAGTGTGGGAAGATATTACATAAACTGAGATGCAACTGAAAATAGAAAATTAGGAAAGTACTGTGATCCTCTTCAATCTACAGGTCAAACAGACCCAACTGCCACTATTCTCTTAGTTCCCATTATTTGCTTGGGCAGGGAAGAGGGGGCATTTGGGGGAAATCAAGTCTGAATCCAAACTCCAAGCTCTGCATCTTGAAGGGATAAAACCAAGATTTTTAGCAGTTATGTTCTCACCATTTACTGCCTTAAATATCATTCTATTCCCCCCCCTGCCATGGGCAGGGACATCTTTCACTATCCCAGGTTGCTCAGAGCTTCTTCCAACCTGGATTTGAACACTTCTAGGGATAGGGCACCCCAAATTTGTCTCACCCACCTGTGCCAGGGCCTCACCCCCTTCAGAGGGACAGCTCTGGCCAGGCAAGAGCCTTGGTCTCACTTTCCTGTCAGAGGAACAACCTTCACCTTATGTCTCACACTGGTGAGCATCACAGCAGACAAACATCATGAAAATATAGCCATGGGTGCTGTTGGGAACAAAAGCACAAAGAAAATGCAAACTCTCAAAGCCTCCCTGAGGTTGAACAGGTGGAAATTGTTATGTCACAGGATCCAGTTTCTTTTATTGAAGCTGAAGGACTTGTGGCTGCAGTTAGCAGCAGTTTAACCAGGAGTAGTAAAGGCACCCTCAGCAGGAGAGAGGAAGGAAGAGTCATGCACTTACACCAGTTTCACTGAAATCCATACAGAAGGAACAAAAAACTAAAAAAAGAAAAAAAATAAATATCACAGTAGGAAGAGCACCCACTTTTCCTTCCATTAGCTATGCTCGACACTGAAAACAAAGTAAAATAAACTCAGAGTAAGGTAACAGAGTAAAGTGCATGGGGTTTTTTCCTCTTTATTTTTTTTTTATTTTAAAGGTGTCCATATACAAAACCAAGTAGCATGACAGAAAAATAAGAGGAACCAGAAGTACCTGCCCACAAAGGGGATTTCAACATGGTAAAGTTTAACTGAAACACAGTGGGGAAGTGAAACTGAATAGGAGAGGGGCTTGATGCTAAACATTAGGTTGATTTGCTCTTTAATTCTTTATGGTGTTTGCCATACACACAGTTGGGGCAGTCATACCTTATTCTGACATGAGTCCTTAAGGGTCGAGGTGAACAACCACAAACAGAGGAACAGAGCAATGCTATAAAAGCTGCTGATATCTTAATGCTGCTGAAGCTAAATGAGCCACAAAACCACTGCAGAGAGTAACTTAGTACCACTTTTAGGAATGTTGTGCACATGGTGGTCAGGAGTTGGGTGGTTCTATGGAATGAAACATCACTAACACCTCTGAGAATGTGCCAGTTAATTTAACAAAAAGACTCAACCCACCAATTCTGCAATATCAGAGATGCAGATGCCAAAAGGCTGGCACTGAGGAAAACAACATAAAGCAAAGGATAAATAGTTGCTCAGCCATAACTAGCAGTTTTCAAAACTATCTAGACAATCCACAGTTATTTCAATAGGGAGTGATTAGTTGTGCCAAGTACTGGCTGCTGGTAATTGTCTGTACATTTTTACTTAAGGTACAAATGCATAAGTGAATGTGTATTTTATGAGAACAGTCAGGCTGACAAGTATTGAGGGGCTGTCTACATTAGACACTGTAATGAACAGCTTTATAGTCCCTTTATAGGTCCTAACAACCCGGTGAAAACCTAAGTTTGATATAAAAACCAAGAAAAGACACACAGTTCTTTGCATGAGAAGTTTTATTCATTTTAACAAAATACAGTTTTTAACAGGAACACTCACTCAGATGCCCTTCAGCCTCCTGAGTATTGCCCTGGCAGAGGAAGGTTTTGGATGCCTGCTGATCCAAAACCACATTTTGTAAAGTCCAGACAAGCTTAGCCAAACCATCCATTCCTTCAGCCATCACAAGTGTCCTGATTTCCTTGGGGGAATGGCCCAGAGCTGCCCAGTGAAGGGTTAACAGCACAGACACGTGATGCACAAGCTTCCCCATTTACTGCTGTAGCTGCAGACCAGATCTGGAAGGACAACAGTCCCCTGCTATTCCAGGCCTAATGTTCTCAAATTGAAACTGCCCTTTTCTCACTGCATGGTGGATATGGTGCACAAGTAAAGCAAATTAGGTTTGGTTCCACTAAATGACAAGAGATCCAGCTGGAATCAGCACTCAAGACATGATCTTATTCCTCCCCAATTATTTCTAGGCACTTTCTGTATGTAAGTCACACTATACACAGCATACTTTCAAAAAAAAAAAAAACAAAAAAGAGGCCTATAAATAGCTCCCCACTACTCCCTTCTCCAAAAAGAATTCCATAACTGCACAGCACACACATATATAGCTTTCCATCTGAAGATTTTTGAAAGAAATAAAAGCGAAGCACCATTACCAAGGGAAACTAATGGTTACTCAGAAAGCAGGCATTATCTTCTGCCTGACATCTACTCATGCTCAACCGTCTCCACACTTCAATTCCTTGAGGTTTTATCCTCTTAACTAATTTCAGATCTACCCTCTCTCCAAGCTCTTGTTGGCACCAGCTGGATCCCTTGTGTGAGAAGAGAGGGGGAGGCAGCAACTGGACATGAATTGCACTGTCTTCCTCTGAGACATAGGGGAGGTACCTTGATCAAAAAAAGAAAAAAAATTGTAGACAACCCTCCACTTTGTATTTCCAGGCAGCTGGAAACCCAGCAGACAATGTAGCTGTTGCTTAACAAACACAGAAATCTACATTGTATGCCAGGTTCATGCCCCAAACCTGGAGAGTCTTCACACAGAACTGATAAAAACCAGCTGTGCACACCCAGTTCACAGTACAATTTCCTCCCCTAACACACTGGAGGTTGCAATCAGCAAAGGTGTTTCAATACCTTCCCTTTGCAGGAGAGGTTAAAGATCCTTCACTGAAAAAAGTGAAGTCCATCTATCTTCTTAGCTCAAATTTGCAAATATTCTCATGGGTTTTTGACAACTGTAACCCCCAGGACTAGGTTACAGAAAAAGCTGTTGCTTTCCAAGCCACAACATCCAGGTATTTAATCTGATTCCCACTGTGAAGCAGATCCAACAGATATCCAATCCTTTATTTGGGGCCACACCTCAGGCGTTAACTCATTTGCACTGTGAACTTGTTCTGCACGCAGGAGAGAAGACACAAATCCAACAAAAAGTCTAGACAGGAGGTAGGAGATGTCATCAGAGACCCAGTAGCCAGATGTAGCTGCTGATAGTAAAGACAGAATCTACACTGACTACTGAGCGACTGATGGGCAACTACAAGGTCTGGGTTGATTGATCCACAGCATTAATCCAAAACGACCTGCAGAAACAACCAGGAAAAAAAATTAAAATCAGTATGTGAAAGAGTTCTGTAGATTAGCCTTCATAAATAAAGAGTTTTCCACCATTGGTATCACACAGACTCCTTGTGGACAGCAAACAGAAAACGTGTTGTCAGAACAGTCACCTCAGGTATGCAGTCATTGGCTTTTAGAGTTAAACAGTGCTCACAGTGTTGCTACATCTTTATTCTGAAATAAACTGTTTCATCCTCATGTATTACTAAAGACCTGCCCCCAAAAAAGCAAATAATAAGAACTGCTCACAAACGTGAAGTAGAATAATAGCAGAGCCAAAGTCACATTAAGTTTCTTCTTAATCCTCCAACAATATTGTACAAAATGACAAGAAAAAAACCCCATGAGTTATGCAAAACCAGGCTGTTCTTAGTGTGTCAGAAAGAGCATTCAGTAAATAAAAGTAAATTTATAGGCATAGAGGCAATCCTGGAATGGGAAAACATATCCCACATTGCAGTGGGGAAGCAAGTACAACTCCAGTGTCATTTAGCAGAGCTAAGGAAAGACTCTTAGAGTCAGTTTCTATTAGAATCCAGTCCAGCACATCAAGACTTTGCTTAAAAATCTCCCATTCATGGTGGTTGGAAATTCTTCTATCTCTGTTGTTAAATGAAGAAATCCTGGCTCCTCTCTGCCAGCTCAGGAACTGCCCCAGCACTGAGCAGCACATCTGAGAAAAATCCCAGTGGATTCATGCCCAGCTTGGCCTTTCAGTGGTGGCTGAAATGTACCCCAGGTAACTCCTTGAAGTCTTGTATGTGTTAAGATTTTCATTGCAAGAAATGTCATTGTTGGTAAAAACAAACAAAAAATGCCCATCATATTAGAACTGCTCATTAAATATTTCAAGTATTTGTTTAAATAAAACATGTATCTGGGAACTGGGAAGACTTTCAGCTTCAATGACAGAGTATTTTAATAGCCATCAGCCTGCCAAGTGTTTTTTTTCTTCCTTTTAAACACGAAACCAAAACTGACTGTAAGAATTAAGTATATTTAATAATTTTTTGAGCACTTTTATCACTAATGTTTGATTAGATTATAGCAGTATCAGCAGTGATTCAAGACTGGTCCATTGCAAAGGAAATAAGAGAACTGCTTGCTGTCAGATACTTCTGGAAAAAAGTGGTAGTCACTATGCCCCTGTTGCAATATAACCATGCAGGCACTGCTGAACTTTTTTCCACAACAGAGTTTCACAAATAACATTTATTAATGATGAACAAACATTATTTAGCCATAGGTACCTATGCCAGCCTCTGGAGCTTGCAGAACAGGGAGGTTTCCCAGGAAAAGGCACCAGAGGCATGAGAGCAGTGGCACTGAAGCTGGGAATTGAACACTTCTCTGCTAGAGCAGAGATTTGCACAACTCATTCACTGCAACCTGTCCACTTCTCCCTCCTTCTGCAGGCAATAATCCCACCCTTCCCTGCCTTCAATCCTCCTCAAGAGGAGCCAACATAACCCACTGCAGTGTTGCCACCATGCTGCAGCTTAGAGCTGAAGCCATTTCCAACCTCAGAGCACAGCACCCCCAGCTTCCCTCCCAGCCAGGGCCCAGCAGCACTCAGGAGGCAAAGGATCCTCCCTCCTGAAACAAGGAGACAGAACTTTTCCACCACAGGCACTTTGGGCTTGGGGCCACTCAGAGGAAACACCTTCCCTCCCATCCTCAGTCAAGCAGGTTCTGGAACAAGGCAGAACAGCACAGTCACTGTGTCTTCAGGGAGAGGCCAAGAGGCTCAGACAGCAGCTTTGCAAGACTTTTGGTGGTTCAAGTGTTATTTTTAAATTAGAAATTTTTATTCTAATGAAAACATGTATGATTTTTTACGTTCTCAACTATTCTGGCATTTGAGTGTTTCAGCCAAAGCCCCTGCAACTGTAAGAGGAAAAGTGGGGTGAGGGGATGGGCAGAGCCTTGAAGCCAGGTATCACCCTCTGTTCTAGGGCAGGTGACGCTGGGGGGCAGCTGCTGAGTAGTTTTGTAAGGACCCCCAGACTTCTGAAGTTCCCCCAGACCTCTAAGGTGTGCATTGCACTCAACTTTACCCCAGAACTACTCAGGCCAGCAGGAAAAGGGTGACAAAGGGTTGGACCACTGCAAATTCAGAGCTCCTGCAGGAAGGGAAAGGGAGGTTTGTGAACACCTCAGAGATGCAGGAGCTCTCTGCACATATGTAACCTGAAGCCTCGAGCTGTACCATAATCCTGAGCAGTGCCTGGTTTGGAATTTGTGCAGACAGGAGTCTCACTGCTTCATTAAAGCAAAAAATACCAAGTTACTGAAAAAAGCCCACCATCTGTCATCATCTAAATCCAACAGGCAAAGCTTTTGACACTGGTGAACTGCTCTAATATAAAAGTTTATTGCCAAAAAAAGCAAGATACAACTGAGCCCATCACCATATCATGCTAAAATTAGAAAAAAACCTGGATGTGTGTTGTGCATTAAATACAAAGACAGGTGATCAGAAAACTTGTGAATCACCTCCTAACAGACTCACACCTTTACTTGCTGAATCCAGGTATGTTTAATATGATTGAATGATCTTCAAGTGCATTAATCAGGGCTGGAAAGGATGCTTAGGCCACCATTGTTTTTCTGGTTTGGATTAAACATGTAACTTTTAAAATCCAAGGTCTAGATATGGAATTGATAGGAAAGGGAACAATCAGGGTCTCATCAAACAGCTCTGCTGTGAGAGTCACATCATGGGCCAATACATCCTAAGCACAGGGATGGCACTGACAAGCATTAAAATCTGTAGTGAAGCAGGGGAAAGCTATTCAGTACAAATATTTTGGTGGGTGGGGAAAGGAAGAAGGGAAATACCAATTACTTGTGTTTGGACAATAGCTCTTCCCATGAAGCTACTGAATCTGGTAAAATGTTTTTGTCCTGGACAGCACAGCCTCTGGTGTCAAGTGAACTGAACTCAAAGAAATAGATGCCATTTTACTGGTTTGTTTAGAATCCATACTGTGATATTTACAAGTAGGGAAGCTGGATACTTTTAATAAAAATAATTAAAAAAAAAATTTACCTGGATGCCAGTTTCAGTAACTTCCCAAAGAAAAGCAAGGCAGCACCCCTGCAAGTCCAGAGCTGACAGTTTCACTGAGATTTAATAAAGCAATCACCAAGGACAGCCAAAACACATAATTTAGTGCACTGGCACTGCAGTTGAAGAAATATTTCCCCATGCCTAATGCACAACACAATGGAATTTCAGCATTTACCAAGCATGCCAAGAACTTCTAATTACCTAATATGAACTTAGGCAAAGAGCCATTCTGTCTTAAGTTCTGAATTCAGTGAAACAGATCAGTGCATTGTTTCAAGAGAGTAGGCACAGAGTTTATAAAGGAAATGCATAATCGTGGAGCTCAGCTCTGCACTGCAATACACACCACTTAACAAAATGGAAAAGTTCATCAAGGCACCAACTTTTCTTTCTTAAAAGCCCACGGTAATGACACAGAAGGTGAAACATTAAATACAGGTGTCCAATTAAAACTCATTCTCACACACATGAATTCCTCTGCAGTTACATAATTACTCCAGAGCCAGGATATCTCTGCAGCAAAGCATGTTTTCAGTGATCCCAGCTCCTGCATACCTCAGACCCTGTGACTGTAGTGGTCAAACCCATTCAGACCAGCTGATGGTCACTTGACTCTCTGCACTATTTATACATTGCTCTATTAAGTGAAGCTTCTGATTGGGCTGAATAGATTTATGAAAATCCTGCCCAAGACATTTCTTAAATTGCTTTGCCAGAGAGCACTAGTATGAGCAAGCCTAGGGAGGTACAGGGTTGGCACAGCCTTCTGAAACAACTTCCTAAAGGCAAAACCACTCATTCTCAAAGGCCAACTAACTAACTTGGTTTTAAATTTTGATTGCTGATAAATGCAAACACAGTTACCTTTAACCAGGACCTATTTTTGCATTGACTTCACAGACATGGTCTTTGAATATGATACAGAAAAGAAACTGACTTAGCTGCAAAAATCTATAAAGGATGCTGTAAATAATTACTTATTTAAGCATGCAAAAAATGACCAAGGCAAGCCGTAATTCAACATACATTAATTCAACATACATTTTACAGCCATAATAAAATAGGTCTCATAAGGAGTTAAGCAAACTGTTCACAAAATTGATGGAATAATGAAGCCTGCAGCTTTGAAGAGTGGCACAAAACTTCCATGGAAGGGTATAAGCACGAGTTAAGGTCCCTCAGCTAGGGGCTTCTGTATGCTAGGAAGTAATGAGCTAAATTTCTGTAATGCCTGCATTAGGACCACACTGTTCTGCAAGTGAGTACCATTCAGTTGTCAGCTATTGTTAGTGCATGCTCATACCCCAGTGTATTGTAACTGTCCTCTGGATGGTAATAGAATGTGAGAAACTGAATTAACTTATTCATCAAACCACGATTTTATGAGCAGTAAGGTAGAATTTTATATAAAGGCAGCAAACAGTGCCAGTGAAGTTTCTGTTTAGGCACACAGTGTTAAACAAACACCTTGCCAGAGGATTCCAGCTCCTTTTTTTACAAGACATATGGAAGGTAGCACTGTGCACACGAAAGGTATTAGAGAAACACCCACAGCCAGACCTGCTTGCATGGACACAAACCAAACATTTCTAAGCATGAGGCAGGGTTACAGTGCAGGAGGCTGCCAAAGCACAGAAAGGTGAAAAAGAGACTGATAAAACCTGTGTGTCCTCTCAGCAGCCACAGCCCCTGTGCCACTAGGGTTTGCCAGGCTCACTGTCCAGGAGCATTTTGGGCACACATCAGGGTGTAGAACATGTGCAGAACAGACCCACCCAGCCATTCAAGAAGCAAACAGCTGGTGCTCACAGCACATCAATATTGCTGTAGTAGAGATGCTAAGGATTCAACAGCCACCAAAGAATTATTTTATCAGTTTCTTAGCTAGCTTAATTCTCTTTTTCTAAACAGCATGCATGCTCCTTGCAACAGCACACCCCCAGCATGCCAAATATCAACAATTTGACTAGCTGAAACATGAGCAGAAACTAAATGGGTAATCACAAAAGATTGTATTTTAGTGCAGATATAATTCAGCTGAAGTTAAGACTAAATACTAATAAATTCTGATGCTGGGTGAAATGACTCAGGCAAGCCTCTCTCAATACCCCTACAGCACATAATCTTTGATGGCTGGGCTCTGAAAGCCCTGCTAGGTCCCTGCCATGCAATTCAATCCAAGCTATCACACAGTTCCACCCTCTACAGTACCCAGTCTGTGTGGAAAACAGGGGCCCTCATCTTTAGTAACACTGTTATTTATTCATACTGGATACTTAACGTGCAGAAAATATCAGGGAAAGAAAATACCAGCATGAAATGGCAAGCACCTAGTAAACAAGTGAAAGCATACCAGGGATGAGACCAGTCTGATCCAGAAGTTGGGTAACAAGCCAAGTGCCAACAATTTCCAAGACTGACTCTCAGCACTGACAGTGTAATCCTCCTGTATCCTTCTCAAGGACCTACTTAGAAGATAATTACTCTTCTAAGTGCAGTTAGTACTCATTTCAGAGGAGAACAGCATTTGTGTTACTTGAACTTCACAAAATAAGGTACTTAATTAGTTCTGGAGGTGATGTTCCAAAGCCACCTGGCCCTGTATCATACCCTAAATATGCAACAGGAGGGTGGTGAATAAAAATTCATTCACTGTCCTGTTGCCCACCATCTCCTACTTGCCTTCCTGTGAATTCAGCTGGGGGAGGCAAACACACACTCCCCTCCTCCCTTTCAGCCAAGTGCAATATGAAACTTAAAACATAAAACTTAAAATCTATGCTGAGAACTTAAAATGTTTCTGATCCTAAAATCCTTAAAATGTTCCCTGTGCTACAGGGAAAGTAACTCTGGCCCCCAAGCAGACCTGGGCAAGTGAGGAAAGAAAATAAAGTAACTCCTAGATAGGTGTTTTAAACTAATTAATCCTGTGGGATTATGAGTCTGGATTATAAACATGGTTTGGGCATTGTTGTGCCTTATGAATCAGAGATAACTCAATTTATCCCTCCAAGCCATGCAATTTAGATGACAGCCACCTTTCTCCCTGGGTAGGTGCTAGAACTATCCCAAAAAACAGAGCAAGTTCACACAAGGTATCACAGTTTATCTTACACAGCAGCAATCTTTACCCTGGAAACACAAGGGGGCAAGTTACAAGTGTGTCAAAGAAAATGCAGAGTCTACAACTTCAACAAAAACACACATATAGTCTTAAGGTGGATGCCAGAAAAGTCACCAGGGGACATCAAAGCCATCAGAAGTCTGGAAATCTGAACATAATACCCAGACTACAGTGCAGATGCAGTTAAAGTCTCCAAAAAAATTGAAATTAAACCAGAAATTATGTTTTAGATAAGTGTTCTGCAAATTACTTAAAAGATGAAGCACCTTTCAACAACCAAAAATTAAGTTTGCAATTCCTCAAGTGTTAAGAAAGCTTTGCAAGAGACATCTGAAAGCCAAGGGCACATTTTATCTTGCCTGAAGATTATCACATGACAACAGCAAGCTACTGTGCCACAGATACCAAAATGTGTGTGTTTATCCCACAGCTAACATGACTTTGCTTCCTTCAGACCATAAAAGGTGAAGAGAAATATGTTCAGCAGAAAAGCAACAGGTACATGTACTAAGAAGTTTCCTAAAATACGCATCTATTCTGCAGAACCCAGGGTGATATTTACTGGTATTAAATTTGCATAAAGTAATAGTCACCAGCAAGTCACACACAGGTTACAAACACCAATTCATGCAGCTCTAGACAGGTAATATTCTATATTTAACTGAGGAGAAAGCAGGAATGGGGATGTGTAAAGGACAGTGGCATCAATGCTGCTGAAGTTATTAAGATTCTTATTCCAAATTGGTACTCCCAGCAACACTGGAAGAAGTCACACAGTTCTAGCTTTACAAGTTGACCAGCAGAGGAGTTTTAAAGTATGCAGAGAATTAAGGATCCCTAGGGAAAAAAAGGATGATTGTGTTTTACTGAAACAACCATTTAAATGAAGATCCCCTGCTCCTTCCACACAAATACACTTCACTGGAGTGATCAGGTAGAGAAGGACACAGCCTTTGCAGGGGAGATGGATGGCTGTCAGTGCTGCTTTACCTTCTTTAAGCATTCCAGCAGAAAGGCCTGTTTGGGTCTGGGGCTGTGTGACATGGGCCACCAGCTGAGCTGTGTCACAAGGCCACTCACTGAGTGACACATGTAAGTCAAAGCCAGGCTGCCCTCTCATGCCTGACATCATACAGATAATTAAGAGGGAGCAAAACACAGGGCTGCATCCATCAGTGCAAAGGCAGTTTGTACACAGTGAGTGCTAATCACTAAACTTCTAGAAAATGTCACAGCAACCATGCTAAAAAAGCACAAAAGTCTGGGGAAGTCTTAAATGGGATCCTGAAAAAAACCCACAAACCCACGACCTTAGTAGGTCAAAAAATTCATGTGAACACATTATGACATTAAAATTTAACTTTGATTTTATCTCTTTTTTCAAAAGGGGAAATACAGAACTTGGAAGAAAAGCCTGAACTTCTAGAAATATTTTGTGCAAGTGATATAACTCCCACAAAACAGATTAGAGGAGGCACCAGCTGGAGAAGCATCTTCTCTCATGGTAGATACAATCTCTAGGCTGTTTTACCCACTCAGAGTCTTGCTAAGATTATATTTTAGTTTTTCCATAACATGGACTGTTTTTAGACCATCTCCAAGAAAACGGCAAAAATTAGCCCAGGACTGTTGTGTAAGATGTGACTGGAAAGAACAGAAAAGTAACTCACTCAAGTATCCAATTAATTGGGATACCTCAAGAATCTCAGGAATACTCAAAAATTCAAAAATATATTCAGGACAAACAGGAGGAAATACTGTCCTTCACCAAGGTGACCTTAAAATGAAGAAGGCAAATTTTTTCAGGGCAGGCAGTGACTATGGTGACAGGAGTTCACAATGCTGAGAAAAGGAATAAGGACAAGAATACCAGTGGGTTTGAACAAGGCCTCTTGAAGGGAAATCCTGGCTAATATGGAATATCAGTAATATCTAATCTTGTGTGGATTGCTAATAGGTTCAGGCTATGACAAAACAGCAGATGACAGCAATCGTAAGGTGGTCTCACTTTTGAGCTGTGCATTAAACAGTATTTGCTACCAAAGCTTTGAGATTAACACCCCACTACAACAGTGTGTAGCAGTGGACAGTGATTAAACTCATTCTGCAATTTGAGAAGGTCTCTTGGAGAGTTATGATCACTGTGTTACAACAGCAGATTTAACTGGAGCTTCTCATGACATTCCTGATGTGGCCTGAACAAGCACTGCTTCAGGAGTGTGTGGCTGCAGGTCCAAGTGGAGAGCTCCACTGAAAAGCCATTATTCCTGGTTCCCAACATGCTCAAAACACCATCTCAAAGCAGAATGAATTTCAGAAACCCAGGCTATACCTGCTCTATTTCACCCAGTCTGACTTACTGCAATGCTTGCTCATTAGTCACTGTTAAATTCAGCTACTTAATAGGACATCTGTTCTAAATGCAAGAATTACCTAGTCTTACTCCTAGAAACAGGAGCAAGTCCTGGTTATTTCTCTGAGAAGTTTTAAGGGTTCTGTGGGATTGTTTGCTTTTTTTATTCCAAGTAATTTTAAGGTATTCAAGTACTGAATTAGCCACAGTACACTAGAATAAACAAGAGAGCATTTTTGAATCAGATCTACTCCAACTCAACAACTTTCTGCCCAAAAGGGTTTTTTCATAATCAGAGATGCAGCATGAACAGATGACAGCAGAATATTCTCTTAAAGGTAGGGTTTTAAAGACCAGGACAGCAAGGATGATCAAACAACCCAAAGATTTAGGGTACATCAGAACACTACAAGCATTTAAAAAGGGCAAAACTCAAAACCAACTTAAGTATGAATCAGCAAGCAGAGGATGCAGACCAACCATTTCAGGTGTGTTTGCATCAGTATTGTAAATGAAGACTGCACTGCAGAAAGGAGATTTGTTTCACAAGTGAAGTGGTCTCCATCTCTCTACAGCTGCAAGACACACTGACATAGGTCTGTCACTGCATGTTTTGTTGGTCTAAAAAGAGAAATATCAGTAGCAATCTCTGCAATAAACACAGAAGATAAGTGTCAGAGAGTTCTATATTCATGCACAGTAGTTTATCTAAATGCAAGGTAACCTGGACAAGGAAAGTAACATTCACTGCAAAATATTGTACAACAGTCAGGAATGTGTCAGATGCATTGCTGCAATTAAGTTTAATCTTTGAGGCAAAGCCTTTAGCACTAGACTCCTATTACAGGTCAAGATGACACTGAGAAAACTTAAATCTAACAGAACTGAAATGTGACCATATCAAATTCAGATCACACACTGGATACTTTTATTCTTAATATCAGATGAAGGAAATATTGCCTTTGTGGCATAACAGCTGTTAAAAATTCTGGATATTATTAAAGCATATTTTAAAAACACCAGGTAAATTTATACTGATAAATCATTAGGTAAAGTCTAGTTAAGCCTGATAGCTTGTAATGCCTAGCAGTAACACAAGAACAACTATCAAAAAGCCAGTCTCACTCCTTTCTAAAGATGAGTGGGGAAACCCAAACAAAAACACATGCATGAATATTTCTGATAGGCAGCAAGGATGACAGGCACTCTTGACTGTCCATTCTGTCTGCTAATGGCACAATCAGCTTCAAAGTTTTTTTATCTCTCTGCCCATAAGAGAGTCACAACTCCTGATATGAACACAAAGTAATGCAACAAAATTCCTTTTTCCTGTCAAATGTAAGGAAGGCTCAATGCTTTACTAATAAAGCAGAGTCACTCACAAGCTTTAGAGTTATGGATAGCACAGCTTCTCCACTCTAATTGTTTTGTACCAGTACAGCACAGTCAGCACTGTAAATAATGCACAGATTTCCAGAGGAGAGACCTGAGAATTCTACACTCCAACACAGGTTCAAAGCATTTTCCCATCATCTGGTAGCAGCATTTTCCTCTAAATGAAGAGTAAGTTCCCATTTGGAGACTTGCTTTGCCATCCCACTGTAGCAGCCTTTCAAAGGCTCCCAGGGGAAGCATCTCCCTACTCTTGGCAGAATGCCTCACACAGCATCACTGGATAGCTGGGAAATCCAGTGCACTGCAAGAACACAAACATCAGCACAAGATGACAATTAGATGGCAGAGCTGCACTTATCAGTAAAGGAAGTACATTAAAACAGTAATTTTGGAGATAATGCCATTCAGACCCTTGATCCTGGTGCACACAAACACAAACATAATATGTAAAAAACAAAACAACAACAATAACAAAAACACAAACAAGCCAAAACCACAAGAAAAAACCAAGAAATCCATGGTATAAGGCAGAAAGACTCTTGTAAAGTTGTTTAAAAATAAGTCATTCTAAATAGACAGAGATTCACAGTACAAGGCAGACATTTTCAGTGAAAGTAATCCCTCTGACATTTCAAAAAAGAGACTCTTAATAATTGATGCCTTCAAGAGAACTTACTTAGCTGAAGCTATATATTAAACCCCAGGAGATGCAGTACAAGTGTTTTTCACCACATTCTGTCTTAAGAACTAAGAAATAACACTACAGGTTCTAATGGCTTTAACTGCTTTCAATGCTAAAATGTGGTGAAGAACTAAATATGACCCAAAGTTTGTCAGAAGCTGTTTCTAACCACGTGTGTAGTGCCACCAGTGATCAGGCAGACATGCTAAAGGAAATCCTCCTGAAGAATAACCAGGCACTTAATCTGAATGGCAAGAAGTGCAAATTGTGAGGGAAGATGTAGATGGAAGCAAACCAGCCTTCCCATCCAGCACTGCCTGAGCTCTGACAGTGGCAGGACAGAGGAGTTAAAAGGTCACTTTCACAGTTGATGTGGGTTTCCTTTAAGATGCCTGGAAAATGACTGTGTTGACCACATCCACATTCTGAAATACTTTTTTGAGAACTCCTAACGAAGCTCCAGCCAAAGGAACAGGAACTGACTCATTTGTACAGTACCCATGCACTGCACAGTCACACTCAGATCTGTGTGCCCGAGGTGCACGTGGGCAGGGATGAAGCAGGCAAAGTTCACATGGAATTTGAGAGACTCCAGTCTGGGATCCTGCCTTGACACACCAGTGCTCAGCATGAAGGTGTGCTCACACACATCTTCATCACTGCAGCCTGCCACTCACTGTCAGCCTCAGCTCTGCTGTTCCTGCTTCTGAACACAAATTTATGCACAGAGCTGAAGGACTGCAAGCTGAGCTCCAGACTGTGAGCTGTCCGCAGTATTTCACTATTTGCAACTCAAACTAGCCATGAACAGGGAGATAAAGATAAATAAGCTGTTATGCTATTACAGCCTGTGTGTAGAGCAGAGGAAAAAAAACCTAAACCAAGTGTACCTTTTAAAATGGACTTGGCTGTGTATACTGTGTGTGAATCAACTCAGCCCCAGCTATGTTTTACTGCAAGATAAAACAGTTCTGAAAGCGAAACTTGAAGGATCCAACAAATCATTTCAATATTTCCAATTCACTTGGCAGTTTTCAGTGCATGGGAAAATAGAATGCAGCGAGGGGAGCTCTGTACAGGACATATATACTACTGAGTATCACCTTGCAGCTGTTAGCTATGTATAGACTTGCAGAAAATAGGCATCCCATTTAAAACTCTGCTTTCTACAAAATAGGTGTGCCACTAGGCCATTGTTTAAACCCACTGAAACTGCACTGAATCATTTCCCTGAATAGCATCACAATGAAGTGGGTGTGTTGTTTTTAAATCAAGGTGTCTGCTAAGCAAGTTCTTTTAACAATTTTTGATTATCAGCACATCCCAGAAGCATAAGACCCATCTCTGAAGTTCCATAGAAATTACACTTACAAGCATAAGATGCCAAAGAAGCAGCTCTGCACCAAATAGATCAGGGAAAGTAAAGGGGGGATTCCAGGAAGAAAACACCTTTGGTCTAACTACAGAACTAGTTAGACCAACTAGAACTGTCCTAACTGCTCAGCATATCCATCAGAACCTTCACTGCTCCCATCTCACTGAGCCACTGAATGCAACCCTTTAAAAGCAGATTTACCTGACATCCCAGGAATAGTTTTCCACATGGGTTTGGCTCTCCAGGCTATCACAAACAAGCAATTTTATCTGCAACATACAAACTTTCTGTTTGGGGTTTTCCCCCCCTCCCCTAAATGAATATTTGACTAAGAGTCCTTGCCCATATCTAGGCACCTTTTAATTGAAGTGTATTTCTGTGGTATTGAATTGCACACTGCTCCCCCACCACAGCATTTCTTTTAATCTCAGCCATGGACTAACAAAGTTACAGTAAGCAAGTTTATCAGGCAGCAAAAGCATGTTGGAAGTGTTCAAAGCAAACAAGTCAATCCCTGAAGTTACAAATTATTGAGGGGCATTCTGGCTATAACATGCAGAAAATCCTGGGGAAAATACAGCACTCATCTTGCTAATACAGCTTTTTTCCTCCCTCTCCCTACCAGATGAGGTAACCAAGAAGATAAATCCTGACAGAAGAGCAAGACATGCCACTTCATACTTAAAAGGCAATTAGAGGCTTCTAATTCAAATAAATTTCCACCTTCTGTACTCATTTTCTAGAGTATGATCCACATATGTTTTCAGGGGAATTTTGGTTATATAATAATGATACTAAAACACATCATTGACAAGAAAGAGACACCTAGATAGGATAACAGTCATAAGAGCTTTCTTTTGTGGTGTAAGAATCGAGTGGTACATTTCAGTTTCTTCTTACATAAAGGTTTCTCCTACCTTGCTGCTATTACTGACACATCTAGTGGAAGACATCACCTTCCACAACCAGGAAAGAGCCATCCCTCCCCATCATTCAGCCTACTGAAAACAGCTGAACAAAACCAACGAGGCAGCTGCAACCTGGAGTATCACCCTGACACCAGCACACCTTCAGTAAGCTTGTATATGGATTTCAGAGCCTCAGAGCTTCATTCTTCCTACAGCCATAAGCCAGTTGGGAAGAAGGCACTTTGATTTTCTGAATGTGACAGAAGAGTTTTGCTTTCTCCAGCTGCTGTACTAAAGAAGGCTTTAGTGAGACCTGCTTGATATTGCTCAGCAATTTCTGAGCAGCTCCAGCCAGGCAGGTGATCTCCCAGGTAAAGTGGTGTCACTAGTGAGAGACAAGCTCACCCTACACCTGCCTGACAAAGGGCAGCATTTTTATGTTCTGTGTGTGAAGATTGGGTATCATCAGTCATTTCAGCTTCTCAGCCATCTGAGCACCACAGAGCAGAGCCACACTCCTGCAGCTGACAACAGTGGAAGAGACTGGACCACTAGAGCACTCAAGTGAGCAACTCCTTTACAAGACACATAAATCACAGACAGCTTCCACCAAAAGATTGCCTGGGCTAAGCAGCAGAGTAGAAACAAAGCAGTCACTCATTTCCAGTTCCTCTTCCCAGCCACAAGGCACATCCTCCTGTCTGCTTGCACCAACAGATGCTCCCAAGACACTGCACTGCAGCTCAGTTCAGCTGGCACCTACTAAAGGAAGGCCAAAAATCTTCTAAGGATGCTCAGAATATCTTAAGCAAGGATCAATTCCCTGATAAAGCAGCTTAATACCTTCACAGTCCACACTGTGGTTGTTCCTGAGAGCAGTGAGTTTCTAATACCTCGCTCTCCTCGTGCCCTGCTCAGGCTTTCCCTATCACAACTGCAAACACTGTTATGCAATGTACGTGAGTGCTACATTTCCTATAGTTTCCGGGAGAAAGAATAAACATTGGATTTCATCCTCATTCCACAGCTGCTTGTGGGGAGGGAGGCCTCCCGTCCACTCCTTCCTCCCCTGAGGAATTTCGGAGGAGGCGCGGAGCTCTCTCGGCCAGGGCTCCAGCTCAGGCCCTGCTTCAGCTGCTGCCCACCAAACCCTGGCACTGCATCCCTGCAAAATCCCTGCCTGCTTAGGGAGCTGGCACCCTGGAGGCTGCTTTTGCTGGTAGAGGTAAACTGGAAGCAGTAATTGTTGATGGTAATCTAATTTTTTTCACTCACTAGGGACTATGTCAAGAGCAGGCTCCCAGAAAGAAGTCTAATTTCCACAGATTCCTCCTGAAACAATCAGAATGGTCAATATTCCCAAAATTTTCACCCTTTTTTTCCTAACTTGATAGCACACATACTTCCCCTTCGTATCTGCAGGTAGATACTGGCAAATACCTCCAGTTTGTACCAAAACCAAGAATGACATCACATGATCACATTCATGTGACCATCTCCCATTCAAAGCATTCAAATCCCATTCAGTAAAGCACACCTCCAAATGCTGAGCCTTCCTTATCACAACATCATAATTCTTAACTAAGCCTGAAATTTAAAGTACTATTGGATATAAGCACTATAAAAGTCTGATCTTTTAAATGCTTTAGTCAGGGTTTTAAAATCTGTTCCCTCCCCCCCAAATATAGATTAAAAGGACAAAGCAAGATGGGCCTCTCAAATTAACAACTACTCCAAGTATTTGCAATGAAGGTAGAGAATAGAAATCATAGCCAATAGAAATAATTTCAGGTGTATTGCCCAATCCCACACTTGTTAGACAAGGGCACAAAAAGATTAGTAAAATACAAATATTTAATTATTCACAAGCCATCTAGACCTGTGATGATTTCCTTAAGGTGTGAACAGCTGGCTACAAAATTTAGACCAGATGTTGCTCTTAAACTGAGCACTGATTTATAAACACAGAGTTTCACCATGACCAAGACAAAACTGTACTACAGCACTATGCAGCTATTTATAGGAGATATTTCTGATGGTGAAGAAAAGTGAAACATCTGGTTCAAGATGATTATGAAACAGACAAATCTCATCACATAATAACTACAGAGCATAACTTTTCAAGAGCACAAACTGGTGTGCAAAAAGGAACCCAAAATTCTGCAGGAAGGTACTTGCACATGCAGTAGGTAGAATTATTGTAAAGATGGAGTGTAGAGTGACCATTAGAAGGCCAACATAATTTTTTTCAGGATGTTGACTTTGATATTTCATTATGCAGGGAATAACTCCAGTCTGCAAATTCACTAGGAGGGTTGCATCACCGCCTAGTCCTGAAAGCAAGCATGTACTGCTGTAACACAAGTAAGAGCTCACATATTCAAAATGAAAGGAGTTTTGTTCTCCCTCATTTACAAAAATCTTTGGGGACAGCCAGACACTTTCAACATAGACACAGCCACAAGTAAGAGCTTGGCCTAGAAAACTTCTTGATGGTTGAGATGTTCTAGCGCTCACTTGTGCTCTCATAGAGAAATAAAGAACATTTTAGAAGTAGGGAAGAATCTGAACAGGGCTATACAAAATGTTGGTGAGTATTTCCATTTGAGAAACATGCTGCTTGCGCAGTGTTTCTAGGCAATAATTCTGTCCGATCATTAGTTTCCCTGGCTCAATACCTCATCTCATAATACATAGGATGAGCTGTGCCAATATAGTATATTTTTTTAAAAGAACAGCTACAGCTTCTTCCCTGAACTTGGATGCTTACAACAGCATATCTGACTATTGTGTATTATAGTCAAAGACAGAAGTTTTCACCTTTATAAAGAAATCGGGCTCAAAAAAAGAGAATAATTTCTAGGAGATTACAGAGTGTGTTCCCCTGTGCACCACACCCAGTCCCACCTTTTCAAATCTCTGTTCAGGCAATCACACGATGTGACTTTTGAGATACTGTGGGGATATAATAGTACACAAACTTGAAAAGGAGGTTTAAACTGTTCTTCTTGGACAAATAGTTTCAGTTCAAATTTATCACCAGGAATAGTCAGATTCAGCAGCATCTGTATTGTTAGGCAAGCCTAGACAAGGCAAGCTTTTCTGCTGGGAGTTGCACAACAGGGCTGTGTCAGTTATCTCTGAGAACAAGGCAGAAACACAGCCATCAGGATCTGCTTGAAAACTGTCAGCCTAGCCATTTGGGCAGGATGCTGGTCCAGAGAATCTCCTATGTGCCAGACAGAAGGTGTGAAAGTGAAAGAACAATTTGTGGGTCATCACTCCATCATCAACTTCAAAGTCATCCAGCAACTCTGTAAGATTACTTGAGTCAATTCATTCATGAACTTTACATCATCCAGCTGAACCATAAAAGCAGATTTTCTGTCCTGAGACTGTTGAACTTTTAAAATACTGATATTTGTACCAGTAAATCACTTATTTCAATCTCTATTGCTCATCAGCCTTTATGAGCAATACTAGATCTTCACAGAAATGAGCTGATGATGATGTCCTGGCATTATGAACTGAAACCAATGATAAATCATATTTATCATATGTAGGAGACAGGAGAATTTAGATATGCACTCCACCTCTGTCTGTCCATGCAGCAGCTTAGGTTTAAGTTATTTTTATTGGTGTTGAGGATTTTCAACAAGACATTTAAAGAAATATTAACAGCCTATCACAAGCCTATAAAATTGCTACATCTCTTATACGTGTCTTTTTAAAGATGTCTCATCTTTCTCACAAATCCCAAGCAAATAAGTAATACCAGCTCAACTTTTCAGCTGTGTCAAGTAATTTGTAAGAACAAATCAAACATGATAATCCCCAAAGAAAACTACTTCAATCACATTACACTGCATTTCTAACAAGTATAGGGGCAGAAGAACTATCTGCAGTACTAATATTACAGATGGATGAACAAAATGTTTCTGCATTTGTAGAGAACAGATCCCACATAAAGAAAGCAGTTTTCAAACCTCAATACAACTAGAATATAGAAGGGAAAAACTTGCTCAAAGAACTACAGTGAAGAAAAGTAATCTAAAGGGCAACTCCTTCTTTTGCCATGTAATAAATGTAATGTATCTTCAGGGACTGGAAACAAGCATCCTTGCCTTTTAAATCTTTCCCTAAGTTAAGGCTAACTAGAAGTGCAGCAGCTAACCCAGCCCTCCATTCCTAGGCAGGGGAAAAAGTAACATCTAAGACACAGGGAACCATGGTACTGCCAAAAGCAATCCCCAGTGCCCCACTTGGGAGTGTGCATGTGCCCTATTCAGACACTGAAATGTCCCATGGAACCCAACCTGCTCAAGATGCTACGGGGTGAGGGTGGCACACACCACACATTTGAAGTTTCCATGGCTCACTGTAGCTATTATAACAATTTCTGATCTCTCACTCAAAAAACCCGTTCAGTCGCAAAAAGTTCTCGATATCCAGGAGGTCAGTGTGTGTTATGTGTGAGAGAGGAGAGGAATGGGGCATGCACCAGCACAGGGTCTAAGAACATCCAAATTAAAGAGGCTGGAAGTTGTGCTAGCTGACAGTTCTGGGTGTCACCATGCAGTGCTGCTCCATCACACATGTGGAGGTATCCCCACACTGTCTTGCTGTCTACATAATCAAAATATTTTACAGAATCCACACATTGCTGAAGTGCTACCAAACAACTGAATAAATCAGGGACAGAGGTGAACCAGCCACGTAACTCTTTCAGCATCTAAGCTGACACAGAACTACAACAATCCCTCCCCCTCCCCAGAAAAGCTAATTTTATGCATTCCTCATGTTTCCCGTTCTCTACATCAGTCAGGCAACACCACTAGCAATAATCAGTAAGAACTGTTATTATGACACATAAAATTTCAGATTCCCCCAAAGCATTTTGTAATTCCAGGCATTTTCTTTTTTAAAACAAATATTTTCATTACATATGCTGACAGAAATCAGACAGCAAAAACTTACTAACAGAATGAGAGTAAAATGTGGTTTTGCATGAGATCATATACTACAAAATGTAAGGGTTTTTTTTAATGAATAAACTGGAACAGTCAACAGTATGACACAAACCAAAGTACAAGTAACAGACATGATCTAAACAGAATTTGACTGGAACATGTTTATTTAATTCTCAAAATTTCAACTTAAGCTTAAATCAGTCAGCTCTCACCTCATACAAGTATTTCAAAATAGGTGAGTGAAACCCAGTGGGAGGGGACTGATCATTTTAATAATAGACAACAAATCGATTGCAGTTAAATTTTTTTCGAGCACTGACTACTTAAACAGAGTAGTATGTGCTTTTTATTTTTGGGAGAGTGGGGGGAAGGGAGCAGGGGGACCTCTGGGAAGAATGCTAACCTTATGAATTCTTCCTCTGGAATTTTAATTGGTAAATCTATAAGTAAAAACGTACCCAGCTGCAGGGAGCTGCTCCCCAGCCCCAGCACAATCACAGAAGCTCAGAGCCGTGTGCTCAAGCCTAGGAACAGAACATTTCCCTCGGATGGTGCCCAGCCACACCTGAGCTAAGGAGGAGATTCCGACAGCACAACTTGGATTACGCTCTTCCCGAATGGCGAAGCCAGAGTGCCTCTGGAAGACACGCTTATCTCACCATCTATTCTTTTTATTGCTGCTCTTATTAGACATTTCCTACTCGTTTTTGCAATAATTTTAGCTACACAACAACCTTGAGCTCTATTTTTATACGCAGCATTGTTCAAAGAGCTTCCGAAAATTGTATTAGGAAAGAGAGAAAGGCCTTTGAACAACCAAGACAAGCTTCATAACAGAAATATAATCTCAACACGAGCTAGTTTCTTTTTTCGCTTTTTGGAAAAATCTTCACATAGGGATCTCAGACAGACGAAAGCAAGAGATATAAAATAAGAAGCAGCGTTTTATGCATCAGAACCAACAGGGAAGACCACACTCTGCAGGACACCTTTTAACCTGTAACCAAAGATCTTACCAAGTGCATGTTTAATAAGTTACAGCTCAAAAAGAAAGTAAAAATAAAGCTTACAAAGTTTTCACAGCAAATTTGAAACACAGGTTACAACTTCCACATAACATATCCATTCCTTACTTCTTGACCATACGCAAGGTCTACAACGTATTACAGGCACTACTGCTTCCCATCTGACTTGCAGGCAGTTTTCGATGTAGCAATTAGTGTACAGCATTAAAAAAAAAAATTGAAAGAAAAAGGTTTCTATACGCACTCACACAGTAACATGGTTTCTAGGATCACACTATATTCGGAAGTCTTGTAAAAACCAACATTCTGAATATCTACATGCATTTATATATCACTATATTTCTGCTTGTGTCTCCGAAGTACATTCCATTTTTTCCCTAAACACTGAGAGGATATTAAGTAACAAGCACGTGGGAAGTTATATCTAGTTTTAACACGCAGAACGCAAAGCGATCACGCTCAGCTCGTGATTTAAAGTCACTTCAGCTTCCACACACGAAAAAACAGTGGAAAAGCAAACTCACAGCTCCCGCAGCCCCGGCCTCCCCCCGCGCCCACCACCACCACCACCACCCGCACCTGAACCCCCGGGCAAGGAGAAAGGACTTTCCCCGCCACAAGGAAGTCGCAGGCACACGTGCTAAGGGGTACTTTTATCCAGACGGGGTTCCGAGAAACCTCCGAGCAACTTCCCCCTCAGCCACAGGAGGAGGAGGAGGAGGAGGAGGAGGGGGCAGCCGGCAGCACCCGCGGCGCTCCCCCCACCACAGGTGCGCCCCTTCCTTCCCCAGCGGGCCGGGCGCTCCCGCTCCGCACTCACCGAGCCCAGCGGCGCTCCCCGCTGACAGGCGGCTCCCGGCAGCCCCGGGCCGGGCCGGGGGGCGGTGAGGGAAGGCAGGCGGGCGGGCGGCCCCGGCGCGGGGCCCGGCGAGGCCACGGGAGCGGCGCGGAGCAGCGGCCGGCGCGGCCGCGCCGCGCTCTTATAGCGACCCGCCAATTAAGGGCGGCCAATCGGCGTGCGGCGGCCACGTGACGGGGCAGTTCCAATTACGGCGGAGAATTTTCTGAATTAGCGGGGTTACACAAAGGACACTCATTGAGGGGGGAAGGAAAAAAGGGCAGCGAGCGGGAGCGGGAACGCCCAGCCGGAGCCTGCTCGGTGATTTAAAGCAGGAAACTCCCTCGCCTCACACAGACACGGCCGCATTCAGCACCGGCCAGCATCTCCGCGGGAGGAATGTCTGGCGCACATTACGCTAATCCTCGCCCCCGAGCTGGGGTTTTTACACAGCCACCGCGGCCATCGCCTCGCCCGCTTCCCCCTCCTCGCCCAGGGCAAAGCGGCACCTCCCGCCTCTCCGCCAAAAAAGCGCTGTCTGTTACCTATATACACACACACGCATGTACAGATATATTTTCGAGTATAAGCTGGAAGCGGCTCGCAAAGCAAAAGCTGATGGTGAGCGATGTGTGCCGGCGCTGCCCTGAAAAACTTCTGAGCGCGGCGAATGAGACGAGTCAATAAAAAACCGGAATTATTGAAAGGCATTACTGACCGATTAGTAATTAACAGGCCCCCGTGCCAGAAGAGGCTCCCGCAAGAGAAACGCGCCGGTGCTAATGAATGCTTTACGTTTTAATTGTGAGGAATTGCTGCGAGAAGAGACGGACAGTGTATGAAATCAGGCTGGCTCAAAAGCAATGCTGAAACCCTCACCTGCCCACAAACCCGTACGGAGCACAGGCCAGCACCTCCCAGCGCCTGCCTGAGATGTCACCGATGCCAGCGAGCCACGCTGCATCCTGGTTTTCCTGGCCTGCAGAAACACGTGTGGCCGTGAGCATCACACGGGTGCACAGCCGGAACAAGGGCCAGGCTGCCTGCCACTGACAAACCCTGCCAATCCCAATTTATGGGCAGGAAACGTATGCCAGGACTAACCAGCCGAGATGACTCAAGTCGCCTCTCCCCCACCCTCCTGTTCCACAGAACAACAGCCCTCTTTAGCAGCGGGGAGTAGGATCTCTTAGAGGAATGACTCAAAGTTGCTCTCAGGGGTAGGGGAAAAACCCCCACAGAACAGAAAACACCCAATTCCTTCCCCACCCCCTCCTCTTTTTTCACATTGTATTAATTAAACTCACAACAACTGTCCTGAGGTAACAAATACACTAAAGGGAAATCTAGTTGGACCACAAGATAAGTTTACTGAGGTCAAACCCAAGGGAAAACTAATCTAACCACATTTTCAAATTTTTTGGACTATTCCATAGACCAATAAAACCATAAAATGACAAAAACATCCTATCCTAGAATAGCATGAGGATAGCAAAAAATGTTATGTTTAATTAAAGTCAGATGACTTAATAAAAATTTCACACTGTGTACATACAAAACTCAGTATCACTTTTTTATCTGCTGTAATTTTTTTAAAGAAAATGATCACACGTTTTAAGCTTTTGGGGGTACTTTCTATCTTGGATTTAAAGTTATTTGATTAGAATAAAGAGATCAGAATACTTTATAAATCATGCCTATGAACATTACGCCAGTAAGTGATTTTTAAATAACGGATAGATTAGTTTAGGGAGAATAACATGTTCCATCTTCTTAGCAGACAGTGAATAAATCTCTCTTAAAATAGCCACGGGTTTTTTATTAACATAAAAAATGGGAGAGGCACTGTCCACCTCCATTGGAACTTTGGTGATAGATAGCAGCATTGAATATGAGACCTAAGATAACAGGTGGAGCTGCAGAAATCAGCAACTGGAAAGCAAACCAGCCAACACCTCCCTAAGGACTCTATAAATGTGACTGTATCCCCATCTTGAAAAAAGTTCCAGCTTCCTCACAGCTCCTGCAATTGAAAGATTGTTCCAGAAGTCGCTTCTGATGGTTTGGACCTTCACTTCTTTTTTCAAAATTTCCATCTTAAACTTATTCAGGGCCAGCTGCTGGCACAACATGAAGTGATCTGCATTGTCCTCTCTTTGCAAGAACAGTGCTTTTCCTTTTCCTGTGCTGTACCACAAATGCCCCCATTCTTCCATTCTGCAGCTCGCTGGTAGGCAGCAGTCATATCTGCCTTCGACTCTGATGAGATATTTTATGCTAACAATTTTATCATGCTCCATCTCTGAGTTCTCCCCAAAGCATTTATTATGAGGTTCTTCATGAAAATAATTTAGATTGAAACAATCAGTTCTTTTTGAATGGAAACCGTGACTCAGATGAGCCAAACACAGAATATTCCACCAAAGTATTCTATGTATAGCATTTGTGTGAATTCGTGTGGCTGAAGCCAGCCAAATAACATAAGTACTCCATAATGGAAAAGCTGATTAACCATTATAAATACTTCAGAAGTACATTTTAAGGTAAATCCTCATAATATCCCCGTGAAATGGTACTCTTTAGTCTCCTTTAGAAAATGAGAGGCCAGGAATACTTAAAACGTCTTGACCAACATCACAGAAGTTTCCATCAGGAAGTGAGCTGCACCTAAGGAGCTCTTGGCTGCCTGTGCCATGCCACATCTCCTGTAAGAGCACACTGTGCATCTCATTCCAACCTAGTGCTGAGCTGGATCACCTACAGTCACCTTCCATGTGGCAAAAGCAGAACATTGAATAGTTATAGCAGCTGGTCTCTAATGGGGTAAGAAGTGCTTTCATCGTTGTCCTCATTGTTGAGAAATACTCTTTTTGGTAAAGTCAGTATAGTTGGTGGTGGTGTCATTTTTGGGTGGTTTTTTTGAGGGTCAGAGGCTGAGACTTTTGTCCTACTGCAGAATGAGAATGCAGAAAGGTGCATCACTGAATTGCTGGCAGTGATGGTCTGATTTCAGCAACTTGGCCATTCAGACATGACTGAACTTCATGTGGATTCCCTCTGTCGTGTTCTCTGGGTGCTTTAACACAGAAACCCAACAAGAGCAGGGAGGCAGAGAAAAGGGAACGTGAGAGGGAAGGCACTGTGTTCTTCACCCTGCTCTGTGCCCCCTCACAGACAAAATCTCCCACCTATTCTCCCTCTTCTGACCATTTCCTCAGGAGACCTGTTTCTCTTTTGTCTGAGCAGTGACTGTTTCCTACTGTAGTTAGCAGTGACTGTTTCCTACTGTAGTTAGCAATTGTCCTCTCCCAAATATTTTTCTCTTCTGACTTTCTCACCTTTGTGTCTTGGTCCAAACATGACAGATAAAATGCCTGATTGCTTTTGAGATGCTTGCCATTGGTGTTGGACACGGGCAGGGCAGCGCTGGTACTGGATGTTGGTCATTGGTGTTGGACACAGAGGACATCCAGATGACAACATGGGCAAGAGGAACTGATCCTATCAAGATTTCAGCACTCCACAGTGCTGCCAAAGGCCACCATCACCACACCTCAGGGACTCCTGCTCGCCAGGGGAGTCAGACAGCCCAGGCTAGACAGTTCCCATCTCATAAAGCCATGAGGCAGGAGAGGAGAGGAAAAGGCAGCACAGAGAAGCACAGAGACCACACGTGCAAGACCACTTGGCACTCTAGGTCACGTTTATTTATAGCAGTACTTTGTGACCAGGAGTGAAGATGAGGAAGATCTGAAGATCTCAGGACTGGGGAAAAAAGCAGACTCTGGTGTTTCCCTGAGGAAGGGAGGGAGCTCCCCAGTAAAGTGACACCACCCTCAATGCTAATTGCACTGAAGGCCCTCCTCTGCCCGAGGGGAAGAGCCCAGCCCACGGGGAAGCTCCCAGCACCACTGGGACGTGTGAACCAGGAAAAGTCACAGACCATGGATGCATGTGAATGTATGGAGCATTTCCTTATAGCACCATGCAGAAGCAGAGGATGTTAGGAAGAGGAGAAAAAAATGAATTTTCTCTTTTTTCCCCTACAGATCCCCTTCCCTGTCGATATTTTGAAAAAGTAAAGCTTGTAAGCACAGACACAAAGAAACATGCATCATTTAACTAGAAAGTGAGCAAGCCCATGTTTGTTTATTTTTCCTTTGGGTAAACAAGTGATGTAGGTTCTTAGAACCTTTGCATTTAAAAAGCCAAACAAAACACACAAACAAAGAAACAAACAAACAAAAAACCCCTAAAACTGAATCCTCTTTGATATTTACCCTTAAGGTATGCCTTATTTGTCTGTTTCAGTGAAAGTGGAAGGGCTGTACTAGCACGCTTGGCTGAAAATGCACGTTTTCCCACCAGCTTATGCAAGTTATGGTACCTGCAGTGACTGATTCACAGCATCAGTGTGCAGGAAGTCCCTCCGTGCTCAGTGTTATACACATAACACACGTCAGCTTTCAGAGGCACTGAGCTGCTCCTAATTTCCACCGGGATTGTTGGACTGCATCACCTCTACATTCCAGCTCTGTGTAAACATCTCTTTTTCATGTATAAAACATCTCCTTTGAATGCTGGCAGTGTCTGATCACAGGAGCTGAGCTGTGCTCAGCATTCAGCTCTTAGGGAACACGGCTTGTCAGATACAATGATGGGCAGAACTGTAACATTTGTGTTTCCAGCGGTGGGTGAAGACAGGAGCTTTCCACCACCCATCCACAGAGGAATCTGGCACAAGCCTGTAGGAAACACGGCACGCTGCTACACATTTGTGTAATGAAAGAACTGCAGCTTTTATCTCTTCTTGGGGAAAAGCTTGTTAAGGATACAAAATTAAGATTAATTAAGGAACAAATAATATTAAAGTAAGGTCTTCTGGTGTTCCACTTCAACAAACAATCCCTATATATGGTTTTCTCAAATAATTATTTTTTTTTTTCATAGACTCACAATTACAAGAACCTGGCCAGTTTTAGCATTGCTTGCTGCAGCTCTGCTGGACTGCTGAAAGCAAACAGGACTCAAGACCAATGCGGTGCTGCTGTCTGCTAAAGCAACAAGAAAACCAGAGTACTGCTGCTCCTCTATGGCACTTGTGAAAAGGAAGTCTTGTTAGACTCTTATCAACAGAAGTAAAACAGCAGCTTGAAGAAGGATTTCATTTGCTCCATTTCTAAATCAACTTTTTCAGACTACGGTGACACAAATATACAGTGGGTGAGGGTGGGGGAGGTTTGGGTGGGAGAAGGGGAGGATGGAGGAGGACAGGGTTTTATGCCAAGAGCTGAATCATAACCATGTGAGTAATTTTGTTGGGTTTTTTTTTTTCGTAAGGGTATGAATCAAATTAAATTTGTTTTGCTGTGGGTGAAGGAAGAGAGAATATAATAGCATGAATCAGAGCTATCATCAAATATGTGGCACAGACTAAAAATTAATTACAATTACTGCGTTCTTGTAAAAAGTTTCTGCTGGAAGATGCAGCAATTTTGTTAATCGATATAATCCATTTAAAATTCACAGGAATTAAAACCTTTCAATTACTTTCCTCTTCCTTTTAATTTTTTCTCCTATTATAACAAGGGAAAGATGAGCATCTCTGAACAAAATCTTTCTTCATCTGTTAGAAGCCTTTTTGCTCCAGTGGTAAAAAGACTGCTGCTAATAATGAAAATTAGATATTAGACCACATGTAGTCACTTCAGTCAGGACTAGCTCAAGAATGCAAGTCCAGGAGATACATGATTTACCTTAGCACAGATGCTTTATTAGGCATTCTAATAAAGACAACTTATTTAGTGAACAAGCCAAACAGAAAAACACTCAATATCTCTTTGTCTTTTCCTGTGAGAGTGAAACAAGGTAATGGAAAAATGAGTGGTTTTTACACTTTGGAATAACTACTTAACTATGAGATACTGGGTAAAGAATAAAGGGCTTATACCATAAAACATCTATTAAAGAGGCCAACACAAATACTTGGGAACAAACCCATGCATTATTAGTTACTAGTTAGATAGATAACTAAGGATATATATGTATTTTTGTACTAGTGAGGGACCACTGATTTTGATAACTTAAAAACTTTGCCTCCGAGCTTCTAGTACGGAGAAAATGTTATTTAATTCCCTGTCTGAAAAACACAATAAAGCCTCAGCAAGGCATCATTTGGAATCAATTCCTCCCCCTAAACAACTCCAGATCTTTCCCATAGTAATTCTCTTGCACGTGCCCAGTAAAACTCTCTGCAGAAAGGACGGGTGTACAGCATGTTCAGGAATTCAGCTGAACCACCAGCCTTAAGGACGCGACTCCCAGACAGACAGAAAACTTCTGTCGAGCCCACTGCAGCTGCTGGGACTCTCCAGGGCTGTGTGTGGGGGAAGGAAGAAAATGGAAGACAATCCCCTCAGCCATTCTGGAAAACCCCCTCTGACCATCTCAAACACGAAACTGCTGGCCCAACAAGCTCCTTGCTGCCTCGTGGAAGCTGTTCCTCCTTTTTTGTCAGCATCACTCAGCACCCAGGTTCACCCAAACCTCTGCCAAGTAGGACAAAAGCCCAGACAACTTTGCAGTGCTTGGTGAGAGGCAGATTCAAAACATCCCATGTGGATCATCCCACAGCATCTTCGATTATCCAGCTTATATTTATATTAATATATATATATATAAATTATATTATATCCAGATTATATTATATTATATTAAGGATAATACAGATTATCCTTACAGCATCTCACAGTCTCACCTCACAAGCAGGACATGTGAAGGGAGGACAAAATCACTCAGAAGATGTCTTTGACACAACCACCCAGGACTGCAGGATTACCAGACAGCAGCACAGGCTGGAATGACTCTCTAGAACACAGCAACTGAAACTCTCCAACACTCCTTTAAAATCCCTCAAAATAGGAATTCACCTGCAAAGAGATCAGTGTCACTGTGACAACCAGTATTTTGAGATGGTCTGGTGGTATAATAAGAATATACAAATTTTTTTCTTTGTATTCACAACCTCAAAGAAGACCAATTCCCCCTCACTTGCCTCAAGACAAAAATCACTGATGTTCCCTAATTTTACTTGCAATGAAGAATAAGCTCCAAGCAGAAATAGCAGAAATAAGCAGAAATAAAATGCAAGTTGCCAGAAGTTAACCAAAGAAGATGCTTAATATCTCTTCCTGAAGGATAAATCAGCATTTTTACCATAGCTGTGGTCATCTTTATTTATTACACAATAGCTTACCACAGGCTGTGGGTTGTTGGGCTTTTTTACATTTCTGGTTAAATTATTTCTCAACTACTGTGTAGAAACCAAACTTCTCAAATGTCCATCCTCCTTATTTTGGCATACAATGGCAAAGCTTAGTAGGGACTTTTATAGGACTGTCCTATCCACACCACTTGGTAAATTCCCAGCTTTCCGTGGCAAAAAGCTGCCATTTCTTGTAGTTGTTAGAAAGGTACAGAAAGGAAAAGAACATTTTTCTTTGGCAAAAAATTACTGTACACCAATATTGATCAGAGCAGTAACATTCTCAGCCACTAAACAGAAAAGCTCTTACACCTCAGTCCCAGATATTAATCATGTTTTAAATATTATTATTATTATATGCAATATAATTTTGTGTATGTTAGCTATGAGGTTTTTACATAGCTGCTAGAACATATCTTTTCTACCAGCTCTTCTCAACCATCTCAGTGACAAATTTCAAAGAGAGCCTTCTATCTAGGCACTTGGCTACAAAACCATATTAAGGCTAGAGAATAATTTTTATCCAAGTACAGAAAATAATATACTTATGCACTTAGCAAAATCATTAGGGATTTATCTAAACACTACAGATTTTTGTAGAAAACCTCCTGTAAATGCAATGGCTTTAAATTAGAACATATATTACTACTATTTGTTTACTTTAATGGCTTAAGAAATATTTCTGAAAGTAGCCTTTGAAAACTGAAATTCTGTTTTGGTTTCAAAAAAATCCACACATCCTTCACATTTTCAGAATTGCTGGAACAGTTCAAGAAAAGACGATGGGAAATTCCATTTGAAAATGCCAATACTTGCAAATAAAATTTGAAGCATGGGATGGGAACATCCTCAAGAACAAAGAACAAATACTTCTTCACAATTACACATTTTGTTTCTCCAATCCTATGAAGAAAAGCTATAGGAAGGGGGAGTGTGTGGGGATGTGAGGAAATGGCAATTGTAGTCAGGAACACAACACACCACTCATAATAAAATATAGAACTTCTTTCTTTCAAACCTCATAGGCACAGTGCAACCCTGGGTACAAACTATTGCTTGCCTTCCAGTGCATTTTTTATTCCTGCCCTGTTAAATTTAAAAGGCAGTCCAGGATTATGAGTTTTGGTGACTTCATAACGGATGCACATGTGAGTTTTTAAATTAGCCGGCGATGCCTGAAACGCATTATTTGAAATTTGTTTCAAGGCATGCTTCAGGAGAGAGAGGTCTTAGCACAGACAATCCTGATCTGGCACCTCTTCCAGAGCTAACAGGAGGCATTCGATTTGCATGGATTAGTGAAGCCAGTGCAGGCTGATTCATGTGCCTACAACAGCTCCTGCGCCCCAGAACTGCATCCAGAGGAGGGTCACAATACTAATAAACGCAAAATTAATTTCACACCTCCTAAATTACAAGGCAACTCTTATCAGTGCTAGACTGTGAGCTTCTAGGGGCAGAGACAGCCTTGTCTGTCTCTCTTGCAGAGCATTAATCATGCTGTGGGTGCTCAGGGCTAATAAGACACACATAAATCTATTCTGATGTGGTTTTTTGCCACTTCAGACTTGAGGAGAGTCACACACACGCACAGACATAATCTTACCTCTCTACCTAACACCACACTAATGCACCTAATTGAAAAAACAAGTCTTGATAGGAACAGAAAGGCTTTGTTTTTGTTTATGCCACCCAGACAGAGTCTGTGGCTATACAATGCAAATAGTTGGCAAAACCTAAACCGCAAGTATGCAGCAGCACTGTGAGTAATAAAGATAATGTTTGTATTTTGTTTATGAAGAGCCCTAACCAAACACTAAAGCAACCGTACCGAAACCAAACAACACTCAGATCTTTAGAAAGACTTCAGAGGATCCAAATAATATAATTTAATCACTTTGTTCTTTAACAATCTAAACATCACTTAAAATTTACAAGCAGTAATTCTGTAAGTAAGTTCTCTGAGCTGAAAAATGGGATGTAGCCAGTTGCCTTTTTCTACCCCAACTATTACAGTTCAAACAAACGAAGCTCTATTACTGAGGGAAAAAGAAAAAAACACCTTACAAAATTCCCTTGCCCCTAAGGTTGAGAAATGCTGTATTGCTCAGCCAGCATGGAATTCCTCCCTCTCTGGAATCATGTGAAAGTATGCTGCAGTTACTTCACCAGGCTGAATAATCTGCATACAACTTTGACAACACACCTGCACTTCTGTGTGGAGTGCACACAAGAAATGTATAAGAATGGATAAGAAATGTACTCTATACTTAAAAAAAAAGAAAAAGAAAAAGAAAAAAAGAGATGCTGAGGTAAGACTTCTTGCTAGGAAAAGCTAGGATCCATCTGGTTCCTCCCCACAGGGTGCACCACAGGCAGCCTGGACAGCTGTGCATGACTGTCCCTGAAAGATGCTGAGCAAAACTGCCAACATGTACCTTAAAAAGCAGAGCCTGGTCTGTAATTCCACTCTTTCCAACCCCTGTGTGTGTGACATAATTGATCAAAAGAGCCAGCACAATCGACCCTGCAAGGAGCTGCCCAACAAAACATGGGGACTTCTCTGGCTTGGAGAAGTCCCAGTAAGACTTCAGCAAGAATTGAAGTGTAGAACAAAGCAGCAGTCAGCTCCTCCTGCACAGAGCTGAGACACTTCATTTCCTAACCCGTGGTTCTGAGCTTCCACAGGCAGCCCAGAGCCCTCTGCTGATGCTGCCAGGCAAGATTCAAAACCAGGGTTGCAGCTGACCCAGACCTGCTCAGCAGTCAGGTGCTTAAGCAGGGCCAATGCTGACCTCCTGTTACCTGCCCGAATGGCCAGGTCTGGGTACATCACCCCATTTTATAGGAAATGCTTTTTGCATTTACCTTGGCTGCTGTGACATGACTGAGGCCAAGTCTGCTTGGGCAGAACCTTTTCTCTAGCAAAAAATGACCACAAATGACATCTTGAAGAACTACTCTGCACACATGTGGAGAAGATCAACAGAAACATTCTCTTCCAAACAACAAACACTCCAGCAATACTAAATCTTCTACTCTTAAATCTTCTTCTCTAAGCTGGCTATCTTGTCCTAAGGAAAATCCTCTGGTGATCTGGCTAGGCAGGACATGGAGAAAGAGCAGAGATTGTCTTCTCCTCATGTTATCCACCCTGAAATCACCACTGTGTGAGAGGCTGTGTAGGGTGAGTCTTTGCTTACAGGGTTTCTCAGGGAGAGCCTTGGCAAATATGGCACTGGGAGATAATATCCCTTGTCTGATTATCACCCCCACATGCTTAGGGACAATTGTGAAACACTCCTGTGGAAATCCTATAAACCTGTAGCTGGAGAGGAAAGACCAGCATGGGATGTGTGTGTGTGTATGTGTGTGTGTGTGTGTAGGAGGGATCATCAACAGCAGAGCAGCAGGTAAAGGGAAAAAAAAAAAAACCAAACCAAAAAAACCTTAAACCAAAACAAAAACAAACCCACCCAAAAAAAGAAAGCACCAGGAGTAGTTGACATGTTCACAAGGATGGTTTCCCTCCTTCTATGCCCCTAACATTTCCTTTCTCTTCTGCACTCACCTGCTTTGTAAAGGGAGCCACATCACAGCCATTACTACAATTAAATGGGCAGACTGGGAGCTCTGCACAATCTTTTCAGTGTTTGTCTGGCCAATACTCCCAAAAGTGGCACCTTGGTAACTCCTCATCAAAGCTCTTTAAGCCCCCTGTTTGCTCAATAGCCTGAAGATCCCATTCATAGATCTCTGCTGGTAAAACACCTGTGAATAGCCACTAAAATCCTCAAGAGCAGACAAAAAGTGATCAGCTCATGTTCCTTCATGTCACAGACATCATCAGCTCTGTTATTGAATGTTCCTTGCCTCCAACACCCAAACTACTCCATTTCACAAGGAGAATCCTTTGGTTAAACCCTTCCCACAGCCAAAGTGTGCCTGCACATGGAGTTTCAGCACTCCCAGGGCACTCTGGCAGAATCTACACATAATGGAAGGTGGCATACTTAGGTATTCCTGGAGCTCTGTTTGCACCTTCCTGCCCCACTGCAGTCCTCCTGTGACACAGATGCAGCAAAGTTTGGCAGGATTATTATACCCCATGCCCAGGAATCTTTTGATTTCCTGCAGGCTCTGAGTGTCCTGCACTTAAGTCCAGGACAGCTAACCACTCAGACGCCTCCACAATTAAATGTTCTGGGAAGCAGGTTAGATTAAAAATACACTGTAACAAACATCTTAAAATATGTCTGCTCAGTCAAGTCTGAAAGGCAAGTGGTGCTGGTACATTAAAGTATTCCTGTTCACAGGGTAGCTTAAAAATACCTGATTTATTGCTCTTTGGCAACATTGTGTCTAGAGATAATCAACCAGTCTGACCTCTCCTACACTGAATAGACTGCACAATATCATTCTCAGGGAAATACTGCTTCACTTTTAGATATCTTGTTCAAAGCATGAATGGTTAGGTTATTTTCTCATCTTAATAAATGATGTAAAACCTCCGGACATATGGTAGCATTTGTAAGCTTTTAAGCAAGCAGTGATAACTTTCAAATGTTACTTCCCCTCCTCCTCCTCCACTACATGAAACAAATATACTGGAACCCATTTAAATCTTAGTGACAAACACATTTAAGAGAGACTAATTCCAGTTAAAGTTTCCAAATGTCAGATGAACACGTTAAATAATTACACCAAAAAAATGAAGAGCAGATGAATTCTCATTCTCATCATTGGTTGAAAAAGTGCCTGTATATTTCCAATAAGGATTGCACAACTTTATGAGACAATGCTTGTGCCCAAATTAGCAAGGAACAAACAAGTGTCAGCTCATACTTACAGGGACATCTGACAAGTATCATTCATGCTAACTCAACACTACCAGATTAGAGGATTGCTGCTGTCTCATTCAGTTTTTGAGTATCAATCCATAACTGCTTGATTTTTTTCTAGTTTAAGATCCCTAGCAGAGCTCATTTCTGAATAATGGTTACAAACTGTCTGTGGACTAAGGCTTTGGTTTCTCAGAAGCAGAAAGCCACAAAATTCATAAATGGAGGTATGGCATCACACATGTCAAGGTACTTAAATCAGGAGAAGTCATCTCCAGGAAGAACATGGACCTGTTGCAGCAAGTCCAGAGGAGGCCATGAGGATGATTATGAGGGTGGAGCACCTCTCCTATGAGGAAAAGTGGAGGGAATTGGGATTGTTCAGCCTGGAAAAGAGAAGACTTTGAGGTGACCCAGCTGTGGCATTCCAGTACCTGAGGGGAGCTGCAAGAAAGATGAAGAGGGACTATTCACAAGGACCTGGAGTGACAGGAGGAGGTGGAATGGATTCAGACTGAAAGAGAGGAGGATTAGATCCAATATTAGGAAGAAATTATTGACTGTGAGGGTGGTGAGGCCCTTGCACAGGTTGCCCAGAGAAGTTGTGGATGCCCTGGAGGTGTTCAAAGCCAGGCTGGACAGGGCTCTGAGCAACCTGGTCTAAGTGGAAGGTGTCCCTGTTGGGGATGTTGGAACTAGATGATCTTTCAGGTCCCTTCCAATCAAACCCTTTCTGTCATTCTGTGACTCTAAGCCTTTGCCTGCTGTGTTCTTTGGAAAAGCAAAGGTGCATTTTCCCCAGGAGCTTTTTACATTTACCAGATTTTCTCCTATTATCAAGAAAAACAGATGCCCTCCCCAGAGCACGTAGCAGAGTCACACTGGAGTGGTTCAGACATCCTCTCTGATTGAATGCTGTACTGTCATCCATTATTACTCAAGGCCACTCATAGCATGCATTAACATTTATAAAGTTGGAATCTATTCAGCCTGTCCACCCAATCGCTGACTAACTGGGTGTTATTACTTGAAAAATAAATCTCACAAAAAGGGAAAACAAAATAACCTGGGTACACAGAATAACACAGTCTATGTTCTCTAACACAAGCATTACTAATACTGAATAAATGGGCAAGTATTTAATCTGTAACAGCCTCTAAGCTTCTCACAGAACAAGAAGAGTGAAGACTGCACACTTAATATTATTTTGCACTTTCATAACTGAGAGGAAAACTAAATAGGCAAATAATTTCTACTAGTTAGGGGTTAACTAGTTAACTAGTTAACTTATTGCTATTCCTTTAAATTAAAAAAGGTGCTGTGTGCTTCAGGGGGAAACAGGCACCAGTAGCAACAAGCTGTTCAGCACTTTGTGCCAAGTGCTCACAAGAACACTGAGCACAGAACACATCCAGAGCTGCAGCAAGCCAGGCTCAGGAAACCTCAAGGTGGAAGAAACACATCTTGCACCACCTTGATCAAAATTAAAGAGATCAAACCTTAGCCCAAAATGTTGCTCACAAGGGCTTTGCTTGCAGCAAATACAATGCAAATTTGCTTGAATTGGAAACCAATAAAGGCTGCACTCCTGGAGCTGGGCAGTATCGGGTTAATGCACAGAACCTTCAGGTGCTGCCCAGAATTATTCCTGCTCCTGGAGCTCAGCGGGCTCCGCACGCCATGTCCAGGCTGTGGCTTTAAAAGGTGCTGGAAGAAGCGGGGCCAGGATCCCTCAATCCCCACCTGCCCTGGGAGCCACCCCCACCCCATCCCATCCCATCCCATCCCAACCCATCCCATCCCATCCCATCCCATCCATTTCATCCATCCCAACCCATCCCATCCCATCCCATCCCATCCCATCCATCTCATCCATCCCATCCCAACCCATCCCGTCCCATCCCATCCCAACCCATCCCAACCCATCTCATCCTGCCCCATCCCGTCCATCCCATCCCATCCCATCCCATCCCGCCCCATCCCATCCCATCCCATCCCAACCCATCCCATCCCAACCCATCCCGCCCCATCCCGTCCCATTCCAGGGCTCCCCTGCCGCCGCCTCTGCTCCCTCCCAGCATGACCCCGCTCGGTACTCGAGGTCCTTCCTTTCCTTCCTTCCTTCTTTTCCTTCCTTCCTTCCCATGGGTTTGGTGCACAGGCAGGGCTGGTGTTAAAACCTCTTCCAGTTAAAGACCCGAACCAAATATTCCCCAAAAGCACAGAGCAGGCACGGCCACCCCCAGGCAGTAAATCCCCATCCCGACTCGCTGGGCTGAGCTCTCCCTCCAGACAGAGAGGTTTTTCTGGGGGGGATTCCCCCCTGCTCTCAGGAAACATTTACATCAGGGTCTACAAAGCATTCTTCAGAGACTGATGAGAAGTTCTAAAAAGAGCTTTGTCTTCCATTACGAAGAATACTCAGCTTTGGCACGTAATGTATGTCCCATATCAGCCAACACTTCGCACAAGTGACCACAGAACAAAATGTTCAGTGAAAAAGCTTCAACTCTATGGCTTGTTTTTCTTCAGAGGAATTTGGTGTGATGATGAACAGGTTGGGCTATAGGAAAGGCTCATTACATCTTCAGAATTCTCACAACAGCGAGACTTTAATTTCAGTGAACCCCAGCAATTATTTTCTTCAATATTCTTTGGGAAAATACACTCTCCTATACAGTTTTCAGATGGAGTGGTCAATAAGAGATCTCACATAGCCATTGCTCAGAACCACTGGAACAATCTGAGCATGCACAGATTAAAATACAATTAAAACCATAGTTGCCTGTTTGCAAGATTTATTGCAGCACTTCAGATCTTGCCACTCCTCAGGAGCAAACTTCCTGAGAATGTTATACCCTGCTCCAAAAAGCAGCAATTCCCACCCAGTAGGAAGCAGTGGGCAGTCTTGGAAAAAAAGCAGTGAATTTGTATCACAGATTAAATGTAGAGATTAGAGGATTAAAATTTTCTATCATGTAGTGCACACTTGGGTATTTAATAATTACATAAACGAGGAGAAAACAGTTGGAAAAGCAGGTCTTGAACTTCTATTGTTATGACAGACAAGATGTGCCATCAAAATAGGTCTCTATTTTTAAGGGAAAAAAAACAAAACCTCTAATGAAAACAACACCTTGAGCAGTGGCACTGTGCAGTAGAAACTACATTAACTTGTCATAATATGCTGCTTCTGTTGGTATGACTTTCCATTGAATAACAAAATAAATATGAGCTTCAGAATACACAGTATTACTGAAGTGCTTGGAATGCAACACATGGGGAAGCACCCCTAACATGGATTTTCTGATTCCTCTCCAGATGTCAATGATTGCCAGCCTCAACTGCAGGTCATTATTTTGGGGTTTACCCATATTCTTGTCTTACAAATGACAAATCATGACACTATTTTTTAAAATGCACACACACAAATAAATTCCTCAGAAAAGGTGATTCAACATAAAGCCAGCTATGATCTGAATGAGTGGGGAAAAAAAACCCTAAAACCCCCAAAGCTTATTAAGATGACGTTTGCTTCATTTAAATTGCAACCTTTTTTTTTCTTGTTCATTTCAGTCATATTCTGCTTTCTGTGAGCAGATACTGAGTCCTGAATTTGCTGAAGAATTTTGGACAACATTGGTGTCACTGACTAACTCTTTTCATATTTTCTTTTGCCATTTTTATGGTATGGGACACTTATGATGCTTGCTATGGGACCTTCTGTGTTCAGGCTCCCAAAAATCCTTCTCATCACCTTCCACAGAGTGCAATCTGCTGTTGCTGGCCTAAGTGGTGCCTGTGGTGCCAGGGAAGAGAAAAGATGGCAAAAAAAAAGCTGCCAGGGGCAAATCCCATGCAAGCAGCTCCACGTGCCTGGTCCTCCCATCTCTCTGAGCATCCCCTTTATTCCTAAGATGCTCCAAAAGTTCAGATAATTTTCAGATCAAGGACAGTTCCTTGCCTGTGCCTTTTCCTCAGTGAACTGAGTTTGTGGAACTGAGGTTTGGAGTACATGGTGCAGTGACAGCTCTCAAATGAAATGTGTGTTGTGGCAGGACTTTTGCTTCTGAATAATCATTCATCACAAATAGTGATTTAGTATCAGAGCTCATGACTCTTTTAGAAGCTTATTACTACCATCAGTGCATAGAGCAGTGAGGGAATGTTTTGTTTATTCTTTTTTTCTTCTCAACTCCTAAGACTTGGAGTTGAGAAGAAATTGATTTGGGAAGTAGCTCATGTATATTGATATTAAATATTAACATGAAACACTTGATTTAGAAAGCTTTGGGTATTTCCAACATTTTGTTCCAGTCCAAAAGATTATGCAAAGTTCACAAAGAGCCTTTCCAATTGATCCAGACATGTAAAAATATCATTCTGCTTTTGCAGCAAGGATAAATCCGCTTTGCTAACTTTAATGTCACATTTCAGTAAACAGAGACTTCTGAAGATTTTTTTTTATTGTTTCAGCATATTATCAATTTTCATCGAGGTGTTTTTAGTATATCTCTCCAGAGTATTAATCACCATTTACAATGTATTATATCACACAACCTGCACCAATACAAAAAAAAAAAAAAAAAAAAAAAAAAAAAACCCAAACCATAGAATTTTAGGTTATGATTCTATGGCATAAAACCATAGAATCATAGAACAGCCTGGGCTGGAAGGGGCCTTAAAGACCATATAATTCCAACACCCTGCCATGAGCAGGGACACCTTCCTCTAGCCCAGGTTGCTCAGAGCCTCACCCAACCATGCCTTGAACACCTCTGGGGATGGGGCAGCCACAGCTTCCCTGGGCAGCCTGTGCCAGTGCCTCACCACCCTCACAGGGAAGAATTTCTTCCTAACACCCAATCCAAACTCTCAGTTGGAATCCATTCCCCCTTGTCCTGTCTCTACACGCCCTTGCAAAAAGTCCCTCTCCATCACATCAGGGAAAAGCGAGGAACGCTGAACTTGCTGGAGCTGCCTCTACCAGTCTCTTTTTTTCATTTTCTGCGGGTGAATAAATGAAAAAGGCAGGGAAGCGATGGAGTCCATCCTTTGCTTTTCCAGCCGCGATTCCCCCGAGCCGGCGGAGCGGCGCGGTGGGTGCAGTACCGCGTCCTGCCGCGGGAGGGCGACAGCGGCGCTGCCCCGCCCGCTCCCAGGCTGCGAGCGCGACCCCGCGGCGCCAAAACAGCCCCAAAATAGCCCCAAAAACCACCCAAAAACCCCTCTGGGAGCACCCCAAAGGCGCCAGGAGGATCCCACCAGGCCACAGCGAAACCTGGCGGGGCTGTCCGAGCGTTAGTATGCAAGTGGAGCCTTGAGAGATTCGTGTGAATAATACCAAAAAGGTCTAAGCCTCTTAGTGCTGCAGGAGTGGAAAATCCCATTTCAGGCGTTTGTGCTCATAACTAGGAAAGAGGGGAATGAAGGGGTTTGGTTTTAAGCGGCTAAAGCGCTGTCCAACTGCAAGACAAGTGGGATGCAGCACTTAAGTAATGACTGTTTTGGTGTCAAGTTAAGCCCTAAAATGTAGAGATCTTACTAAATGAATAACATCGGGGTTTGCCCTCTATCTAGCAAAAAAAAAAAAAGGCAAAACAAAACAAAAAATCATTTTCCAATGATTTTTTTCCAATCTATGATAAAATGTATAGTAAAACAGTTCATCATAATAAACAATGCATTGAAATATTGTGATTCAACTTTCTAAAGGTTTTTTTGGAGATTCTTAGACCAGTTTTATTTATGAAAGTAAGCATCTCTGTATTTAAAGGTGTTAAGAGCTCATGTTCTTGCAAGTTTACTCAGTACAGCTGTTGAACTCTTAATTCTTCTTCCACTGCTCTAAGGAAAATTAAATGCTGCAGATGTTATCCTTTATAATGCCATACACACAGAATCAGTTCCTCATTTGCAGGGCAAGTTATTTATTTTTTCCTACTGATCTTCAAGGCAATCATGATCATTAGGCATTGCCAGGGTTAACTAAACATGACCCACAGTGATCACAAGTCAGAAGTTATGTGAAAGAGATATTCTCATGTCAATAAGTGGAAATCTAGGAACTGCACTTGAAATATTTCAAACAAATCCGTCTCTTCAGACTAAAACATATTAAGAACACAAGCTAAAAGGCAGAAATAGACCTGAAACTAAAACATTTCCTGTCTCTGAGATATATTTGAACTAGACAGTCTACATTATTAAAGATGTTAGTGGTCACAGATAATCAATAGGTTAAACTTCATAAAGTAAAGGAAACAAAACCCAAAAACCAAAATGGCAACAACAAGACAAAAAAAACCCAAAACCCAAAAAAACCCAAGCAAGCAAGCAAGCAAAAAAAATTAAAAAAAGAAAGCCAAAAATGGAGAAAAGAAATGAATACTCTTATACTCTGAAAGTTTTTACCCATTCCAGTTCCACATGTCTGACCCCCTTCACTCCCAGCAGCAGCCCTGGGTGAGGACATGAACCCCTGGTGTGCCCTGGCAGCATTTTTGCAGCTGCAGCCCGGACAAGCCCACCTGCCAGGAATTCCCCTAAGGACAACTGCAAGGAGCTTAAGAAGATTTGCATCCATTCATAAAGGATCCCTTTGCTTAAGATGAAGCCAATGTGGAACAGCTTGCAGGAACCTGGGGTACTTTTGGGGCGATTGCCCAATTTTTCAGACCCCCAAGCCCATGCAATTCCCAGTTTTTAGGGGAAGGGGGGCATTGAGCACCAAGTGCCTCCTGGCTGGCCCTCATGGCCAGCAGAGGAGCCCCTTCAGAGCAGTCCCTGCTATCCAGAACCTTTATTGCCTGACATTGTTTCGCTCCACCAAGCTTTCCTCCCCTCCTGAAACCTCTCCTCCTCCCATCCCACAGAAAGGGGAAAGCAGGTCTGGAAAACCTTCAGTGGAGAACTATTGCCAAGGATCATTTGAAACTGCAGAGCTCTCTGTGCCATGATCAGTGCAAAACCCAACTTCACCCAGCTCTCATCCCATGCTGTAAATCCACTGGTACCCTCTGATGCTTCCCGTGCTTTTGCAATTAGCCTCCCAGATTTTCACTCAAACCTGGGTTTTTCCTCAGGCTTGCATATGATAAAGATCCACTGAGGCCAATAGAAATGCTCCTCCACCCATCCCACAACCCCATTCCAGGGTCTCCTCCAGATCAAACTTCAGGACATCTGAGCCCCTAAGAACCAGTTGTTGTTACAAGACAATAACAACATCCCACAGCCAGATTGTCAAAGACTTTTAACAATGAGAAAAAGAGAAGCATCATAGAATTAAACAAAAAATTGGAAAGCCACGCATCTTTATTATCCTTGTGTATAGCACCAGCCTCTTAGAAAAAGGTACAGCTCAAATAGTTTTACTTTAAATACTGCAAATTAATGAGCAGGAGCAATGCTACCAGTAAAACATGGGAATTTTTATGACAGGTTTTTAAAATAAAGTTTTCAACCCTAGACCACGAGGGGTTTTTCAGAGCTGCAGGTGGGAGGTGGGAACACTTGCCTGCCTTTTGCATCTTAAAAAACTCTGAACACATCTTTAAACAGGAGTCATTGAGAACTTCAGAGAGTATCTGAGCTCTTCTAGTAAGGAAAAACAACACTAAGGAAGAAAATTTTGCATGGTTATGTTTAAAGAGAAGAGAGTGTGGCACAGTAGCCACACATAAAACCAGTTAAACCCCATTTTATCTGTTACACGCACCAGGAATTTTTATTCTCTACTCTTTCATTTATAGCAGGTACACTTATTACTGGTTTTGAGTCTGTTTTCTTACTAAGACATTCTATAACAGGAATTAAGAAGCCAGAAGCATCTCTTTGAAGCGTCCTCAGCACATGAGAAGACTCATTCACCAGGTTGTTAGACACAATGAGAGAAGAGATGCATGAAACCAAGAGCACTTGCACAATCCTCCTCCCCAGTCATCTGTTTCCTCTCTGCCACCTATCTTCTAGGTTATGGTCAGCAGAGTTTCAAGAGCTTCAGCATTGTGGAGCTTTGGGGGTTTTTTTAAGACATATTTTACTACCAATGTGTACAAAAGCAGCCACCCAAGGCAGAACGGAGTTTTTATCCTGAGCTGTTGTACTGGTCCTTTAACTTTTTATGACTCATGGTTCAAGTATTTAGGAATTCCCCTCTAAATATGAGTTTGACATACTTGCATTATGGAAAGTTATTTTATTCAAAAAGTAACAAAATGCAATATTCATGCAATACCCAGGTCTATATTTAACACCACACAATTGGGTTTTTCTTTTTTTTCTTTTTTTTTTTTTTTGCAATAAAGCTTCTAATTAAAGACAGATTCCAAAAAAAATCAAGAACAAGACTGAATAGCAGAAGTAGCAGCATTGAAGGAGACAATCACAGTGTTACACATCCAAGCAAATCAGGATTTTTTTTAACTATTCAAACAATGTCAGAGCTGTTTACCTCCTCCCCCAGACCCCCCAGCTGCATGTGAGAGTGCTCAGCTTCTCTCTTACCTGTGTGCTCAAGTCCCTTCCTGGTGGGCTGGCTACTCATCAGGGATCACCTGACTAAAGCCTGGAAAGAAATTAAAATATAATCAGCTGACCACCCTCGCTCCCTGGCTTCCAGCTGAAATCCTCCTCTCCACAGCACTTTGTCATGCGAGGCAGGACAGAACCAGCTGTCATTGCTTCAGAAAAAAAGGGAAATGGGCCCCTCTGTTTCCACCTCCTTCCTTCCTCCTCGCTCACTCTTTCCTATCTGTCCCTGCCTCCCGACCTCCTCCCTTTTCTCATTCTTCCACTTTGCTCATTCACTGCCCGCCTGGCTGGGGTCTCCCAGGGGAAGCCGCATTCCACAACGCTCAAGCATTTCCCCTGCATCCCGAGCTTTCTCAACAAGCTGCCTACACATTTGTACTGGAGGGAAAAAAAAAAAAAAAAGAAATTAAAAAAAAAAAAGGAGGGAAGAGAAAAGAGAAAAAAAAAAAAAAGGAAGAAAAAAAATAAATCAGAGGAAAAAAAAAAAGAGAGAAAAGGCACCACATTCCACAACCCTCAGTCAGCCCTGGCAGACTGCGAGACATTTTCAGTCACACAGCACAAAATGCATTAGTCAGAGCTGAAAGACCACACACTTTGTACCACTACCATGCTAACAGAGAATGGTCTGAGCAGAGCTACAGGAAAAAGGAAAGGAGGGGTTCCTATTGGTGCTTCCATTTTACATGGGGTGGTCACCTAAACATATGAAAAAACCCGCAGGAAAAGGCCCGAAGCTGACATTCCCAGCAGAAACAATGTGGACGTGGGCAGCGGGGAAAGCTCTCCCGACCTTTGCCAGAGGACTCCCCCTCCAGCAGGATGTGCTATCCCAAAGACTGCAAGCCATTATCTAAATCAGAACCTCTATCTCCCCGCTGGTTTGTTCATAGGAAACACAAGCCTAGAAAAAGGGAAAGTAACACTGCATGATTCAGATTCCCCGAAACCACATTTACTTTCAGTTCAGACTTCTCTCTTCTTCGCTGCTCCTTAACAGCTCTGCAGCTTTATCCATCTATGGAGTTTTGTTTCCTCTACTTACGCAGTTTCAGCCCTCCGTGCTCGCAGGGAATCTGATCAGCAAGAAACCAGAAGGGAGCTCGGAGTAAAAAAAATAAAAACCCCTCGGTCCTCATCCCAATGACCTAATCACTCATCTATCTGCTCCTGCTTCCGTCCCCCACACGCACTTATCTCTGCCCTGGAGGCATTTTGGGAGTGAGGACACGGCTCGGGAGGAAGCAGCGCCGCTAAAATCACATCAGAGAGAGGGACAGCGCTGCGAGGAGCACGCGGTGGTGTCCGCAGGGAACAGCACCACGGAGACCCCAGCCCCAAATTCCTGCTCCCAGCCCCAAATTCCTGCTCCCAGCCCCAAATTCCCTGCTCCCATCTCCAAATCCCCTGCTCCCAGCCCCAAATTCCCTGCTCCTATCCCCAAATTGCCAGCTCCTATCCCCAAATTCCCGCTCCGAGCTCCAGATTTCCTACTCCCAGCTCCATATTGCGGCTCCCAGCCTCAAATTCCCTGCTCACAGCTCCAAATTCCCTACTGCCAACCTCAAATTCCCAGCTTCTAGCCACAAATTCCCTGCTCACAGCCCTAAGTTCCCTGCTCCTAGCCCCAAAATCCCTGCTCCCAGCCCCAAAATCCCTGCTCCAAATTCCCTGCTTCCAGCCCCAGATTCCTGCTTCCAGCTCCAAATCCCCTGCTCCCCTCCACAAATTCCCGGCTCCTATCCCCAAATTCCCTCTCCCAGCTCCAAATTCCCTGCACTCAGCTCCAAATTCCCAGCTCCAAATGCACTGTTCCTAGCCCCAAATTCCCTGCTCCCAGCCCCAAATTCCCTGCTCCCCACTCCAAATTCCTGGCTCCCCTCCCCAAATTCCGTGCTCCCAGCTCCAAACTCATTGCTCCCCTCCCCAAATTCCCTCCTCCCAGCCCCAAATTCCCTACTGCCAGCTCCAAATTCCCTGCTCCCCTCCCCAAATTCCCTGCTCCCAATGTCCCAAATTTCCTACTGCCAGCTCCAAATTCCCTTCTCCCAATGCCCCAAATTCCCTACTGCCAGCTCCAAATTCCTGTTCCCAGCCCCAAATTCCCTGCTCCTCATGGGACTGTCCCTAACACAGCCTGCCAAGATCCAGGGGCTTATCCCAGAGTGAGGGAAGTGCAGGGAGGCGGGGGGAAGATGGGGAGAGCCCTCAAGCGCCTGCACTGGAATTTCTCTTCAGGAAAGTCCATGCTTTAATGAAAGACTGATACTAGATACCACAAAGAAACTTTTATTTCTCTAGGCACATGACTCAGATGCATTTTCTATGTGGGTTATGCGGTTGTGTTATGTTTCATCTTAAAAAACTGTTTCAAAGAGACCTTTAAACATTAGTTTTAAGAAAAACTCGATGTGTTTATGCACAGTGTTTTTAAACTGCCTTTTATTGCACAATGCTGTATAAAGCAGAGACACTAATGTCTGTTTCCATTATAGACATAATTTGAATCTAATACTAAACACAATAATCTGTAAAAATATTTAAGTTGCATCCCTAAATAGTTCGCAGAAAAGTAAACAAACTCAACCCTTCAGCAAAACAGATCCCTTCAGTTACAATATTGTTATCTGTCTGCTTTTCTTGTGTTCTTGATTTTGAAGATACATTTACTAACTGTGTTATTGACTTAGATGTTTATAAAATAAATGGTAGCTGCTGCTGTGCAGTATTTCAGCAGAGGAAGGCTGTCCAGAACTGCCTCAGAGACCGAACACTGTCGCCATTATAACAAAAGCATTAAAATGAATAATTCATGAGCAAAGGAAGTACCCTACCATTAAAAGGCACCGAGTATTTAATGAATTGTCCAAAAGCTACCCCTTTTACTGCCCAGTTCCTCTTACTACTTAATTATGCTACATTTTTCTAAAATGGCATCAAGTAGTAATCAGCAGAAACACACGGATCACTTGTAGGAGACTTTGTGAGGAGTAAGAAATAAAAACTAAAAAATGAGCGAGAGAGAAGGAGGGGAAAAAATTGTTTCTGTCTGATGATGGATATATTAAGGAAATGAGACTTCAGGCTTGAAGGCTTTTCCAAATTGTGCTTTTGAATCTTGAAAAGGAAGAGCATCAACAAATATTCTTTGCAAAAATAGAGGCAATCAGTTCTTTGCCTTTATCTGGTACCTTCTTTTTCAGGATCCCAAGGCATCATGGAAATGCTCAGGAATTAAAAAGCCCCATTGCTGAGGACTTTCAGAACTTTCCTCCTGTTTATAAGGTCTCAAGAAGACTAAATTATTTTCTCCAGGTCACACAGGAAGGCTTGGAGACTGAGGCAAGGATAGAGCTTCATCTCCTGGTTACCAGTCCTGTGCCCAACAAAAAGAGAAACTTCCTTGCTTTATGCTAACAAGCATCAAAAAGTTCAACAGTCCTGCAGGTATTAACCTAATAAATTGAATAGTGGTGGACAGGCATTTTCTGCAGGTATAGTAGAAAATTCCAAACCATTAAACCCATATTACACCAGAATTATGTGCAAACTTAAATTTTGAATAACATATTTAAAGGAATTTGGCCTAAAGTAGCATCTGCTCATGTTTCTTTTATCTGCTGCAGGAAACACACATGCAGTGCCTGGAAAGAGATTTATTTATGATTTATTTCTAACCTACACTTCCAAACTTTTCAAGACATTCAAAATTGGTACACTAACATTAATAAACTTCTCAGATTTAATTAGAACCAACATCCAGTTCTTAAAGTTGAAGAAATTGCATCTCTAAGACATTTTGCTCATGGGACAGCATTCCATAATGTCGAGCAAAAGCCATCCTGAATATCTTTACTTACATGGATCACTTTTTAGCTGTCCTACTCTCCCCTACACTATTGGGAAGAACTCAAAACACAATTCTCATTCCAAGGCTCCCATTGCAACAAGTTCACCAATTATGTGGCAGCAAGCCCATTAATACTGAGATACAAAACCACGTCCCCAAGGCATCATGGATGGAATGAAAACATGAGGTGTAACACTGCAAAATCAGACACTGTCACTGGTCAACACTGATGCTCCTGGGCTTTTTATTTTTAAACCTGTTGGCTTCTTTGCAGAGCATTGGTAAGCACTTTTTGGATTGTGACTTGCCAATTTCTAGGTTTTTTTCACTTTTAAAAAAATTTCAATAGCATCTATTTGAGAGGGATGCTCTTTTGATCTGGTATTAAATGGATGAATCTCATTCTGCCAAAAAAATTTGCCCTTCAGTCAACTCAGAGCTGCTCCCACAGCAAGTCCTTACAGGAATAAGGAAATGCTCTTTAACAGCTAGAACAATCTGTACAGTTAAAAATATTTTTAGTCTTCAATCCCCAAGGAACTGTGAGCAGAACTGAACTGCAAAACAAATATTAAAAAAAACCCATAATTTGTTGTTAGATATAATTAATATATCCCAGCTCACAGCAAGAAGGTTTATTGTAACTGATAGACATTTCAGCACAAATGACCATTAATGGTTTAATAACTTGTGGCAGGAAGAAAGAGGAGGAAAACCCACAAAACATTTATGATAACTCTTCCAAAGATGGAAGAAGTTCTCTTTTTTTAAAATTGCACCAAAAAAAAAAAACCCCAAGAAACCAATTAAAGAAAGAAATGCTATGAACACTTCAAGTTTATCTCCTTCAAAATATTTATCTTGAGTCTACATTACAGGAGAAATTCTGTGTTGACATAAACCAGTATGAGTGTGTCCACCAAACCAGCAACCTCCACCAGGGCATCCAGACTACTGAGTCACTACCTAAACACAAGTGTTCCAGAGAACAAATAGCATCAAATAAATTACTTCAGAGAAAATAATGAGAAAGATCACCACTGCTTCTACTTGGAGGTAGGTGGAAAAAAAAAAAAAGGAGGAAAAGGAAACAAAAAGTCTCTAATCAGAGCAAAATTGCCAAGTGAAAGGAACTTAATCAGCATTTTGCTACTTGGACAAGAGGGAGAGGGGATGGGAAGAGGCAGGAGAGACTTGTAGAGTAGTAACAATCAGGTTGGTACATTGTTCAGTATGCACAGCTGTCTCCAAACTACATTATGGCTGCAAGCAAGAATGAATGGAATTATATGTATCAGTTTAATGATAAGGTGAAAATCAAGTGCAGAAGAAAAAATAATAAGAATTCAAAGGTGACGGAAGTGTTCAGCTATCCAAGAATAACCCACCTGATCTCGGTATGCCAAAAGTGTGGTCAGATAATGTATACAAATTTATATCTAGGAGCTTAGATATGTTTAGAGTGTTTTGATATTTGTTTTACCTCCAGTGGGTGAATTTATGTTCCACAGAGCAGTGGTGTTTACCACACTGTTGTTTACTTGTATCAGCAGAGTTGTGTAGACTGTGCAGTGAACTACTCACAGACCTTTCAGTGCTACAGAGGAACAGAACTTACTACCTAAGCCTTCTAAAATAAAAACTAGTTTTTAGACATTAATATAAATTAATTTTATAAATCAAAAAACAACTTTTAGAAGACAATTTGAGGGCTAAATAAATAAACAGTTGCAGATGCAAGAGCAGTGAAGGTAATTTCCACCTTCTTTATTGTAAAGAAATACCTCGAGGAGGCATTGTCAGCACATCTACAAGATCACAAAATAGTTTAGGTTGGAAAAAACCCCTGGAGGTCATCTGGTCCAACCCCTGTGCTTAAACAGGAGCACCTGCAGACCATTGCCCCGGGCTTGAACACCTCCAGAGACTACAACCCCTCTGGGCAACCTGTGCCAGTGCTCCCTCACAATGTAAAAGGGATTCCTATCATTCAGATGGAGCCTCCTGTGCCTCAGTTTGGGGCCACTGTCTCTGTTCCTGTCACTGTGCAATGCTGAGAAGAGCCTGGCTCTGTCTGCTTTGCAGCACCCCTTCAGGTATTTGAACACATTTATGCTCCTTCCTCAAAGCCTTCTTTGCTCCAGGCACAACAGTCCCAGCTCTCTCAGCCTTTGCTCCAGACCCTTCATCACTTTTGTGTCCCTTCACTTGAAGGAACACAAAAGCAGCTCCATCTCTCTTTTACTGGGGAATCAAAACAGGAGCCAGCACTGCAGATCATCAGGGCTGAGCAGAGAGGAAGGATCACCTCAGGATCACCTCAGGATCACCCCAGGATCCCCCAGGGATCCCCTTCCTTCACCTGCTGGGCAGCACTCCTCCTCACCAGCCCAGGATGCAATCAGTCCATTTCAGAAGGGTGCACTGCTGGCTTCTGCTCAGCTTGGTGTCCACCAGCCCCCTGGGCCTTTCCTGGAGAGTTCCTTCCCAGCTTTTCATCCCTGGCTGGTCCTGGACTGTTCCTCCCCAGGGCAGGACTTGGTGCTTGCCTCTGAGGCCCTCCAGGTGTGCAGCTCTTTGAGGAAAGGAAAAGTTGCGTACTTGGAGTAAGGTGCACACTGCTGTCATTGACATCATTGCCACAGACACATTTTCTGAACAATCCTTTCCTTAGGATTTTTCCTCCTGAGAAGCTGAGAGGCCTCAGGAACAAAATGTAACCAATGGTTATCTGCTGCTGTGGAATGCAACAGGTGCATCTGGGATTGGGCTCATGTGGTTGTTTCTAATTAATGGCCAATCACAGCTCAGCTGGCTCAGACTCTCTGTCCAAGACACAAGATTTTGTTATCATTCCTTTTCTATTCTTAGCTAGCCTTCTGATGAAATCCTTTCTTCTATTCTTTTAGTATAGTTTTAATATAATATATATCATAAAATAATAAATCAGCCTTCTGAAACATGGAGTCAGATCCTCGTCTCTTCCCTCATCCTAAGACCCCTGTGAACACCATCACAACACCATTATTTCGTACTTTCAGATATGGGCTGGGCTTCCTGAAACAGGTTTTGTTTTCCTTCCCTTCCCTCCCTGACAAGGAATCCCTCAGCCTCACTATTCTCTTCCTCTCTCTCTCAAATACCAGGTATTCTTTGGAGTGAAAAAGGTAAGATTTTAGTGACAGTTCATTTCTGTTACCTTGACATTTTCAGCTTCTTCCACAGTTTTCCAGCATTTTGAGAGAGTGGGCTTAGAACAGAGAATTTAGAAAGGAAATATATGTAAAACACTTCCATAATTAAAAGTAGCAAAGTCACTCAGGTATTTGTTTGTAGGATGCTCTCACAGTGTTTTCCAACAGAACTAAAGCAGCAAAAGCTCTCTGAGTCTGATGAACTGGTAGAGTCCCACTGCAGTCTCTGAAATGTCAAACTGTCATAGGAAGGACAGCAGAAAATGTTCTCTTTTGGGTCTTCTTATCAGACAATCTACTGCCAAAGTGGTAGCTACCAAACAAACAGCTCCTCTGACACAAATACAATAACCACAAATTCTCTTCAGATTTCACAGGTGCAATTCAGCTCTTCCAGTCCAGTTTTCTGGTGCCACCTCTCCCCTGACCTTCTGCAGCCAATTCTCCAAACTCCAGAAGGCTCAGGATCTGCCCCAGGGCTGCACACCCCATCCGAGGGCCTGGGACACAGCAGCACCTCAAAGAGCACAGAACAGTGATGTGCAGGCACCAAAACCCACCCCAAGCACCCCAAATTACAATGTGACTCCTTTTCATGCTCATATTTGAATCCTTTGGGCAAGCTGTGTGTCCAAGACCCTAAATCTCTTTATCACATAAAGGTATACGCTGCCTGTCTCAAAGTAAGAGCAATTATGCTCAACCATAAATCAGAAATTACTTAAATTCAACAAGACAGAGGCAAATCTAGGCCACCTCACCACAGCATAAAAAGGGAAACAAACTGGTTTGTTTCCAAAATAGGGGAGAAAGTGATTTTTCTTACAGCACAAAGTTCACCAAGATTCCCTCAGACACTGGTAGCACCAAAAAAAAATCAGCCAAAACCGAACAGAGCCCTGCACCTGTGCCTCATATTCCCAATGCAACTTCATACACTCTGTCCCACAAAACTAATGACACTGGATTTTCCTCACATCTTTTCCAGCATTTTCCATATTTTCAAATCCAGTTTTATACTCTGAAATATTTACAGACCCATGGTCTTTCTAATTAAGGGAAAAAGAAAAAAATAGGGAAAGGCATCTTCAAATATTTCTTCTTTGCTATTAATACGCTTCTGAAAACATTTAAAAGCTTCTCCAAACCAAGATTTCTAAGAAAAATATGAACTCAATCATTGGCTCAGAAAGGTGCAGGGATGTTGCAGTTCTGGACTGGCTCCTCAGGGACCAGCAGCAGTTTAAGTATATTGATATTTATTCAGCTTCCTCAGAGAGCCCAATAAAGCCAATCAAGGAACACAGCACCAATAATTACTCTCATTTCCACTGCAGTATTTTCAGGTGCTGCAGTTTCAGGCTTTGGTGCTGACACCTTATGTTTGATACACAAAATTAATTTTGGGATTTTGCTGTGAATGGACACCCTTAAAGCCTCATTTTGGGGCTCAGTGGCTACAGTGTGACATGCTGTGAATAATCTCCCAGTGCTGGATGCAGGCACACAAACAGGAGGGCTGCAACAGCTCCCTCCTACCTGGACTGTTCCTGTACAAGTGAATTTTTGTCCCATGTATACAAAACCAGGAAGAATATTTATTCCATGTGTCTATAGAAACATCTGCTCAGTATTTTTCAGCATACTTGTGTCTTGTTACATCATCTCAAGCAATGATTGCACTCAAAATGAAGAGTCCTGCAGTGATTGCCAGCAGAAAGGAAGGAGGAGGATTTCAGGGCCTCCCATTCATTGTTATTTTCCAGTTCTATCTCACTGGGATTATTCAGGACATCAAAAACTTATCAGCATAAACAAGGCTGATGATCAGTGATCAGCACCCTGCTCTCTGTTCTGCTCTACCAAGCTGTTTCATAAACAATCATTGCTATAATTAATAAGCAGTGACATTCATCAACAAGAACTGCACTTGCTTTCACTGATCAAAAAAATTATGTTACATTATATCAAAAAAGATTCATTTTAGGTTTTTTAATAATTTTAAATAGAGAAGAAATGAGAGTTGAAGTTCTCTGGTCTTTGAGAAACTGTCATTATATTATTCTGGATAAAAAAAGTTTCAACAGCTTATTAAAAAAATTTATCCTGTACAAATGTGAGGTATCAATTAAAATTCAAATAGCTTATTCACAGTTTTTATGGCTAGAAGCCTAATTCTTTTCTGTAGCATGTCATTATTTAAATCAAGTCTTATTTAATTTGAGAACCATGGGAAAACAAAAGAAAGGAGAGAACCTTGGCAAACTGAATGAATGTCAGATTTCAAGGAAGAGTGGAGAGCAAGAACAGGACAGAGAGAAAAAAGAGGAGTTTTCAAGTCCTAAGGAATGTTAAATTTGCTTAAGCAAGTCCTTAAATATAATGTCCATTGCACCTAAACAATAGGACTGAAAGCCACGATTTTGAAAGAAATTATCTCAATGATTTTTTCTGAATGTGTCTTTCAGGTTGTGAGCCAGATGGAGGCACATGGGGGCTTGCAAGGGACCAGCTTTTTAGAACTCTTCTTAACTACTTAACTTGGAAAACTTTGTTGCTGAATTAGTATTCCCAGTTCCTTAATGCTTTCACAGAATCATTAAGGAGGTAAAAATGCACAGAGGTCTGTAAAGCATTAGTGCTTCTGAAAATGTATGATGCACAAAAAGGTATCTTAAACCTTTGAGTGAAGTTGAGCACTCACAAAGCAGATGGGGCCAGACTGAAGGACCCTTGAGCACCTGTAAATCCATCTTGCTTTGTGTGTGCACACACCACAATAAAAATCCTCAGCTATCATTCAAATCCTAGATTTCTTTCTTTTTTTTCCTTGAACAGGTCCATCCCAGTCAGAGCACAAGATCATTGGCTGTTTGCTCAACAAGCAAAGGGATATTCCAGTTTACTCTGCCATTCAGCACATGGCCACAGACTTTCCTCCCATCTCCTGTTTAACTCCAGCTTTGAGACTTCAAATTTCTTCCTGGGTTTATCACCACCATATGGATACTGGGAAAACGAGTCCCATAACATTTGTAAGCACCACCCACCTATGAAAAAAGGGGAGAAGAACTATTTTAATTTCACACCTGGGGAACTGAGGTGTAAAGAGAGCAAGGGTTGGATGACTGTGGTCATCCAGCTTAAGTAGTAGCAAAGAAAATGGGAAATGGTGCCAGGTGGCCACAACAGGCTGAGCTGGCTCTGAAATATATAATATATAATATATATAATATATATTTATTTATACTGTGTATAAATAAATACTGAAATGGTTCAGCTGTTTCCAAGCCACCCCAGCCATGCCCACAGAAAGACCCTCCCACAGACCTGGGGACCCTATTTTTTACATATTTATTTATTTATTTATATTATATATTTAAATATTATATATAATATAACAGAATATATATTATATAATATATTATATATTTTATATATTATAATATTTAATATATTTAATATATTATAGTATATATTATATTTTATATATAATATATATTATATTATATATATATATTATATTTTTTATATAATATAAAATATAAATAGATTTATTTATAGTGGGTATAAATAAATACTGAAATGGTTCAGCTGCTTCCAAGCCACCCCAGACATGCCCACAGCAAGACCCTCCCATAAGTCTGGGCTGGGGGCAACCATGTCTGAGTAAGGTGTCTCTAACCAGGAGCCAGAGACCTTCAAAATGCAGCTGTCCTGACCTCTCTGAATACAGGAGGCTGTTCAGCAATGCCAACAATCAAGTTCTGAAAATGGGATAAAGGAGGAGGGAGAACAGCTTTCCAGCAGTGGTGAGGGACTGGACTGTCCCACAGACCTTGGGAGAGTCCCTGGGCAGCCCTCAGCTGTCCTTAAGGGAGTTGTTCTTGCTTTGCAAACTTCTCTCCTTCACAACAAACCTTTCAGAATCCATAGCTGTGAAATTTTGATTTGCAAATTCACCTGAGCTAGTGAGTGCAAGAAGGAAGTCCTGTGGAATAAATATCATGTGAACATGATAACGACTAATTAAGATCCTCTAGCATGGCTAAATAATCAGAACTCCAGTGAGCTAAGGCAGCACAGGAAAAAATTGATTCCAACTTTGGATAATCTTTAGCACCTACCTTATTGTTTTACTATCTTATTATGCAATGTGTTTTTATTCAGTATATTTTTTAAAACCCCAGGGAAAAAATGTAGAACAAATGCTCATAGGGAAATGGCCCAGTGTGGAACAGCTGAATCCACACTACATTTGTCTCTGTCATTTGTACTAATGGAGGGAATAATTACAGCAGTGAGATGCTCTCATCCATGCAAGCCATCATTTTGACAGTGGGTCAGCTACACAAGACATGTAGGAAAAGAAAGGAGGCTCTGCTCAGAAATCTTTGGCTCTTCCTTGCAAGGAGCAGTGCACCTGAGCTGCATACAACTTTTGGCCCATTTCCTCAGCCTTGACATTTCCTGCTTCTGTACTCTTCATTCTTTTTTCCTTCCAGGACTTGTTCTTCATCCACTCTTAATCTTCCAAGCACTGGCCCTCATCATTATCCTGCTTTCCCAGCTCCTCATTTTGTTCCAGCATCTAGTCCAGTTCTCTTTTCTCTCTTAAGACTTCTCTCTTAAATTCCCTGTTTTCCTGACAAAATGGCCATTCCTCATCTCCCCAGCTGACCTCATTTCCCTTGCTTCTACCCCATCTCAGATCTTTGTTCTGGACTTGTCAGGACCCTTGTGTCAGTGTTTTTATACAGAACAAGTCCAGCCCTGGTATAATCAGTCCCCATCAGGACCATTTCTTCCCCACTCTACTCCACAGTCTGTCTTATGTGTCCACTGCAAAAAAAAGCCTGAAATTTGCTGGAAAAGCTACAAAATTAATTTGAGGAGGGTCTTTGATCTCAGTTTCAATATCCAGGGTCTGCACTGCTGTGTACAGCAGGTTATTTCCATGTTTAGTTATCAAGAGCAAAGTAAAAGGATGTTGCCTCACCTCCAAGTCTCAAATCCCTGCCCACAGTACAGGCAAAATGGCACTAAAGCAACAGAAAACAGTCACAAACAGCTGAACATATTTCAGCTGACAATTTAATTCCTCCCCCTCAACTTCAACAAATTGTGCCCAAGGCAGAGATGTGATGAACAATTGATGTGGTGTGGTGGAGCCATGCTCTGAAGGAGAGCAGGCTCTCGAGCACAGAGAAATTGTCCATTCATTCTCTTCCCATCCTTTCCTCCCCAGCACAATGAATTCTCCTCGTGTCCCTGGACAAGGATTAGGCTGACACTTGAGCCATGGTGTGGTGCAGACCTTCAGCACAGTCACCCAGCTCAGGAGCTGCAGCTGGTTCCATCAACCACAGCCCAGTGAAGGGCAGTGGTGGCCTCGAGGAGCAGCTGAACAAGGCAGCATTCCAAGGCATGGATGTCAGAGTGAAGGACAAACACGGCACAGCAGCCACAGGAAACAACGAAAAACCAAAAAACAGGAAGTCCACTTCTCACATTTTCCCTTTTCCTGGTCCTGGAGCACAGATCTGTCCTGTCCCTCCCACAAGATTGTTCATGAAGTCACTGGTGAGTGATCCCTCCCTGTCCTCAACTCATGGACCTTTCTTTATAATTTCTCTCATCCAGCTGAGGAGGGGAGTGAGAGAGTGGCTCTGGTGGCCACCCTGAATCCAGCCCAGCCCCACCTTTCCCAGCAGGGCACTTGTGGGCAGCAGGAGGTGGCCATGGCCCAGGCCATCAGACACAACTCTGAGCTCCACAGAGGTCCTCTGCTTCCTGATTTTCAGGCTCAAACCCACAGAGGTGATTACAATTAAATCCTGCAGGACATCTACAAATGAAACAGGATGCTTCCCAGATGAATTTTTTAGTTCAGATTTACAGCACCACTTAAAGCAGGCTTTTATAACTTATTATAATTTTTATTGTATTTTGTAGTCACTTTATATCACATATATCTTTTGCAACACTGAATTCTTTTGTAGTTTTTAATGTTCTGAAAGCCTGTTTTAAAAGTTTACATGAGCCAAATTATTTGTGTATAATTACACTTTTATTGTTTTTAAAAGAACTCTTAATCTCCTTGACAAAAAAAATAATAATCTTTTTTGTTTTAAAAAACAAAGAGACTGAGCCAAAATATGCAAGGTATTGTGCTGGCATTCCACTTTTAAAAAATAAAAGCTAAGGATACTTTTCTAACAAAGCTTTCACAAATTATTCCTCCTTTAATTAAATCCCTCTTTGCTGGAAACTAACAAAATGCCATTAAGAGCAGAAGACAGTTATTATCTTTCAGTCGTTTTCCTTTTGTACAATACATTATTACCTAAGTTTCAGTGATTCTTGCTGTGTTCTCCACCTCTCCTTTAAAGAAAATACTCTGTAACCATAGCAATACTTTCCCACCCTGGTATTATTTCCCGCTGGTTTGTTCTGGGCTTTTTGCACATAGCAACCACAGCAATCCTTGGTCCAGGCTGTCAACTTCTTCTTGGCAACTCTTAGCAAAATTGGTGGATCTCTAAACTACCAAATATGCAGCTTCACGTTTTCAAAACAAGATCAGCACCTATCTTCTAAATAAAGTGAATCTTTAAAATTGTATCTCTCCTTTGTATGGTATTTCTAGTGCCACAAATGTGAGATTTTGATATTCTAGATGCTGTCTTCTAGTTCTATCACTTTCTGCAGAGCAATGCAGCAATCCCTCCTCAGACAAGGTTGTGACATCTCGCTGTAATTTACCAAACTTGCAACAAAACTTTAGGGTCCTGCTTCAAACCTGCCCCATTTTTCACTGAATTCACACAGGGGAACACCAGGTGTTCCACCAGGTTCCCAAAGGCAGCACCACTTCTGCAAAGCCTGAGACATAAATACTTTGAATCCCACATCTAAACACTCAGAAGTCACAGAACAGAGGGCAGATCTTGGGCTTGTGCATAAATGTTTAACAAATTCCTTACATTATTTCACTGCTCATCATGCAATATCATTAAGATTCTCAAGTCTTAGCAGACTATCAATCTATTTCTTGATCTCCACTTCACTGTGGATTTGAACTAAAGAGGAATTATTTTTTTCCTCTACAGAAGTCAAAGCACATGAGAGAAAAAAGTGCTAAAAAACCCACTTTAAACCAAGCTTGATTTTGTTCAACACCTTTTTAGTAGTATTTTAAGTTGCTGCCTAATAAGGATAACAAAAGCACTAGAAAATGTTGAGATTTGGCTGAATTTTGCTACTAGTTGAGTTAGATTTCACAAGCTGCAGAGTAAGGTAGAGTCAGTGAACTGTGGTGAAGCAGCACAAATTATATTTGGGAACAACAAACAAAGTAATTTAAACCATTGGTGTTCTACTGTGAATCCTCTCATCCCTGGAGTCAACAGGGGTTGACTTTAACTTCTCTGTTTGTCATTAACTTCTCTGTCAAAATCTTACCCCCACTCATCATTTTTTCCTATGAATCACCCAGGGATATTCCCTTCATATGCTCTCTGGAGGGGGAGTTCCAGAAGTGGAACTAGATGTGCAGGACAACTTCATTTGCAAATCACCTACTGAGAGAAGTGATTTTCTTCCTTTGAAGAAAAAAACCCCATTTGTCTCAGTCACAATGACAGAAACAACCAAAGGAAGTTGGATAGGTATTAAATATATTTGTGTGTGTGTGTGTATATATGCACACATCCCCATATATTTTTATTTATATATACGCACAGCCCATATTTTTAATGTATATACAAACCCCTCCCATATTTTTATGTATATATACAAACATAAATCAGATAGAAGGGATATATATCAAACAAAAATTCAAGTGACCTAACATATTTGTGAGAGCTAACAAAAAGTAGAAATAACAAAAGAAACTCACTAAGGCAGTGAGGTAGGTTGGTTTGGGGTTTTTTTAGAGTCTAAAATGCTACAGAGGAAAATGATGGTGAAAAAAAATTTTATAGAACAATTATTCCAGGAGTGAGAGGAAAGACTGCAGATTATCCTACTGTTTTAAATGTGCCTGGGTTAAAGCAGTCTTGTTTATATTCTAATTTATGGATGCATCAGATACCCATACACACAAAATTTCTCTACAACCATGACCCAGCTGGGGCTACACACCAGAGAAATATACACTACCCAGATGGGCCAAACTAGGAATATAGAAACACATTCCTGATGGAAAAAAAAATTAAATCTTTACATCACTGTTGCCTGTGGTTTTATCATTTGGGTGTTTTTGTCTTTTTGTAAACTGCAGTTGGACCTTTATGCATGAAGAAGGAGAACAAGAGCCCAGATGTGGAAATAGAAAGGAAACAAAGGTATGTCATAACTTTCCAATAAAATCTAAAGAGAAGGACAAAAAAGTTATATTTTGCTATTTTGGTATTTTGCCTAGCAGATACACATATTTATGAGTAACTTACATTAAATTTACAAAGGTTTTCTTTTTAAAGAAAAAGGTAGAAATTTGAAATTAAGGGTTCCTATAATTTAGCTGTGTTCACTGAAAAATAAACGTAAAAAACAGAAAATAGGAGTAATTTTGTTACCAGAGCACTTCAAAATTAAGACTAAAAACTAGCAAAGTGCCCTATCACTGTACACTAAAACAGTACTTTGTATTTTATCAGCTGTTATGCTCAATCTGTAGGATAATTTCCAGACAGAATCTTTCAACTGATGATCACAAATAAGAAAAAAAAAAAAAGGCGTTTTCTTTTTCCATAAATGAAGGTGGTAATAGTTGTGTTAAATTCTAATTCAAATTATGTTATTTTAACACGTTGATCAAATGCATCATGAAACCAAACATTATTTGCTTCGTTTGGTTTTATGAGGGTACAATGGGAATGCCATTCTCTCCAATCACAGCTTTTCTGAATGTATCCACTTCACCAGTCTCTCAACAACAGATGCAATTACATTTTACTATAAAATAATCAAATATTCACATCCTTGCACATAACAGCTATTTTGCTTTGGATGTAAACACTTTGGTTAAATTTTCTATTATCTAAAAGATGCTATTTTCTAGAAGGCAGCATCCCCACCTAGAAAACTGTGGCATTTTCTGACTCTTGATTTGACTTAAAGAGAGACCTAAAGAAAAAGGAATCACTGAGAATTATTTTAAATTTGAAATTATAATTCAATCCACAATGCTAAAGAAAATGTACTTTAAAAATTATTATTATTATTAAAATTATTATTTCCTTTAAACTAATGAAGGACTTACAACATTTTAAATAACATTTTGCCAAGGCGTTCCTGCCCAGAGTCACAGGAAATAACTTTGAAGACTTTTTCAGAAATAAATGCAAAATGAAGTCAATATTTTTTCAATGAATTTTCAGGCTAAAACAATGTGTCTTTTAATTTAATTTCTGTTTATAATGGTTCAGGTTGACATGACTTTTAACAAGACTTCAAAAATCTGCTTAATGTTTTAGGTACATCTTGTGCCTCTTACATAGACAGGTCCTTGATTGCACTCCTTATTCCTTGCAAGAAGTTTACTTTTCTTGTTCTTACTTCACGTGTTTTGGAAACTTTTAATATTTATCCCTTCTTTTAAGAGGATACTGTCCAAAGTTCTACCTTCTGGAAGCTGTGAAAGCCTTAGCCTTAATGTTTTTGTGGTTTTGTTTGGTTTTGTGTTTGGTTTTTTACCTAGCAAATAGTGTCTTTTTTTAAATTGTAAAGGTCTCATTACAGTGACCTTCCAGACACAATTTACATATTTCTCCATAAATTAAGAATAAGTATTGTTTTAATGTTGGTCTACTTAAAGAATGTTTGGTTTTTTTCCCTTCCAATTTCCTGAAGCCTCAGAACCATCTTTCAGAAAACTTTCTGCAACTGGATCTCATACAGGAGCATCAAATGGTCCAATATCCACCAGAAAAGTAAAGAAGTGTTAAAGGAATCAAAGCAGGAGTGAGGTCTGTGACAGACAGCGAGTATTTTGGGAAGTTAAAGAATATCCTTTGCTTATAAATCACTTCAAAAGAAAAAAAAATAATTATCCCATTCTTACTGGAAAAATACGAACCAAACCCACAAATAAACCAGCCTTAAATTGCAACCCTGAATCTGAGCAGAAGGAAGAACACAGCCCTGCTTGGGACATACACATTAACCATTGTGGATGCAGGGCTCCTATTAGAATATATTATCACACAGTATCCAAGTTTATCAATGCTGGCCTCAATTCAAATATGCCGTGAGATGCCTTACTAAGTGCTTCACTAAACTCAGCCTTTCATGCTATTTAAAACTAACTTAATATAGAAAAGAGCTATAGATTAACTGACACATCTATTGCCTTTTTTGTTCCAATCACTTCTGTTTAAGTGCACTGCACTCTGGGGAACATAAAGCCTGGTGGGGGGGAGGAGGGGAACCCCAGCAAGTTATGTTTGACCTGGAATTGAAAATTCAACCACCAGACCATTCCAGACCTCAGGCTGTCTGATTCTTCCAGTCTCACGTAATCTATTCAATAGTTAAGCCTCACTCCCTATTACCCCTTAATAGTGGTTGTGCCTTTTATTGAATTCCTCAGAGCAAATCATCTAAAACTGGCTTTGAATGACCACGTGGCTCCTGGAGTTGATTTGGAAATCCAGAAAACAAGACACGTACCAGGATTTGAGCAGCTGGCCACAAAATGACAGCCTCAGGCAGGAGCTCTGTGGTACAGGCAGCAATGCCAGAGCCCAGCTCCCTCTCACACCACCTGATGCCTCAGCCAGGAGACCCTTTTTTGTCCTTGTGCCTGGTCAGCCACACCTTCCCACTCCTGTGACAAGGGGAGATGCAGAGATGAGATGTTCTCTGGGTACAGCACACGCACCATTAGTAGTGGGATGTTGGCTACTACAAAGCTATAAATGAAGGCAGCCTGCAGAGCCCAGCACCTCCTCTGGACAAGGGCTCAAAGCAGGGAACCCCCTCCCTCCAGGGGTTTTCAGCAAGTCCCAGAGGCTGCTGCTGCCATGAGTAAGAGGAGGGCTGCACACAGAGGCAGGAACCCCTGGGAAGAGGAGATTGCCAAGAGCAAATGTCTGTCACAGCTTTGGGCAGAAAAATTCATCCCAGAAATATCTGTGGACATCTCATTAACTGCCTAGCCCTGATTCATCCCATAAACACCATAGTTTTATCAAAGGTGTGTTTCTCCCAGGAAAACAGACAAACAAACAAACAAAAACCAAAAACACACCAATAAAACCTCCAATACTTACCATTTATTTAGATTTTGCTACAGCACACACATCCATGAAAACAGAATTAAAGTAACACATGCAACCTTGATTTCAGCATTTCCCAGTTCTGGTAGCCAGGATTTGTCACCTTAGCAAATTTTTTAAAGTTCATGGTGTGCATGCAAAGCTTCCTCAAACTTAAGGGAGAGAAATAAGTAATCAACCCAGGCAAATTCCTTTTTTTTCTTTTGGGTCAACCTGTTGACAATTGCACACCTGAGAGACAGGGTGAGAGCATTAACACCCAGTGCTGTTGCTTGAAGCCAAAACCAGGGTCTGTCTTACTTTGCAGTGCCCCAGCCCAGGAGAGAAAGCAGAGCCCAGAAATCTTGTGTTTCAGGCAGTGTTCTGGGGAGCAGCAGCAGCATCCATTCTCCCCATGGCTGCCCCTCATCTTCTTCCATCTCGCCCTCTTTACCAGTCTGACTTAATATTTCCCTTTTCTGTGCTCACAGCAAGTCTGGCCCTGTTTCTTGCCTGCTTTGCAGCTTCTATTGCACATGAATCAGAACTGCTTCCCACCTTCCTTCACCATCTTCCTCAGCTCCTTGGAGCTTTGGAGACTTGGTCACCCTTATCCATCTGCCCTATCTTCCAACTGAATCAAATAAATGGGACATGAGGCTGCACTTGAGGTAAGATGTGCTAATACACAGAAATATCCCAAATACATTGGTATACCCAGTCCTTCCTCAGCCTCATATTTTTCTATCTCTAAAGAGGCATAACTGCCTTCTTTTTACCCTATTTTCTGCCCCTCTCTGCCAATCAGAAGACATTTTCACAATCCATATTCCCCAACATAGAGCCTGGGGTTTGTTTTGAGCCAGAACAAAAGAAATAACTTCTTCCAAGTAGTGCACAGTGCAGTTCTGGAGTCAAGGCAATTAGGCCTAAAACTGTCTAAAGAAAATGACTTCACATCCCAACTGAAGAGAGCATATGGAACAAAATGTAATGGAAGAATGACACAGCTGAAAACAAAACAAAGACGTGCCATATTTCATAACAATGCAGATGTTAAGATATTGAAAATATTTTTAGCATGTACCAGAGAACACAAAAAAGAAAAAACCCATTGGGAATAAGAGCTCAGATCTACATTGTTCCCCTGCTTTCATGACGTTTACAACAGTATTATTCCCTCCCACCCGCCACGAATTTAAACAGCTCCAAAACAAGCTCTTCATTTTGCCAAAAACCATCAACATGTTCATTATTTTTAAGTCAATTCTAGTGAATACTACCTGAAACAACTCTCTGCAGCTGGTTTTCTGCCTTCAGAGGCCTTAATTTTATCTACATGGACCTCACCTTAGTCACAACCATGTCGGACCTTTCAAGTCCCACTCCATTTTTAGTTTTGACTTCTAGTATGCTGTACACCTAAGTCCCAGACACTCAAAGTAACTTATTTTAGATATTTTATTTCAAAGTCAATTTAACACTGTGGGAGTTATTCATGTACACTCACTCCACTGTATCTTATCATCCTTTTCCATTGCTCTCTCCTCTAGAAATTCAATTTTTCTTCAGCTGGGTAACCTACACCTCCTTGAGCTGCTGGGAAAGGTCATTTCTCCTTTACTTTTGCCCACGACCTGCCCTTCTGCAGGCACACAGATAAACCCTACAGTAAGAGGAAGACCCAGCACACCACGACAGAGCTGCTGTGGTCCCCAGGGTCACCTTGTGCCCTCCTTGGTGTCACTCTGGGCTGTCTCACCTGAACATCCCTGCTGGCCATTGGTCCTTGTGCCTTCCCAGCTCCCAATGACAACACCAATTCCTCGCTTGGCACTCTGCTGCCTTTCTCCAAAGGGAGAAAACAAAGCACAAATGCAGCCAGCATGGGGGTTCTGAATTCCCCCACCCACCCAAAAAAATGGTTTGCTGGGGTAGGCAACTTGATGTCACAGGGGGACACAGAAGGGAGTCAGAGTTTTGTCACTATAACTCAATTCTCCAGTTTCCAAGAACCAGCACTCATGGTGACCTCACAAACTGGACCAGCTGAGGAGCAAAAACTCCAGCTCCTCAAAGCTCCACACCCAAAAAGACACCAAACACCACGAGGTTATACCTCCCTTCTCAGCCTCATGAATATCTTGTGAGATGTACAACACCCTCCATTTGCACTGAGGGCTCTGCACATCCCAGCAGCACAAATTCCCACAAGAACAACACAGCCAGGGCAAATCCTGGACGCTTTCTCAGACTTTCTGAACTTATGTTACACAATGTCACAGACATCTTTTATGAAAAATCCTTTCCTTTGGATTTTTTCTCCTGAGAAGCTGAGAGGCCTCAGGAACAAAATGCAAACATTGATTATCTGCTGCTGTGGAATGCAACAGGTGGATCTTTGATTGGCCCATGTTGATTGTTTCTAATTAATGGCCAATCACAGTCAGCTGGCTCGGACAGAGAGCCTGAGCCACAAACCTTTGTTATCATTCTTTCTACTCTATTCTTAGCCAGCCTTCTGATGAAATCCTTTCTTCTATTCTTTTAGTACAGTTTTGATATAATATATATAATAATATAATAAATCAGCCTTCTGAAACATGGAGTCAGATCCTCGTCTCTTCCCTCAGTGTTCCCTGTGAACAGTCACAACACAACACAGTCTGAATCCTCACCTGCCCTCTGGGATGGGAAGGCAATGGCCAGGAATGGGAAATTGCTGCCTGGATAATTCACTCCACTCATAAGCAGCCTCACTTATCCCCCAGCAACAACTCGGACAAGGAAGGGACCCACACAAACTGAATTATGCTGGTGGTGACAACCCCTGTGCAGCCACAGTGCTTCCAGAGGAGAAATACAGAGGGTGACAACAGAGGGAAAAACAGCAGCAGTTAACAGGGTGGTACTTCCATGTCCAGGGTCTGCACTGAGGAAGCCTTTGGGTAAGACCACACATGGATTTCAGCAGCCAAGCCTAGTTTATACTGGGCAGGAATAGAGAGTATGTTTTGAAAAAAGTTTTCAGGCTGAAGCTCTACAGTGTTTTTGCTGGTAGCCCACCTTGTTTCAGGGAACCACCACACACCAGGAATTCCTGGTGGCTGGCAAAGCTGACCACTACTGAAACACGTAAATGGACAAAAAAGCTCACGTGAAGGCAGCTGAACAGCTCTGTGATGATCTTCACTTGCCAGCTGCCCAAAACAGATCAATAGCTCCAACTTTATTCATGGAAAAGCCAACATTTCACTTCACTGTCAGGAAAGGAATGCTGCTTGCTTCTCCCCTCCCAAACTTCTCAGGCAGCTCTGCCACCACTTCAAGAACAGTGCACAGTGAGGAGTCCCCAGGACCTGTTTGCCTGCCACTGCCACCATCCACGACACTGAGTCACAGGGTCACACTCGACTGTTTATGCAAGAGGAGCAGCTTTGGAAAGCCTGGTTTAGTCTGCCTGTCTTTAGCTGCAAACTACCAGACACAGGTTTCAGAAAGGTCTGCCAAGAAATGAAAATCTAACTTGTCAGAAAGGCAGAAACAGATTGCAGAAGGGCAAGCTGGAAACAGGGGAGTTCCCAAGAGGTCTTAGAGTTTGTTGAAAAAAAAAAGTAAAATTTTTCTAGTTTTTCCCTGCATAAGAGGAAAGTACAGTTTGACTTAATTGCAAAGCATAATGATAAGCCAGCATATATGTACATGACTCATTTTCAAATAATCACAAAATGCAAGGAGATATAGAAGGCACAATTTAGGACTGTTTTTTTTACTCTTAAGACCCACACAATAGAATCAGGCCTACAGTAGTGTTACAAGACTCAGGCAGCCTATAAAGCAGATTTATCTCCAGTTAGGCCTGGTATTTCCCCAAAATCCCATCTGCAGACACCAATTACACACAATGAAGGCAAACTCTCATGCTAATTCAAGGCCATACTGCTCTGAGAGCACACAAAACTGGTGCATGTCTGAAACCCGGGACCACAGCCTGGACTGATGCAGGATCACTGAACAAATCACCCAACACGTGCCTGGCAGGCAGTGCTGTGGAAAAGAAGGATTAGGGCAGTCCTCAGACACCCAACAGATCCAAGCTCACCAATCTTGCTCTTTCTCTGCATGGCAAGATCAATACTAGAATGCACAGGCAGTGGAACTGTATGCAGAAGGTGCTAAATAAAAGTGGAGAAGAAATAGAAGAAGCCCTGGTGATTTAAGGGATAAAACCAAAGTGTCCTCAAGTGAGACTTGAGGGTTTAAGTCTGTATAAATTATCAGTGAGGATAATTTGCTTGAACAGAGTACCAGGCTAAGTGATGGATTCTCTGTCATCCCCTTCAGTTTTTGCAAGATACTGAGCACAGCAGAATCATTGCAGAATATATTTCTGTGTCCTTTGGCATGCAGGATGTTTTAAAAGACAGCATGAGGACCTTTCTGGCCTTGAAAACAAAATTCTGAGGGCTGTGCTAAAGCTGAAGACTGAAATCTAAAGAAAATATTTAATGCTTTAAACAAATAATGTGTTTCTTATTTAAATAAAACCACTTTCAGACAGTAAGCATTACGAGTGGGGAAAGCACAAGCATTTACAAATGCCAAGTCAGCTTGACAGAATTTTAAAGAAATAATTTAATTTCTATGAAATATTTTCTGCTCATTCTATAAGTGGGGAAAATTCACGCGAATGTCAGTCTCGCCTCCTACCAATTATGACCAAAATATTGCCTTTTACTTCCCATCAGTGACACCCCAAGTACTGGCATTTTTATTTCAAAATTTGTATGTGAGGACAAAGTTAACATATCACTGAAAGGCTGTGGTTAGTTAGGTAAACTCCCCGTGGTAAATTTAGTTATTTCCTGATGTCACAACTTAGTAAGACAGGAAAGTCTTCTGCCAGTCTCCACCTTCTTGACACACAGCAACTCATTTCAAACCAAGAGGAGATACCAAAAGCTCCCCTTCTGCAATAAAGCAATTAATCACTGTCCCCTAACTTTCTTCCCTGCTTTTGTGCCACTTTTTAAAGGAATTCCCCACATTCTTCTTCCAAATGTAGGTTTTAGGTATAGCATTAAGCAAGTTATTAACATCAAATAAACCATTTAATTCTATGTCTCTCAAGGCCATGGTTTTTTGCACATCTTCACATCCTTTTGTCATCCTCAATCCCCTCCCAGTAGGTGTAGAAAATGAAAACATTTAGAAAAAATGAAAATGAAATGCCACATGTAGAAATGTGGCAGCAAAAAATATGTAAAGGGAGTGCAAGGTCAAAAAGAGCAAATATTAAACTCATTCACATTAAAAACTGAGAAATACAATCACAAATTATGCATGTGAGGGAATCTTTCTGAATGAGATTAGACAGTGAATATGATAAGAAAAACAATGAATTAAGAGAGCAAAAGAATTCACAGCAAAGGCTTTGTCTGTTGTCTAGTGTCTTATTCTACAAAAAGCTGCCTGAGACCAGAGAGGCCCTTTGGTTCTAAAGGTCCCAAAATCCATGCATGGTGAAGCATCATGGACATCCTCAGTAGCAAACATTAACTTTTGATTTAATACAGTCAGGACCCACTCAAAGGGATGAGGAGTAAGGCCTCCAAGGTCTCAAAGCCAGCTTTGTCTCCATAGAAGTCTCATTTTTTCCAGAACAAGAACAGAAGTAGGGACATACTACAAGAACTGAAATTCTTGAGTTGTAATTAATTCATTAGTGACAACTTTGTAAAAGCACCACGTAATATTTTAACCATGTATCAGCTTCAAAAAATCTCCTCAATTCAGGCAAGATAAAAAGCACAGTTTTCTACATGGCAGAACAGGACAAGCTCTACAGAACTGTGATGAAAATTAATGACTACATTATGAAGCAAATGATACCAGCCACCAATTCTTTGCAGCTCAACTAAATGAGAGGCACCCTGAGAAAATTCCAGCTAAGCTGTTTGCATTCTGCACTTCCCAACAGCCACGACAAGTGGAAACACAACTCGAGCACTGAAACACTTGTAGGGTACATCTTATATCAGGTGTACACAGTTCAAGCCAACCCAGACCCTGCAACATAACAAAAAGGTGGAATTCCCAATCATTCATCTTATTTTTCCTTTCCAGACGCACTGAGCTACCTTGGGCAGGGAGATCCAGCTCCTCACCAGTGACCATCAAACAGCTCTGCCTTCTCTGGGGGGCAATTCAGAAAAAAACCCAACTTGGAAACTCAGAATTGCCCTGGAAACCCCAATCATTTTCCACAGGCAGGGAGGAAACACAGCCAGTGCTCCCTCTAGACTAAGGACAGACTTTGTGAATGCCCCAAGGTGTCAAAGCTGATGCCCTTCAGCCAACACTCCAGCAGAAAATAATGCTGCCTAAAAGAGGGGCAGAGGGAGGGGAAGCCTTGCCTGACAAAGCAGGAGCATGAAATGGATTTATCAGAGTGGGAGGAAAAGGGTGATAATGAAGAACATTTCAGTGAGACCAGCTTGAGAGAGATTAACATTCAGTGTAAAAAAAAAAAAAAAGGTTTAGAGAGAAAAAATCACAGTAAAGTGACTGCCTTGGGAGAGAAAAATGTGCTAGATCTTCAAGGTGCCATGTGGCCACATGTCTTTACCAGCAGAGCTGGTGGAAAACCCAAGTGACTAAAAGGTAACTACAATCAGCTTGTAAAATAAGAGAAGCTTCTTCATAAGGGTCTCAGACTGAAACAGCGTGGAGATGGCAAAAGTAAAAGAGCATTTGAGACAATTAGAGCAGGCAACAAAACCATCTATGAACTTTAACAAGAAGGCAGAAGTATTTCTTTCCCCATATAACCAAGAAAACACACAGCTGCCACTCAAGGAAAGTCCTGTGCTATTTCAGAAACATTTGGTCTAAAGGATGAAACTTTTTATCTTCAGACACACTTCTGCATAAAATACCAAATGTAAGGGTTGAAGATCTATAACATTTTCATAATAAAACATTCCCCAGTTCAAATGTGGAAAATTAGATGGACATATTTTGAACACATGACCACTGAGGAATAAGAGGAAAATAATCTTCAGCAAGCAGGTAGCAGTCAAAATTCACATATAAAACTGGAATCTTTTAACAAGACATTTGACAAAATGATTTTTAAATGGACTTTTTTAATAATACCTGTTTATTTATTTAGCCATTACATCTTTTGCCTGGCCTTGTTGTTTGGTTCTTTATTCCCTAAACCTTTTGGTTCTTTATTCCCTAAACCTTTTGATAAATTTTTGTTCTAACCTCTGCATTAAATGTAAAGAGCCTGATGGACATGAAATCTGCACATTCCTCTTTTCCACTGAGCAGTTTCAACTCTTGCTGCTAATTACAAAATTCTGGCCTGAGTGCCACTGCTCACTAAGTTACTCAATGTCTGTGCTTTTTAGAACAGCTAAATATTTTTCTAAAACTTCAATTTTTATACCATACTGCTCCCCCAAAACCTCACAGGTAAGTTTGATTGAATTCTAACTACCTAAGAATTCTCCATCTTCCCAGCTTTATATCATCCATAGGTTTGTCACCTCCTCACTATGTTCCAAGATATTAATTAATGAGACATAAAACACAAGGAAATTTCTGTGGGACAAAACTTTCTTCTATCTTGAATCATTAAAGTGAAATAAAACCTGAAGCAATTGTTGAACCAGTCATAAATCAGCAATAATTTAAATAAGTAATCCACCTGGCTTCAGATTCTTAGGAGTTTTCTAGGTTTTGCTGAATCAAAGGAGCTACAGCAGACTTCTTGGAAGGACTGCTACCTTTTAAAGGTTTCAGAAGTCATTAAAAGCACTACTTCCACTCTCCTCCATTCCCCAGCCTCAGGAATACAAAGCAATTCTATTTTAGGCTGGGATTTCTGGGTCTGTTTATAGGGGAGTGGGGTTGGTGGGGGGGAAATGTTTCTTTTCACAGCCTTTGCTAAATAAAAGATTTACAAGCTATTTTTGAGAGAAATTTATAGAGTCATAGAATTGTTTGGGCTGGAAAAACCTTTAAGGCTACCAAATACAACCATTAACCCAGCACTGCCAATCCACCACTCAAATATGTCCCCTGTGTCTTAAATACCTGCAGGGACAGTGACTCCACCACTTCCCTGGGCAGCCTGTTCCAGTGTCTGATCACTCCTTCCATAACATTTTTTTCCTAATAACCAATCTAAACCTCCCCTGGTGCAACTTGAGGCCATTTCTTCTTGTCTTGTCACTGTTAACCTGGGAGAAGAGACCAACCCCACCTGGCTACAACCTCCTTTCAGGGAGTTCTAGAAAGCATTAAGGGTCCCCTCAGCCTTCCTTTTCTTTGGGAGTTAAAATTAAGAAGATCAGGTTGAAGAAGATCAGGGCTGATGAAGAAGGATGAGGAAGCACCTCCCCAGAGCAGCTGCTGTGTCTGGATGCTGCAGCTCTTGAAATTCCACAAACCATCAAACAGCAGAACCCCCCTGCTCAAAAGCACCTTCACCACAGCCAACCAAATCTCACTCCTTTACAAATTGAAAAATTTAACAGGCAAATGCCTGCACAGGAAATCATTTGAGAAAACAGAGCTTAAGAAGTTGTCAGTTCTTGGTCTCTGTAAAGGATACTATGAATGTTTATCTGGTGAGGAAATATATATTAAATTGAGTAACCCTCTCAAGGCTTTTGCCACCAGCAAGCTGACACAGCACACCACCACTTAGGGTAGCTCAGCTTGCTCTGACTGAACAAACAAAAAAACTTCTTCAAGCTTCATAAAATAACCCAATCTGGGTCAATAGAGAGAGCATTGTTATGTCCATGTTTTTGATATGCTGTTAAATAGACATTCCAATTAGAAATTTTTTTTGTGTATGGGGTAAAGCAACCACAGAGATTATGTTTACATGTGTCAAGAAGCACCAAGATGGATCAAAATGTAAAAAAAAAAACCAAAATCTCCACCTATAAATTTGATGATTAAAGGTAAAACTGCTGTGAAGCAAAGAAAAAAAAAACAAACAGAAAAATAAAACGAGAGAAGAAGGCATATCTAAAAGTTGAAAAAGCAAATTGGCAATGGTTTCAGGGTCTGAAATTAGAGGACCTGGAATTTCTGTGCATTCTCAGGAGGCAGCAGGATGCAAGGCTGTAGGAGGTGATGTCAGAAGTGCGTCTGTGCCTCACCACTGGGCTCAGGAGAGACCTGATAAGCAATTTCTGATTTGCTTTGGGCCCTGGCTTCCATTTTATCAAAGGTTTCAGAAGAGTTTACAACTTTCTTTGTGAGCAACACAGACTTCTTACAACCAAAATCTGAATCAAAGGCAGCATGTGACTTTCATTTTGACTTCAGAATTATTATTATTTTCATTATATAGTGCACAACCACCTCAATTATCAGGAACACTAAGAACCATCCAGATAAAAACTAACAAGTACAACCAACTATTTGTAAGGCAACAGAGAATAATTACAGTGCCTGACACCCTCCCCCAAAAAAAAAAGAAAAATACAAGTATAGTTGATGATAAAAAGGAAAATAAAAAAGGGTATGTATGCACAAGCTTTATAATACTGAAATAAACAACCTGTTTTCTCAGAGGATCTTGTATTAGAAAAATATAACTGAAATAGTTTCCAAATAGCTGATTCCACTCAATTAAAATGAAAAACAAAAACATACAGCAGTGTCCACTTTCTAAGATAACGCTGGAATAAATAATTGCCTGGGAAATATGCTTTGGCTGGTGCATCCCCTTAACCACTTGAGACCACACACTACAGTTTAAAGTATGATTTTAAATAGATATGAAAGCCTAACCCTCTGACTATGTTACTAGTGAAGATCAGCTCCACAGTGCCTGGTAACAAATTCTTTTTAGAGAACAATCAAACCTTGCTGTTATCTGTGCTGACCCAAATCTCCTTCAGTGTCTGACTGCCAGTGGTTCAGCTTCATTACCTCACTATATTAATTACTGGATAAAGAGAAAAACCAAGATTTTCCCTATACTTCTTCTTCTCTTTAGTATAACATTCCACTACAGAAAATTAAAATCAAGAAATTACTCTAAGTCTGTTTTGCTGTTGTTGAACAAATGGGAAAACTGAAGACCATTCAAGGGAACCATCAAAATAACTGAGCTAATGACAAGACTGATTCTTCTCCCATCTTTGAGAGATATGAGTGTCTTAGGTGGTAAATAATTAGGTAAATAATTAACCCTTTCTTTCAAACAGACTCTGCTGCCTTAATTTGGTAATTTAAAAAAACTCCATATAATCTTTTTTGCACCATTCTTCATTTTATTTCAGAAAAATCTCTGATTTTACCTTTTTTTTTTCCTTTAAACAGAAGAATATTTTAGTCTCATGTTTTAACATGGCTCTCAGCTCAATAGGTAACTATGGAAAACTTTGTGGGACAATCTGAACTTTAGTAGGAAACAGACACTTCTACATGAAACTCTTAAAAATGGGTTTAGCTGGTATTGTCTTTTCATGTATTTTTATCTTAGTATCATTGGGGGAAAAAAAAGTGACCTACAAAAACCTCTAGAAAAATCAGATCTGACAGTAACATATAGAATGGATATATTCAAAGGGCAGCTTTGACTGAGGGAGGCCAGTCTGCTTTGTTTCCCTTGTCAGTCTGCAGCCAGTGTGGACAGACAAAACCTCCTCCAGCAGGTAATTCAGAGCAGAAACCAGCTTGGGGTGCTCCTCATCACCCACTGGAGAAGCTGAATTATTGTACCAACCCCAGGAACCCAAGGAGACAAATATTCCTGGGTTAGATTAACCCCTGTGTTCCCTGCACCCTCCACTCCTGTGACCCCTTGTAAGGTGCAGCGAGGTGTTTGTGCTGATTCTGCTGTGTTCACACCAAGATCTACCACTGGGAGACTCTTCTTTGATTTCATTTATTACTGGGTTGGAAGGCTACACAAGCCTGGCTTCATAACTTCTAAATACTTTTAAATATTTAAATGCCATTCTCATGCCTAATGGTCAAGTTGTTGTTTATTCTGAACAACCTATTCTCTCCAAGTTCTGGCTCAGTTCAAGGCTAACATAGCTTTAGTCCTTCTACGTTTGGATAAGGAACAAGCCTAGGTGTAACCTCACCATTTTTATAGGAAAAGAGATTTCATCTTCCATGTTCAAAACCTGTATTTTTCATTTTATTGCATCAATAAGCATTTTATCCTGAACCAAAATTCTCCAGTTTATTTTTGCATATAGGTTTTTAATTCAGTCCATCTGAAGATAAACTGCAAGGGAGAACAAGTGTCCAACTTACTTTGAACAAGGACAGAAGTACAGCTGTATACTGATACTCCAGAACTAAGAATTTAACTCTCTTGTTATAGGCATTAAACTCCACATATCATACCACCATAAAGGCTGAAAAAGACCTCCAAGATCAGAGAGTCCAGCCTTTGGCCAATCATCACCATATCAACTAAACCACAGCACTAAAATGTGGTATAGTAAAGACTGCTCCATTGTTCAAAGAAAATTGAAATTTTTTTGCTTTGGGAAGCCATCAGGCCCAAGAAAAAGAAAAAAATCTGTCCTTCTCAAAGTGTTTTCCTCACCAATATTTCTGTTATGCATCTGGAGTGGCGTTTGGTCAGCATTTTCTGTATGGGACTGTGACTTTTCTTTGTTTTACATATTAATAACCACATTCAATCAGGCCAAAGATATTTCTGTCCTCACATTGTGTCTTTAGCAAAGGCTGAGAGCACCAGGACAAGAAAAGCATGCAGGGATGGACTTTGGGATCCCTCTGCAGCCTTCAGGGACTGGGCTCTGTGCTCTTCTAAGCAAGAGTTGGTGCTTTTGCACTGAGTCCACACCCAGATAATCCAGCAGTATGTGCAGTGGCTCACAGCTAAACTATGCACCATGAAAAAATACCACCTCTTACTTGTTCTGAATCTGTCACCTGATAATTTTATTTGATCCCCTCTGGGTCTTGTACTACAAGAGACACTTAATGAACATTCCCTGTTCTTTTTTTTTTTTTCCCCATTACACTCCTATATAGTTTTTTATCATTTTCATCTTTTGCTGTTTCTTCGCCAGGCTGAAGGTTCTCAATCTATTTAATTGCTCTTTATCATCTCTGCCACCCATTTCTAGCTCTGTTCTCTCCCCCTTTTTCCCCCCCTCATTCTTCCTTTAAATCCAGGGCTCAGAACAGCACTCTGAGGTTAAGACAAAAAGCACAGGCAGTTTACAAACTGGCATAGCAGATTCCTGCTCTGTGAGCCATTTTTCCCTAAATTTTTTTTGTTTTTTGTTTTTTTTTGACCAATCCCAAATACTTGATCAATGCTTGGATTTGGCATGATAAACTCTCGACAACATCACTTCCTTCCATGCTAAAAACCTCAACAATGGCAGGATTGTTCTCCTCCACATGCATTAATTCATAACACCAGCAGCAAGCTTCAGCCCCAGTTACCAAGCATGACAAGCTCCCACTTGGGTTCTTCATAATTGGCTTTCATTTATGCTGCTTTCATTAACTTAGAATCATTCTGCACTCTCCCTTCCAGATCACCAGTGCATGCTGGTGTTAAACTTAGCACAGATCCATGAATAACTCTATCCATCCCTTCTGCTAAACAGGACATTTATTCATCTTTTGGCCAGCAGTCCAGGACAAAAAAAAATTCCTCTTATGTCAGAGCAGTTTCATTTTGCTCAGCACCTTTGGTGAGTTGTTCTCACAAGACTCCCTGAAACCCCAGAGTACTGCATCAGCTAAATCACACTTACTCACAACCTCAGCAGTGCCTTCAAAGAACTCCACCAGACCTGAGAGACTGTTCTGACTCTTTCCTGGTACATCAAACTGTCCATGAACGCTTCAGTTTTCTTCTCCATGGTATTTACCAGAAAACTGGCTGCTATGAATGCCAGTCAAACTTGTCCTGTTCTTTCCCAGAGGCTTTCTGGAAGCCTTTTTAATAAGTGGCATCACCTTTGGCACCCTCAGCTTCACTGCTACTGTGAACATTGTTATCTCACATGCCTTTAGCTACAGGGCCAAAATGCTTTGGGCTCTTTTAGAGTTTAGTTATCTACTGGACCACTGGCCATTCCATTTCTGATTGTTTTGAAAGAACTTATGACAAGTTTCCCTGCCTTTTATAAATCACATATCAGGCTTTAACTTCTTTTACTGTAAAATTCATGTTTATTTTGCATGAATTTCACCTTTTTAAAATTTTTGAAGAAGTTTTTGCAAAGTATCTTTCTGTTCCTTACATCTTGCTCAACCATGCTAAATATTCCTCAAAACTTTTTTAAAGAGTCAGAGAAGCAGTTTTTAGGAAATATGCTTTTTTTTTTCTGAGTCTCTCCAGAATGGCTGCAAGCATTTTATTGTCTTGACAGTTCCTCTTGCCAGGCTGTCCACAGGAACCCTAATCAGTGTCCTGCTTGATACCTTCTCTATGGCAGATGTGGACTGTCAATAACTCACTGCAGAACTCAGCCATCAACCCCTCCATTTTACATTCCACTCTTCCAACATTTGCATAGAAACGCTTCCATTTTGGTCTGCCTGCCTCTCCTTCTGTGCTCCTGTCTAAACAGGACCTAATTTTCCAGCAGCCCTTGACTGTTCTCTAGATGACCTTCACCAGCTTCTGCCCCACACACTGCAGCCACAGCCAGTGTCACCTGGCCCTGTGTGCCTTTGCTGCTTTCCCTCATGCAGGACATTGGGATTACACTGCAGACTGATGCTGCACAGCTCTTTATTCTTCATCTTTCATCCAGCAACTCATGTGCTCCTTCCAGCACCCTTCTGGTAGCCTTTATGTCACCAGCACCTCTCCACCACGAGAAGACAGCCTGGAGTGCTTTTGCTGTAAGCCACTTTGGCACGTGGTTGGAAGGTCACCAAATGCTCCCTTCCAGCACTGGTTACACTCCACAGCAGGAGATGTCTCTCCATCACCTGGAACCAGCACCATACAATGGAATTCCTAGAGCAAAAGGATGCTTGGCCATCACCTGACAGCAAGGTCTCATCTACAGGATGAGATTTGTTTTGGAGGTAATTGCAGGGTCATTTCTCCTTTGCAGGATTGATGTCCTGCTGCATTACAGCTCCTCATGGAATCCCAGTGGCAGCCTCCCTGGAAACAGAGGTGGGAATACCTGCCTGGAGGTTTGCTTTACACATTTGTTAATTGAGAATATTTTCCTTACACTTTGCATGTTGTGACTTTCACAAGAGTTCAGTTGCATTAATCTGCAGTGAGCATCTTGCAGTGTCATAACTATCCCTCTGGCTTAACAGCTGCATTAATACTGTTGAGGGCAACTAAATGCTTCTTTTTATGGTTTGTTTTTTTCTAACTGGAGATCTGATATCAACCTCTAGCCTGAGAAGCCAAAAGGTTTAGGCTAAATGCCCTCAGACACACTCCTTGCGTTTTAGGTTTATTCTCATTGTATTCCATTGAAATTTTCACTTTGTGTCTCTCCCTCCAGAGACTTTGATTCAGACTGTCCTCATCCTCCTGGGAGACATTGGTTTTCTAAAAATCTCAAACCATTCTAGTTATTTTCTAAAAAGCCATCTTTAATACTGGACTGGTTGGTGCTTGTGAAAGTTTAAAGTATTTATTTATTTTGTGAAATGTTAATAACTTCTCTGCCTTCCATTCAGCATCTTTAATCCATTCCTCAGGTTCCCACAAACCATTTTCAAGACAATCCCACGAAAGTAAAGAGGAGTAAGAAAGTTTCATTTTTCTTGTGTAACACTCTGGTATCATTAACAGACATTTCCCATAACTGCTGGGCAATCATGCTTTATAATCTAACAGATCACAGCCACTTTATGATGGCATGAAAGGACTGATTGTGCAAGTCCTTAAACACTGCTTCCCTAAGACAACAGAACACAACCAGCCACAACTTTCAGCTCAAAACAGAAGCACAGAACTGGTTTTTAAGCTGCAGCCTCTTCTGCACTGTTGAGGGGAGCTGTACTTACAAACACACCCTTCACCAAATCAAAGAGTATTCTACATAACCAAGACTTGCTGATTCAAAGTGGGACCTCACGTGTTTAGATTCCAAATTTAGATTTCTTACTATGAATTCTACTTTCAATTACACCAAGTCTGCTGCGTTTTGTTGGCTCTGATGTACACAGCTTTCGACACAAAAGAAGTCTTGAGAGCTTCCACACACACGCTGTCACTGCTGTATTTATAGGCAAGATGCTCAAACATTTGCATTTTATTGTAAGGGGTAAATTGTGCCATACAGTACAGAAAAATTCAATACTGATTCACAAAACAGCCCTGATTTTTCAGTTGATAGAAAATGGTTCTAGCTCCCTTTCCACCATCAAATCTAATTTAAAGTAACCCACTGTAGTGCAAATACATCAGATACTTAGTAATCTCCTGTAATGGCAGGGAAATTCATCACAAATTGCTGAATGTTATGAATCATCTTGTGAACACATAACTGCCATACACTGAAAAAGGCGCTTTAACAAGTGATTTCATTCATTTATGTCAATACTTCATAATTAGCACAGAGAAGTGTCTGTAAATTGAACTCTTGAGCATCACACTGCTTAGTTGCCATTTTTTTAAAAATATTTTCAGCACTTGATGTAATGGAAGACCCCATCAAAATTTTGTGCCAATGACAAATGACATTTTTATTTCTCTTCTAAATGTGTTAGCACAAGCTAATGAACTGAACAATGTTCAACAAAGCCATAAGCACATGCTGACCTGTACTACATAAACAGTTCAACTGACTTTATCAGAGATATTAATGTGAGTTTTTGATGGATATTCAAACACTGTTGCTCAATAACATATAATAATGAAAGAACTACTGGTTTATATGGAAGTTAGTGCTGGTGCTCACTCAGAAGTAACAGCTGACAAGACAAACATGACAGCCAGATGCTTAGAAGAGCTCTCTTCTGCACACCAGCCTGAAGACCTAGATTTAGCCACCTTTTCATTTGTAATTGAAAAACTTGGAAAGCTTTGCAGGGTATTCTATACAAGGCACACAGTATTTTGAAAGCATTATAATGTACCCAAAACCAGAGATCAGGGTCTTACTATTCCCCAACAGAGACTCAGCTTTTCTACAGAGACCTTACAATTTTACAATTTCAGGGCTTGAGTGCCCACAAAGCCATGCCTGGACTTTGGTTTCCTGGTCACTTCTTTAAGCACTGGGTGGAAATAATTAATCATTTCTACTTGGATTCCATAATCTCAAGATGCCAAGTCAGTATAATTTAACAGTTTAGTGGTGACAGCTGGTTGGTTGTACCTATGGGGTGCACAGCCTTGGCCCACTTTAACAGCAAAATAAATCATTCTCTCTGCAATTTCCATTGCAACTGGGCACAACTCAAACCATGCCCAAGGCCAGCTCCTGCAGAGGGGCTGACACAAGGTGGCTTGGTCATCCATGGGCATTTGCAGTAGAACCACATTCTCTCAGGAGCAGCTGGAAGGTTTAGGCAAACTGCTCTCCTGGGCCAGAGAAGGAAGTGCAAGACTATAAATACATCCATGATCACAGTGATAATTCCACTTTGACGCTTCTTACCAGGATAACTTCCCACTCATCAGTTCTAAAAAATCTTCAAGCCCCAGCTTTGAGTTTGTCTCATCTTCCATGGCTTCCCAGGAATCCAGACCCATGGACTAATTTCCACAGGCTGTGCACACCAAGGTAAACATGCAAGAAAAGCTTTGCCATACTCTAATGTTGCTAATTAACAACCAAATAATTATTAAAATAATCTAGTATTTCCCTGTGCTTTGAAATAGGAGACCTAATCTTGAGCTCTTATTACACACTGCTTATTTTTACTTTTATTTCTTAATTGAAAACAGTGTTGCCTAGTGTTGCCTTTTTTTTTAATTTTACAAGAATTAACCCTTAACAAGGTATACATATCTCCTCTGGACACTTATTTGAAATTACATGTAAAGCTTAATTACATCTTCTTAATTCTGCAATTTTCCTCACACTTTCAGTTCTTCAATGCTCATTAACAAACTTTACTGGATAATACATCCAAAACACCCAGACATGCAAAGTTGTCTCTTGCATCTAAAGTTTTCAAGGATATCCAGGCCTGTAACTACTGCTAGGTTTATCAATATAAAATGTATTTATTTAAAAGGATAAAAAAACCACAACTTCAGGCTACTTAGTGTTCCAATTCTCAATAGTTACAATAAACCATAAAAAGTAGGAAAATCCCACCTCTCCTTCCATACTGCCTCCAAAGTATTTTTTCTCCTTTTAGTAGTCAAATATAGATTTTTCCATGACATTTTGATTAGGCTCTTACTGTGAACACATTAAGTGATAATTGGTCCAAAAATACTTATAGAGCCAGGAATATCAGAATACAGTAAATACCAGGAGCACCATAAGCAGCTGTATGAATCACTTCACATACCTGTGGTTTTCCAGGTTCCTGTGCTTAGTCATGAGTACACTCTTCATAGTCTCGTACACAGAACACAGTTTCTGCCAATTTTTGTTCTTGGCTTCTACACTGCCACCTGTAGTCATACAAGAGAAATTAGCAATATTTTATGCTGCAAATCCTATTAGCACAATGTTTCAGCTCACTTGTTTTTCTAGACAAACATTCTAAAGTGTCCCCTTTTGTAAAATGTGCATTTCAATATTCAAACCAAGTTATTTACATTTTTCTCTTTAATACATTTGAAGAAAAAAGATAGAATAATTACCACCAAACAATCCCAATTAATTTCAAACCAAGAGGACATTTAAAACTCCGTGACTCTTTGCAGATTTTTATTTTATCCTCATTGCTTGGTGGACACATCATAACCTTGACAGAGCAAAATGACTTCTGAAGTGGCAATGCAAAAAAACCTGCACTTAATTACTTGGTAAATACAAAAAAACCTAATTGGATTTGTTCTTCCATCAGAAAAATGAACATAGTTTTACAGAATCATAATATCCATGCTCAGCTTAGTTACCTTATATAGGTTATGAGGAAATGTATGCAAATAAAAATTGCTAGTATTTGAAAGATTATCTCATAGAAATAACAGTGATCTTGAACTTTTTTATACAATGAAAACCATTCCATTTATTCCAGGCTTACTGCACTTTTGAGCAACATGCCACAGATGCTACTAAATTCACAATTTACAACAAAATAATATCTAAACCCAGTATACCCAGAGACCTCACGTTAATCCTTCCCTGAAAACGTGAAAAAAACACAAAATTCACGCCTTCCTAGAAAAACCAGAGCTTCCTGGTGCTCAGAACACGGGTTTCACCGAATAGCGAAGTTTCGGAGTACAAGCTCTGGGGGGAAACCTGGCTTTTGCACGCACATGCCTTCTCCTTTCCTGCAGCTAAGAGCTGCTCACCATCCCTGGGAGCGGGCGCCCGAAGGCTCCCTGGGAAAACGCTCCGGACTCGGGAGCGGGCAGGAACAAACTCGGGAGGCTCCGGGCACCCGCGCCCTGCGCTGCCCTACGGCGGCGACACCCGCAGCCGCCGCCAGAAACCTCACACTGAATGGAACAGAAACCGAAATCAAACGCGATTTCCAAGAACAAGTTGGTCTTAGAAAAAGAAAGGAAAAAAAAAAAAAAACCAACAACCAAAAACAGAAAAAACCCCTGAAGATGATATAATAAAGAAATAAAATTCCCAAGCGCCGCCGGGGCTGTCCACACGTCCAGGTAACCCCCTCGCGTTCCCAGCAGCGCCGGCCACTCCCGCACGGGAGAGGCTCCCCCGGGACCCGGCCACCATCCCAGCCCGGCTGCGGCCGCTCAGGTGCGCCGGGCACCGCCCCGCTGTCCCCGAGCCATCCCCACGGCACGGAGCCCTGGCGCTCACGGCCCCCGAGCCGCCCCAGCCGCACACGGGCTCCGCCGGCTCCGCCGGGACAAGCGGTGGCCGCGGCGGGGAGCGGGCGCTGCGCACCCACCTGCGCTGGCCGGGCCGGTGCCGCAGGATGAGGCGGCGGCTCCTCCTCGCAGCGCGGCTGCCCCGCTCGCTCCTCTCCGAGCCGCTGCTGCTGCTGTGCAGCCCCGGGGAGCCGCGCGTCCCGGGTGCCGCCGCGCCGCCCGGGATTCCTGCGGGAGGGAGGGCGGGAGCGAGCGAGGGAGGCGGCTCATGGCTGGGCACAGCCTCCCGCTCCCCCGCCGGCTCAGCCTGCCTCCAGCCCCTCCGGGCACGTTCTGCCGCACGGCGCCCGGGCGGACCCGCAGCGCGCACCTCCGGCCCCTTCCCTTCCCTTTTTATCGCGGGGCCGGGGCTCCCGCCGCTCCCGCCGCCGCCGCTGTCGTGCGGGGGGCTCGGCATCCGCGCCGGAGCCGCCTGCGCACGGCCGGTCCGCCCCCGCCGCCGCCGCCGCCGCCTTTGCGCTCGCACCGCCCGCCGCCCACCTGTCCGCGCCCCGGCCCCGCCGGAGCCGCCCCCGCTCCGGCCCCGTTCACCGCAGCGGCCTCCGGCAGCGCGGGGCTCTGCGGCTCCCGCCCGAGCCGCCCGCGGGCTCGGGGCTCTGCGGAGGAAGGGAGGAGGTGGCGGTGACGCTCCCGCGCCGCTACAGCGGGGCCGCGTCCCACCTGTGCCCGCAGCCCCCGGGATGCTGGCCGGGATGCTCGCCGCCCCCGCGGCGGGGAGGCGTTTGCCAGGCGCTGGAGGAGCTCCGGGTGCCTCCCCGCTCTGCCGCCCAAACAAACGAGGAGTCTTGGCCGCTACAAAATAATTGACGTGCTCAGGAACGTGCTGGAAGCCCAGTTGTTGATGGGTCTCTGACAGCTGGCGTTGAGAGATAGCCTAGAGGGAGGTGGTAGGATCTTAAAAATTCGAGTTGCGACGCTTAAAAAATTCGAGAAAAGCAGCAGGTAAATGCAGAAAAGTGTTAGGAAAATGTCTGTGTTGTAACTAAAACTGCAGCTCAACTCGAGGTTGTGCACGTGCCGTCGGAGCTCTCGCACTGGTGGAAGAACAGCTCATCCTTATGAGCACTTCTCTCATTCTCTGTCTTTTGCCTTGAGTATTTGCATCTTGGAAACAATATGATGTATTGAAATTCTTGAGTTTGTATCTTTTTCCTCAAATGGGTGATGTTGGCATTGAAAGTGTGCCCTAGCACGACCCAGTAAAGGAGCCTTGGGAGGAGTTGAGTGCATTGGTGCAGCGTCACACCAACTGATACCATTTTCAATTTTGTGTAATAAAAATATACTGCATTCATTCTTCCCACAGCAATAGATTCCACTTTGTTTAAGACAATCTTTACCTTTCCCAAATGTTTTATTCTAATCCTAATATTTTGGGACCCAACCTTTTCAAGGTATGCCAGAAATCCATACAGTCATGTTACAAATTGTGGTATCACCCTGTAGTCTAGACATATTAAGAAGTAAGCTACAAAAATAAAATCACTTTTCTTCATCTAGTCTTCTGCAGAATTAAGGTTATTTTCAGTTCCTCTTCTTACATCTCATAAGTGAGACGCCAGACTACCTGAATATTTAATGAATAGTAAACCAGAAATCTGTAAAAGTAGCAAATATAACACACATATTTTGATAGCAACATACACAGGTGCTTATCTGAGAAACGTTTGTACAGTTTAATTCCACTAGATTAATAAACAGCAATTATATCTAATCATATCTGCAGCCATTCCTAATGTAAAAATATCAAAACCAAACAAAGCTTACACTAAAAAAGGTATAAATTAACCCAATAAAGTTGAGGATAAGAACTGATACAGGCATGCAGAAATTGTTTTTTAATGTACTTCATCCAAGAAAACATTCTTTGTCTTTCCCTTCAAAACCTAACAACCTTGTGGCACATTGGTGCAATAATTCAGAAAACAATGTGAATATTGAAAATGGCTGTGCCATAGCTCTGCTTAAAAAGGCATTTGTTAAACATACAGAACAAGCTTTTACAGCTGATAAATAATAAAATTTATTTTGTCTCTAGATGGTGTGTTTATCCTCTTTCTTTTGAGCTTATGATACGTGAGACAAAATTAAGTTTTTCCGTTTTATCTCCTCACCTAAATTTCGATTAAATTCAACTATCAATATACCAGGAGTTACCAGATGGTGAATATCATATGAAATTCCACAGTTATCTACAGTGAGGTCTGCCCATGACTTCCAGGACTGTGTCTGTTCAAACAGACCTCAGCAATAGAAACCACATTGACATGCCTCCAGTGCAGAAGAATTCATTTTCCACTAAGCCCTTCATAAACATAATGTTTTGTCAACAGGTGTCTTTCCCATAACTGTTACAAATGTATTAAATGCTAGTAGCAAGTTCTTGTCTTTTCACTGAAGCATGGCCAGTGTACACACTGTTCCCTCTGCAAAAGAAGTCATTGTTCCTTTCAGCTCTTACACAACACTGCTGTTAAATCTAGCCCATCACAGGAGAAATGCTCTCTCAATTCTTATTGTCAAGCCAAGAAAATAAGCATTTGGTCACTTAATAATGACTATTAATCAGACACTATCATACTTGCCTTGAGTGTGTGAGATGAAGAAAATTAGATCAGTCATGCACAGACCCTTTCTTTCACCTCCTCTCCTCTATACCACCCACCTCCCAAACAGCTCTGTCTTTTTCTTCAGCAATTCAGGCTTGGAAGAATAAATTCCATTGTAACAATGATTCAGAGACAAACTGAAAGCCAAGTGAAATATTGTTCTCCCAAATCTGACAGGAAAACTTATAGGATGGAAACACCCAGAAGATAAAACCCAGTTCTCTTATAATATGCTCCAGAAAGCATTACTTATCACTGTCCCCTCATTCCCAAAATATATACATCAACTAATGTGTTGCTGTAGTACTGAAAATTTCCAGTTTTCCAGATGATGAGCTGTGACTCAGTACTCCTACTGATACATCTCAATGCACCATCCATTTATTTTATGTGCTGGTAAATCATCTCTCCCTTTGCTTCCACCAGAACTTGCTAAGAACCCTCCTGTGTCGGCAGGTCTAATCTGCCATGTCCTGCCCTGCCCATCTGAGAGCAGATCAGATGAAATCTCTTCTACTCCAGTATTTTTCTGGTCTAGTTTCTTGCTTTAGTTGCTACCAAGTGTGCTTAGAGCTCTAGGAACATGCAGGTCATAATCTTAAACTTTCCAGGCTGGACTACATCCTTATTTATTGTCTGGGGAAATCTGAACAGTGGGCGCAGAGATTTTTCACTTTCTGTCAAGGCAGTTTATAGAAACTACTTTGGAGAAAATATGTTTTGTTTTCTATACATGCAAAATCCCTTCTAAGAGTCAGTGAGGTGATGAAGCCAATTTTGATCCATTTATCATCAAAAGAATGACTTCAGTCTACTCTAAGGAAACCAGAATTTGGCATAATAAAGCCAACAGCTGGTTGAGGAAGAATAACAGTGTGTGCTCTTTGATGTTCACAGATGAATGCAAACAATCAAAGACAGAGTTAGGATGGCACATGATGTTTCTGAGTAGTAGGAAGGAGTTAAAACCATTTCATAAACCCATTTATCAAGAACCAATTTTCTTATACGAAAACCATCCATTGCCTGTAATAGCAGCAAAAAAATACCCTATAAAACATTTAGTATGCAAGAATAGTGTGCTAATGAGAAATCTGTGTTAAACAGTCCTTAGGAGCTATGCAAAATGTAGTGCAAGCAGCTGGAAAGTTCTCCTAATTTCTTGCCTCAATTTTCTATGTACACTGAACATCAGCACGGAGCAGTGAGGGTATTTTAATATCTTCAACTTCTATCAAACCTCTTCAACATACCCCAATGGGCATCAGAGACAAAAAAAGGAAGAGCTGTAGAGTAAAAAACCAGTTCTAGTTAAAACTATTTATTTAATTTTAGCATCAGCTTAGATAGATTCATTAGTCAGTGAGCACTGAAATTTACACCAGAGAACTTCAGAGTTGGAGAGGAGATTAAATGCCCTGACATGGGACTCAGAAGAGCAAAGGAAATGAGCTGGCAGTGGGAAGGAATTGCTCATGGTGGTAGTGGGAGACGTGTGGCCAGACTTCTGCAAGGCTAAGGAAATGTTATAATCCTGCACACTACATCTAAGCAAACAGAACTACAAAGGCTCTGTCTCCAGCCAAGCCAGAAAAATCCAGGAGGCAGCTGATCAGCTCCCCCAGAACAAGTTCTCCCTTGAAGAATCTGCTTTAGCTGAAATCATTGGGAATGAATAAGAGTTGCCTATAACAACAACCAGTTTCCTCACGTTACATCTTTCCTCCCCAGTAAAATTATCATTCTTCTAATAATAGGATCATCAAGAGCCTTTTCTCCTTCTTTGGAAAAGAATAGCTGAGAGTTATGTTCAGTCATAAGATGTTAACAAAACCTGGACAGCATTTTAAGGCAATAGGCTGTTTCAATTTGATGGTGTTACAATCATTCCAAACTCCTTGTTTTGGAGTTACAAAATCTCCAACCATCAGGACAAGAAAATGAGATTTTCCTTCACATCAATTTATTCGTTACCAGCTATTTCTGGTCTCTACTCAATGAATATGATAATGCCAGCAACCACCTAGCTTGAGCAAAGTAAGGCTTGAGTGTCAATTCTATGGAAACACAATCATTTAATGAAACCCTCCTACTTCATCTACTGAGCTTTCAAGTATTTCCCTTGCCATCTCTGTAGCATGTTCATGATCAGTGCTGCTTGTTAACTAAACACATAGAGTAGAATCAGGCTTATTTCTCAGGATGCTCTTCACAACAGGTCTGCCCAAACCCTTGCCATGTTCTTCTCCAAGTGGATTTTAGTAGATCTCAAGTCACTTTTGTTCCCCCCTAAAGAATGCATTGGTTTGCTCAAACCCTCTTCAAGGAGAAGCCAAAAAAGCAATACAGTTTACATTTAGATTCCAATACAGGTTAAAAAAACCCAGTATTTTTCATCTAAAATACAAGAGCTCTGTTCCAACAGACTGGGAAATAATTACAAATTTTTATCTGCTTTTAAACAGATTGTAGCTAATATGGGCCTACAAATTAGATGTCAATGACCACATAACTCCCTGGGAAATATATTCCTTTTTGTCTACATCAACCATCGAAGCCATTCATTAATCTGTTTTCTAATGCAACCATTTCCCTGGACCAAACCTATTTAGAGACACCACTGGTTATTAAAAGCACTTGCAATAAAACTGACATGCATTTCTAAGAACTGCTGTGTAAATCAATATAATTTCTTAATTGGTTAACCAAATAGCCGCCAAGCTAATGAGTCACACAGAATCACAGAGAATCACACAGAATCACTGGGTTGGAAGAGACCTTCAAGATCATCGAGGCCAATCCAGCCCTAACACCTCAGCTAGCAGAGTAACTGCAATTCTCTGCAAACATCTCTTTCTGCCTGATCACTCTTCTTCAACCACTACACAGGAGGAAAAGTTCCAGTGCCCCTTTTTCTGCTCCCTGCAGTCATTTCAGCTCATAACACTGCAACATGTGGACTGTTCATGTTCCAGTAGTTTGGATCTCTTTAGAATATATTCTTAAAACTTATTTGTAAGGGCTCTGTCTCTAACTACCCATGCAATATATGTATTTCTAAAGTGAGGGGTTTATAACAGCAATAAATAGGATAATCAGATGCCTGACTGCCTAAGGAAGAATTGTAGAACATCTTGGAGAGAAAGCACTGGAGAAATCACAAATTTCATGCATGCAAGTGCCAAACTTAATTATGGGTCAATTTGATGTAAATAAACTCCAAGATCTTTCCATGATAATACTCTGAACTCACAGGCTGTGAAATTGAGTTAACTCCAATGCAGTGTTATCACTTGTGTGAGTACTAAACACTTATTGAAGAGACACCTTCCAAGATATGAGTATCTGATGCTCCTAAGTGATAAGAATAAATATAAAACATTGAGCTAGACAATCTAATAGAACTCTTGCAGCTTGGGCTGCATTTCAAATGATAAAATACAGCCTCCTCACTGGCAATTGTTTCAGGTAGTGGAAACAGTTTTGTCAATTTTTTTTTTTTTTTTTTTACAAAAAGAAAAGGCACTGATGCAGCTTTCTATAGCTTCCTACTGGGTAATTTGCCACTGTTTGAGGCAACACAGTATATATCTGAATTGTCTTTTCCCCTCTGTCAATTCAACCTCATTTACTGGGTTTTAAGTTTTAATGTAGCCCGTTCAAGAAGGAAGAGTCAGCCACAAAGTTCAGATTATGACTTGGGTCACAGTTTCCCCAGAGTCTGCTGAATGAGGTACCTTTGGTTTAGGATCCCCCTTACACTTCTTTTCTGCTATTCACAGCCAGGACAGGGCACACAGGGAGGTGATAACTCCTGCTTTGCTTCTGATCAGGTTGAGCCAGGATTGCATCGCAATTCTCTGCTTACTTTGAGAGCTGCATCTGTGAAGAAACTTGACAGAGCAATGGAAAATTGTATAGCAATGCCACCTAAACACAAGCTGGACTTCAGATTTAAGAGGAGTGGCCCTTTGCCAGTCATGGATTTTTTCTTTATTCTCCATGCTGAAGGGGTGTATCTCAAATCTGTTAATACAGAGGTTATTCTCCATGTGAGTAATTTCATCCCTAGGTCTAATACATGGTTGGAGTTACTTTCCTGCCTACATTTAATCATGGCCTCATATGCCCCAATTACTTCACAGGTGCACAAAAGTATCAGGATGAATAAAATTCCCTCCACGTGGTTCAGCATCTTTTTTCAACACAACACATGCTGAGTTTTCATTTGTTGGTAGCAATGACTGATTTTTAAGCAGGCTACAGTATGAGATGGAACATTTTATTGCCAATTATAAGATGAATTAATGACTCCTGAAAACAGGTTGGTGAAGTTAGGAGGCACTAAACAATAACCTTTTCATCAAATAAGGCATTTAATCCACAAAAAAAAAAAAAAAAAAAAAAAAGCTCAGCAAAAAGAAAAAACCCAAACAAACAAACTCAAAATAGCCCTGACAAAAAAACCCAAACAAAGCACAACCAAAAAACCCTGAAAAGAAAAAAACCCAACCCAACCCAAACCAAAACCAAACAAAACAAAAACAACACAGGAAGAGCAAGAACTTGCAAATGCTCTTGCAAATTGCAAGTTCTTAAAAATAAAATCTTCAGGCTCTGTCCCTCTCCTGAGATTAATTTTCATAAAGGTTAAATCAATACCATCAAGGGAAAAAAAATAAAAGCCAGACAAAGAATGAGACAAAAAATACCATCACAATTTCTGTTCCTCAGAGTTGCTGTGGATCATCCATTTATTGTCCCAAGCAGTGTAGGAGAAGTGAGATTGTGGATGCCATGGGAATGTCTGGGGGTCTGTTCAGTCCCCCAACACAAAAGGAAGCCATTCCCCAAGGCCCCTGTGATATTACTGCAGTGAACTTTATTAATAACAGCTAATAATGCACAAAGATGACCTGGTAAAGGGACATGTACAAAGGAACCTAATGTCATCAGAATAAAGCATCATAACTGCCCTTTTTGGTTTTATACTCCACGAGACAGTTCAGGATCTGATTTCATGAGCTTGCTGCCATGCAGGGCCTTTAGAAAATGTTGGAAATTCAGCATTTACTCATAAGGATTTCCTGAGAGAATCTTTTCTGTGGTCAAAACTCTCTGTTTTCCCAGAGTCACAGAGTGGTTGGGGTTGGAAGGGACATCTGGAGCCACACTGCTGCTGGTAGCTCCATCCTATGGATTATTTTAAAAAACTTCTTGGACATGAAGAAAAATGTTTATATTTACACTTAACAGATAAGAAGATTATGAAAAGCACTAACAACTTCAGCACAGGGAATTTTCAGGGAAATTAATAACTAGCCAAGGTTAATGGTCCTCAGCTTCACATTGGCCCATCAACTCTCCCAGTCAGTCATTAATTCCCAGGAAATGCCTTGTGCCTTGATTGTTATTGCTTCAATACATTAAATTCAACTTAAAGGCTTGACTTAATGTTTAGCCACTATAAAGTAAAATACAAGGAAATATTCCCACTGGATATACTCACTGTCAAATATATTTTTGTTTACCTTTTTCTCTGTAGTCATTTAAAGAAAGGAATTGAATACTCATTGACCAATTTGCTTTGGTTTTACTACTCACAGTACTCCAATTGTCTTTGTCGTTTATTTTATATTTCATTAAAGATAGCTTATCTTTCAAATTTGATTGAATGTGCCAAATATAAATTATTATATTTAATGATAAGATGAGAAAATTAAAATTTGATCAGAAGTAGTTCTGTTGTAGCTGATTAGTGCCATACTAATGAAAAAAAAACTTGCAGAAAAATAAAAGACACTATGGGTATTTACAACCTCCAGCAGAAAGTGAAAAATCAATTACTATTTTGGCCCCAGACCAACTGAAAGGTGGAAATGTGCTGGTGCCAGTTTTCCTTGTGAAATTTCTGCCATCATGACCTCCACCTCAGGGAAAAATGCTGTGGACAGGATGATGCCAGTTGTCCTTGTGAAATTTCTGCCACCATGACCTTCCCCACAGGGAAAAATGCTGTGGACAGGAATTTTTTCTGCCATGTTCTGATAAACCTGAGTTGGATTTAATTTTTTTTAAGAAGTCAAATCAAAAAAGTTCCACCACCCAGATTTAGTGTGAATTCTGGTCTAAAAGCATGGCTCCCAGCAATGCTGGAAATGTTCTGGTTTTTTGTTGGTTTTTTTTTTTTTTTTTGAGACATTTTACTGTTAAAATTTTTAAATTTTTACTGTTTTTTTACTGTTAAAATTTTAAAATTTACATGTTTACTGACATGTTACTCATCACATATGCTTGGCCACATTTTTAAACACAGCCAGTTCATTTTCCTTCAACACATGAAGAAAAAACTGCTTTCCTCAACATCACACTCAGACTGTCAGTGCTTCTATTCCATTCACTGGCTGAATAATGTACTTCTTGCCATTGTGGAAAGCAGTTGCACATGGGCTGAAAAGGCTGTTCCTGGAACTTGCTTTACCATTTCACAGCCAAGCCCAGTTCCTGGTGCTGCTCCATTAGCGCCAACAGAGTTATGATGGGGATAAAGCTGACATTGTAATGTGCCCGTGTGCTAAGGTGAGCTTTGATTTGATGTGCACATAAAAGCACATCAGAATCACCACTGGATTCCTGTATTAAGTTTTCAGGAGTCTGGGAAATGTCATGCAGTCACTGTCATGCATTGCTGAAGACAGTGTTCACTTAAAAGTCCTTGGGATGTGAGATGATGCTAAGTCAGGCCAAAATATGAGACAAAAGCTGCTTATAAAGGGATGCAGGCTACTTAGTCTCTATTTTGACTGATACTTGCTGGATGAGTGACATTGTGTAAGTCACCTTATCTCTGCATCAGTTTTGCCAGACTTAAAAATGAGAAATCTCATAAAGTAAAATAAAAAAAATATTATTGTCACTTTTAATTTGATACTCCACACTAGCAAGCCTGCCAAGGCAATGCTTGTAGTGTAATTCTGGGCTTCAATCAATTCCCCCTTCCCTGGGATCAGGGGCCTGGAGGATGCAGGAATTGGAAGCAGAGGGTGGAGATACCCATGGTCATGTCATGGTTCCACTGCTCATCCATGGTCAGCTTTGAGCTGGAGTGAGGAGACCAGCCAGAACCCCAGGGGTTCATGCTGGGCATCTCTTCACCCCACAATCTGGATTGTTGACCTGGCACAAGAAGGAGCTGGCTGCAATGATAACGTGGTTAAATCTCCCAAAAGGCCCAACCCAGCACTGGTGAAATGCACACAAAATCTGGGCAGTCTGTACTCATCCCACCCCTGCAGAAGGGGAACTACAAAAGAAAAGCTACAGAGAAAGAAGAGTGTCAGGCATCCTGAATGGAGAGGTTTTACAGCATCCTGAGACCTCTGCACAGCTCTGCCTGCAGGTTTGGGGAGATCCATCCATCCATCCATCCATCCATCCATCCATCCATCCTTCCATCCACCATCCATCCATCCATCCATCCACCATCCATCCATCCATCCACCCATCCATCCATCCATCATCCATCCATCCATCCATCCATCCATCCATCCATCCATCCATCCTTCCATCCACCATCCATCCATCCATCCATCCATCCATCATCCATCCATCCACCATCCATCCATCCACCATCCATCCATCCATCCATCCATCCACCATCCATCTATCCATCCATCCACCATCCATCCAACCATCCATCCATCATCCATCCATCCATCCATCCATCCATCCATCCATCCATCCACCATCCATCCATCCATCCTCTGTGAGCATGACACCTTCATAACTGCATTTAGAGCACTTAGCCTGGGTGTGAGTCAGGGAGTAGCTTCAGAGATGATGCACAAATATGAGGTACCCTGCAAAAATCTGTGTTTGAGGTTGAGCTATCTCCTCATGCAGGACAGAGCTGCTCCAAATTTTCCATTCTTGAAACCAGAGTTTCTTGCCTTCTCCTGATGAAACCTTTGAGGTGTATTGGGCAATCTGCCTGGGCATTGGCACTGCTGGTGTCAGCTTTACAAAACTGCCAGCTCTGCTTTGAATGTGCCACCTTCCCTCTCTCAGCTGGCTGCTCTTCCTCCTCCTTCAGTGTCACTCTTGTCACCCGTGCCTTGCTCAACCAGGGGACATGGTTATGGAAATACCAGGATGGAACTGGGCAGGGGCAGTGGCTCAGGGCAAAAAAGAGACAAAAATTCCTGGCTGAGACAAAAATTCCTGTCTGTGTGTCTGTCACACCCTTGCTCCCCTCAGCAGGTCCTGTACCAGAGCCAGCAGCCTCACAGGGCTCTGAAGCAGGACAGGGCTCTGGTGTGGCCCATGTGCAACAAGATGTGGAAGAAAAGGAAGTTTGGGAATAGAGAGTTCAGGAGAGGAAGGGTGAGAAAGCTTCTAGTGAGAAGTTGACAGGGGGACGTGGGTCTCAGCTGAAGAAATGCAGCGAGTGCAAGCAGCCACAGTCACAGCTCTCAGCACATGAAATTGTTGAAATTGGCTTGCAGTGGGAAAAAGCAGGGCTGTCCTGGGAACTAAACCATCATTTCCTGCCTGTTTGGGGATGGAAGAACCTTCCAGACACTGGGTGAACAGGGAGCTATGCCCAGCTCCTCAGGGAGCCTGGGGCCAGGGCACTGTGAGGCTGTAAACTGATTCCATCCCTCTCAGTGGGGTGCTCAGGGCTAATGATGGTAATTGAAATGTCGACCTTAACAGTTTAATTGCACAGCAAACAAGTATCATCCAGCTCTACAGCATTTTTATATTTATAGAAAGAAATTGTTTTAGCTGCTGTAGTAGGTAGATGCAGAGTCAATCGTTAGAACTGCTACAGATTATCACCTCAAAACCATGTCTGAATCAAGGTATTGCTTAGTATGTGTTAAAAAAATCCTCAATTTTCCTATAGATACCACTAATATAAACACTTCATAGCTGCTAATATTGTTTAATCTCCCCTCAGCCAGCTGCAGAAGTATCCACATTTAATATGTTTTCAACAATTGGTCATTACTTATTTAAATATTATATAAGGAATTTTAATAATTTATCCTATAATAATTTACTTTATAATAATTTCTACAATATATTGAAATTTTCCTCAGTACAAATAATGGTGTCAAAACAGAGACTGAAGCACAGAGGGATTCTGAGGTAAGTTGCATTGAATCTAATAAAAGCTAATGACAATAATAAACAAACAGCACAGCTACTCTCTGAAGGCACTGGATTGCGTAAAGAACTATGAAAAAAAGCCATGTATGAGGGCCTTTCTTGTAATTTTTCAGGTTCTCTTAATATCAGCCATGGCCAGTGTGTTGCCAGGTTTTTCAAACAATACTACTATGCCTAATTAAAGCACAGTCCTGGCTGATCCCAAACTATTTCTCAGATGATTTCTGAGAAAACTGCTTCTGAGATTACTTCTCAGGAACCACAGGGCACCATGACCACTCAATCTCTGCCCATGGCAGGGAGGCTGGAACTGGAAGATCTTTAAGGTCCCTTCATCCCACATCATTCTGTGATTATTTTCCTGCTTTGTGTGAGCAAACTCTGTGCCAGAGGTGTGAAACAATTCCAGGGCTTGTGGTGCACCACCAGTTTTGAAGCCAGGCCACTGTGATGCCCCCAAGGGTCTCATCTTCAGCATCTCACCTGGGACTTCCACCCTGTATCCCTCTTATCCCAACAGCTGTGGTGGGAGCTGATGGGCTGCAGGTGGGACTGGCTTCTCTTCTGTCTTCCTTTAGCTCAGGGAGGATGTCACCAGCATGCAAGTCCTTTCTGCAAACATTTTATTAATACAATTTGAAAACAACTACCACAACCCACTCATCCCTCCCCCCTTCTGCAACACACCATCAGACACCTTTCACACACTCCCTCTCTTTTCATCCAGTCTAAGTTTTTCCAAAAGATCAAAAGCTGCTAAGACTGCTGGCCAAGTCATATTTTCCTCTTGTCAGCTAGTACTATTTTCTTAGCAGACACACAGGATTATAGCTGCCCCTTTATTTTTTTGTTCACTTTTGTTTTGGTTTTGTTTTTTGGTTTTTGGGGTTTTTTGTTTGTTTGTTTGTTTGTTTCAAATGAAACTTTGCTAAGCATGGGCTGCAATTGTAAATAACTTGCTGGAAAGCTATAGCAAGCTGTTCAAAAGAGCATTCTGGCAGTAAAATTTTTTCTAGCCAATTGCATTCTCTGCCTCTGTCTCTCTCATCATTGCCACTGCTCTTGAAGCAAGCTGCCTGTTACCATCTGAGAAGGAGCTCACAGAGGCCTTGATGTGGTTTCATGTGCTCCTTGCCTTCTAAGGACTCTACATGCAGGTTTGTCTCATGCATCTCTCCTTAGGCTGGGTCACGCAGCACCAGGGTGCTGCACAGCTCACCCAAAAGCCCAACAAACATTTTTATGTAGTTTTGAATTATGTTTTTTAGCCTGCAGCCCATTGCTGTCTGCCCACCTTTCTTAATATTAGTAATCAAGCAACATCTAGGCAAGGGCTTTCTGAGGATGTCGATACAGCACGGCTGAAATCCACCTTGACAGATCACACTGAACAGACAGTTTGTCTTCTAGGATCCATTAAATGAAGGAAAAAGAATTATAACATGTGCTCTTTCTAGGTGTCCAATACTCTCTTTATTTGGCTGGTTTATTTGCCCTCTAGATCTTCTCCTCTGCCTGCAGCTTCCTCACTCTGTGCTGCACTTTGGCAAAACCCAGGTCTGATAGGGAAGCTCAGCCCACAGAGGTTGTGCACGGGGAGCCCACCTCCCTGGTGAAATTCAGTTCCATCCACAACCTCTTTTCATATGTTCATATTTATACAAAAGCAGCCTTCATGCTCCTGACTCCATTTAATCTTCCACATTTCCCCTCCAAACAGCTCAGCTCCTTTTTATTCAAATCCTCCCCAGATTCACTTCCATTGTGCATTGCAGATGCAGTCCCTTGGCGTAATGAACTCCCTCACAGCTGTAGCAACTATTGTTGAATTGTCAGTTCTATTTAAAATGTCAGGATTAACTGTTACCCAGCTGGTCATCTGAGCAGGAAGAACATGGGTTCATTTGCAGTTGCCTGGTACATGGGAAACGTGAGAGATTTCTGCAGGGCAGCACCACGGCTTGGTGGGTTCAGAGTGAAAAAACTCTGGTCTCATTATTCCCTAATTAAATGCCACCTCTGCCCTACAAATATCTAAAAGAGAAAACACAAAATTGAGTCTAATTATAATTTTCCATTAAGAAGTCATGGCCATGTTTTGTACAGAATAAAAAAGTTCATGCTTCGGTGCTAGAAATAGTTTGTTAATCAAAAAATAAAGTGGCCGAGGCTCTCAAGCCTCAGGATCTGTGTCTTTTCAAAACAAATATTGCAGTTTCACAATACTTGCAACACAGCCTGATCAATGCTAGCACGCAGCTTCATGGATGGATCACTGGTGCTGGAAGTGCTCTCTGTGGAAATTTTGATCCAGTTCTACTCAAAGTCCATAAAATCCATAGGGAATCAGAATTTTGAAAGCAAATATTTCTAAAGCACAGACTTCTGGTTTGGATCCATACTCAGCCTAGAAAGAACATACTTGCTTGAAATGGATTGACTGATTTGACATTAAGATGTTACAGACTCCCTGAGTAAGTAAGTTCTACAAATCCTATCATTTTATCCACTGTCAGTCTTGCTTTAACATTTCCTCTCCTAGACAAGAGATCATGGCTCTGAGACATTTGTCTCAATTAGTTTGCTTGCCAGTTTAAACACTTGTCCCAATTTAAGATAATTACTTATCATTTAAAAATAAATTCACATAAAAAGGTCTCATTAGAATTGTTTGCAATCAATTTAAATAATTAGCCAAAGATATTATAACATTTTAGACTGATGGTACTGCATATGAGATCAATTTATCATTTCTTGATCATGATTCAAAACATAGGTAAAATACTAAGAAATTGCAATCCAGCCTTGGGGAGTGCTGGGATTTGACTGCCTGAATTTGTTTCTGGGAAAAATATCAGCCAGAAACCATAGTTGGGAATTCAGCTGTTGCTTGCTTTCACTTATTTTATGGAACACAAGAACACAGCACAGATATTAGTCTGATATAAATGTGGGAGAGTCTTAAAGTCAAGAAGCCTCCTGTGCTTCCAGTGAAAACATTATTTATGATCCTCTGGGAAAAGCAGCACCAGGTTACATTCAGCAAACTGCCCAGGGAGGAATGTTGGGCTCAGACACCTCTGCAAATTACTAGAGACAATTTTGTATATTGTAGGGCCAGGACAGCTTTTGCTGATACCTTGCTTTGTGAAAGAATATAAATATTAGACTAAAAATAAAACCAAAGATTGAAATTAAAGTTTCATATTCTTATACTTAAATGGAAATATAATTTCTTTGTGCACCCCTAAATGCATTCTGTTCTAATGCATCTGAGAAGTGACATGGAGTAGATTGCTAAAATATCTATTTTCATATATATGCATATAAAATAGAAATTCTATTTAGTCTTCCCTTTCCCCTTTACAGGCTAAATAGGAATTGTAACTTTTAAGTAAGTGCTCTTTTTGTTGTCCTTCCAGTGTCATGTTCTGCTGGCTAGGAAGGAACACCCTTCACGATGATGTTGGGATGCAGCAAATTCCATCATTTTTATGCAAGATTGGAAGGGGACAGAGTGCCCTGCATTTTAGGGTACCAAAGTGTCCTCTAAAAATCTTTTCCAGATGTTTGTTTCACTTAAAACTTTTTGTTTTCAAAATATAGCTTTCCAAGTTTGCTCTTGGATGTCTATTGTTTTGTTTTAAGGAGAGTAAAAGTTGTCACATATTCTCATTATCAGGTGTTGGAAAGTTCAGGAAAATCTTGTCAGCAAGGTACATTTAAATTATAACTGATCCTAATTTCCTACCTCTTTGGAACACCAGGAAAACACTTATTTTTTTTTCTTATTACTGCCTTTCCTGATTCATCCAGTGACCTTCCAGACCAAGAGCAGGTCCCCTGATACCCCAAAGTATAAAATTCCCTCTGTTTTGTACCTGGGTATTAATTTTGATTCACAACTTCTCTCTTCTCTCTTCTTCTGGACAAAGAGGATTAAATTCTCTTTCCATTTCATCCAGTTGCAAAACACCTGCCAAGGTCAGCAGGGCCAGAATTTCACCCAGAAGTTTCATTCCATGCTAGCTGTGAGGTTCCTGGTGCTGATGGCACATCCCCAGCTGGAGCTCTGCTGCACTTCCAGAGCTCTGCAGGATCCCACTGGGATCACATCCAGGGGATGAAGGGCAGGGCATGCCCTCAAGTGATTTCAGTTCTCCAACCAGTAAATGGACATAACTCAGAGGGGTTTCTACAGAAATACCTATTGCAGCTTCTCTCTGCTTTCCTTCTCTTTAGCAAGGCAGACCTAAATACAGATTTTGCTTTTTTAAAAACTATTATTATTATTATTATTATTATTATTATTATTATTATTATTATTATTATTATTATATCTGTTGATGATATAAACATAAACATACCATATATAATATATAATCATATATATATTATATAACATTTTAATACATATATCTATAATTTCACATGTATCTGTTTTTAATATACTTTTCCAAGTATAAAAATAGTGTACAAACATTTGCATATCTGCCATGTCACATGTTTATGTCTTTTACTGCTCTTTAAAAAAAAAAGGGGGATGGACTAGTGTTATTTAGTTTTTTACTGTAGGAAAGTGAAATTAAATATAACTGTGTTGAAGAGTGAAATACTGTTGTTTATATACATATATGTGTATTTCTATATATGCATACATGTATATAAATAAATAAACATTTATATACGTACATATATAAAGACATACACATGTGATTTGAGTTTGCCTGGCCAAACACTAAATTGCAGACTATCTCTCTGGAGATAAAGCTATTTTTTTGACCTTTTCCAGCCTTCCCATGGCTGTTGAACTGAGGAATGTGGCAGCAGTGTCAAGTCTGTGTCATGCCTCCATCATGGGACTTTGAGTGTCGTTCAGCCCACAAGAATAGCTCACTATATGCTCCACACAGAAAAAATAAATTAATATAAATGGGACTGTACTGAATCAGTGGATTTAAAAATCTTTGTGTGTCAAAAATTCACTTTTGATGTCAGTCCAGCCAAGTACGGTCTCATGGTCATATGCCTCTCACAGTCAACTTCCACCTTGAGAGAGTCATGAAACCCTGCTGCAAATGAGACATTCTGTGGTTTAAGAATGCATTCAGAATTTAGGCTGAGCGTTGTCAGAGCCATTATTTAGGATTTTTGAATTCTGAGAAAGCATCAGTTCCCGTGCACCTCCATTCATGCTTTGCCTAGACACAGCAAAGTCCTTTTCAGGAGCATCACTGCAGTCCAGAGAAATCTGGGCACCTGCACGGGGCAGCACTTGAGTGTAGAGATGGACTTGTCATAGCCTGAACTGTGCTCCTCTTTTAGCTCTCCTTTCATCCATCAAGAGAGAGTGAACTGTATTTACAAATACCAGAATTAGCTGCACCATGTGATTAGTTAAGCCCTTTTTTAAAAACATGTGGGCTGGCCCCCTCTCCACCACAAGCCTTATAAATAACTTGCTTCCTGGCTGTTGTGTTGACAAACTGAGCTCCTTCCACCACCCCTGCCACCCCCACCTTCTCCCTTCACCAACACATGCTACTTCTCCCAGGACTTCAAAGTTTATTTATCAAGCATTTTTGAGGGGTGGGAGGTGAGCAGGAGGGAGGGAAGAGGAATCAGATTGTTCCAAAAATCAAAACCATCAATTAAAACCAAATCCTTTCTTATTGCATAGTGGGACACACAGGAACTAAGCCCCAACATATTTTGAAAGTAACTTGAAGGTTAGCATGGAGTTGATCAGGAAATCTTGAACTTCAGGAATCCTGCAGGACTTTTCAGGTGGCACTGAGTGGACTGAAATCCACCCAGGTTCTGCACAGAGCCAGACACTTCCAGCCCTGTCCTGCTTGTCTGGCTCAGTGATGCTCACTCAAATTCCCATTCCCAGGCTTTGCAGTCTTACCTAAAGGCCAGCTAATGACTGGCCTCCTGAAAATCCCTCTCCAGTGCCAGTGATTTGATCTTCAGGATATTCAAAATGAAAATATCCCCCAATTTAAATGCAAAAGCCCTGCTTTATGCATGCATGCACAAACATAAAATACCTTCCAGCAAGTGCTTCACGTCCAGTGCGTTACGCACAGGGCTGAAGTTTTTTGGGGTTTTTTTTTTCTGTCACAGCCATCAGGATCCAGGAATAAGCAGCAAGAAGTTTCAAGTGACCCACCACAAGCGTGTTAAATGCACAAACTTAGAGGCAAGGGGTTATCTCTGTCTCTTGTTTGGGAGTCTCCCAAATGCTGACTTGTTTTTTTACCTATACGAGGCATCTGATGTCACTCCCGTGTGTGGGTGGAAAATGCTGTACAAAGGTTAAACAAGTTCTTTCATCCTTGCTCATGAAAGTAGGCTCATATTGCATTTCCAGTAACTAAGTGCATTACTATAACAGGTTGGGGATTTACTTTCTGCGTGCGTCTGTACCTCTGGTGACTAACTGGCCATGTGCTCTCCCCACTCATGATGATGTTGCTTAAATTATTGCTTAATCTGAATGCTCTGTTGGCCAGAGTTCAGAAAGGTACTGCAGCCAACATTTCCCACTATCAGTGAGCAGCCTTTCAGGCACAGCACCACAGAACCTGCTCTGCAGGCTACAGAAATGAACTTTTTAGAAATAAAGTGTAAAGACTGCATCCCATAACACAGCTTGTTTCTTCAGCCAAGTACTCAAACAGAAAGATGTCACTGAGTTTAACATAGGGGCACAGGAAAAATCCCACTAGTGGTAGCTTACTATTAAGCAAAAGCTTATGAATTTTGCTCAATGGAGGCCTGAAAGAATCTAGAACCACTGGAGTTACCTCTGTGGATATTATGCAAAAAAGCCTCTCATAAAGTGATTTTTTTTTTCCCCAGAAAGGCTGTTTAACACATGGCAGCCCAGGATGCTGGAGGAAGCCTCCCCATGGCTGAAATGAGCAGGCCATGCACAGGTTGCACCCAGAGGTGCAGCTGGAGGCTGAGGAGCTTGACGTGAGTCATTTTTTGCCAGCGTAGCTCCCGTGCTGCAGGAGGGGAGGTGTATCAGCACAGAGGTGTATCAGCACAGAGATCATCTCAGCTACCTCAGGGAGCCTCTCAGCCTCCCACACTCTGCCAGCTCCACCTTGGCCAGCCAGTTCAGAGGAGCTCAGATGTGTCTGCACGAGCCCCATGAGCTGGAGCGCAGCACAGAGGTGTGAGGTGAAGAGTAAGAACAAAAAACCCAGGTGGCCTGGCAGAAACTGAGCAGAAACTGGGGTGTCTCATGTCTTCTTGCAGGGCTGCTGATGGAAATGAACCTGAGAAAGGGATGTGTGATAATGTAGGAGCATCTGCAGAACACACACAGAATCACAGAGTTGTTTGAGTTGGAAAAGGCATCAGTTTCACCTGCACACCTTCCAGATCTACCACCAAACCACGTCCCTCAGTGCCATGCTTGCACTTCCATATAAAAATAATTCATATATTATATAGTAGACCAATTTTTGGTCTTTTAAATACCTTCAGGGTTGGTGACTCCACCACTTCCCTGGGCAGCTTGTTTCAATGCCTGACAACCTGTTTCTGTGAAGACATATTTCCTAATATCCAATCTAAACCTCCCCTTGCTTCTCTCATCCTCTAATTTTTTTCTTGAGAGAAGAGACCAATGGCTACTTGCTCAAAACCTCCTGTCAGGGCGTTTTACCAAGTGTAAGGTCCCACCTGAGCCTCCTTTTATCCAGGCTAAACACCCCCAGCTCCCTCAGCCACGGACCATGAGATTTGTACTCCATCCCCTTCCCCAGCTCCATTGCCCTTCTCTGGACACACTCCAGAGCCTCAAAGTCTTTATTGTTGTGAGGGGGCCAGAACTGAACACATTATTGGCTGAAACTGAAGAAAAACATGGTGACAACCCAAACAATGCCAGGTGAATGGCAGCCCAGTACAAGCATTGACAATTAGTAAGAATTTAGAAAGTCAAAGGCACTTTATTGACTTATAAACTGCAACACTCTGGAAAAGGCTTGGTTCACTCCTGATGACAGCTCTGCAGGAAAGCTTCTGTAGAGTGTGGAATCTGTGGGAAAAAAAATGACAAATTGTGTATTATGAGGTGCAAGACAGGGTGGAAAACATTACAAACAGCATGATGTGATAGGTAAATGAATAATGCACTGCCAACAGGGACACTGTTCAGTTTTGGTCAGTGCTTTTGGAGGAGCTAATACAACAACAGAGGGGATTCAGATAAAAATAATTAAAATAAATAGAGGAATGAAGAATTTTCTATGTGAAAAGATAAAAAGGATTAGGTCCATTTAATTTAAAGACAAAATAAGAAGAAATGTATTAGAGGTTTCAATATGATAAGTCTAATACAAATTAAATATCCTGTGCTCCTATTCAATGTTTCTCTCATTCAAAAAGGTGGAAATGTTACATAATAAAAATCCATAAGGAGTGATAAAAGACTGCATTTTTTTCTCACAACACCATTACAAAACCATTCTCTGAAATTCTTTGTTCTAGCAAAATTAAAATGGACTGAATGCATATGAAGAAAACTGGAATATGCAAATTCACGGAGTTCAAGAAATATTTTTCAGTAAGTTGTAAACACCAAACACATCTCTGGATTAAACACATCCTGCTCTGATATCATACCAATTCCAGCATACACTCAGGAGAGGGAACAGAAAGCATGGGAGGGAGGGTGCCATGAAAATGGTTTTTCTATAACAAATGGCATTATGGCTTTGGATAGCTCATGCCCTGTACATACTAGGCCTAAGTTGTTCATGAAGGCAAGATCCATCCTTTTCCAATGGCAAAGCTTCTGGCCCTATCCTTGCCCTTCTGTAAGCTCATGAACTTTAAACTCTGTATGTTTGAGTGTGGAAAACCCACTGCCAGTGCAGACCCAAATCACGCCTGCCCAGTGCCTCAGGCTGGGATAACACACAGGAGAAAATCCACTTCTGGTGTGAAAGGGAAAAAAATATTTGCCTGACAAATTATTTAAAAACAAATAATAATTCTGAGAGCTATTTGTAACTGGAAAAAAACTAACAAGTCCCAGCAGAGACAGACTGGCAGGCAGAGAGTGGAGAAAACATTGCAGAGCTAATTAATTTATTACATAAATCCATAGCTTAACAAGTGATTAGCACTCAATATAAATGCCATTAGCAAAAAAAAAAAAAAAAGGAACATTAGAGCTTTGAGGAGCATCAACCAGCATCCTTTTAGGAGGGTAGGACCAGTGCAGTATCGAACCTTCAGGAATGAGTGGCTCATACCACACTGCATGGAGTGGCCAGATTTTTCCAAAACCAGAAGCTCTTCCTTCCCCATAGCTTAAAAAGCCAACAAACCAAACCAAACCCCAAAAATCTCCAAGCCCACATGCAGTACAACGAGGGAGAGAGAGAGAGTAAAAAAAAAAAAAAAAAAAATTTAAACCCCCTGGTCTTCGTAACCCAGTTCCTCCTACATGCATTTCCCACAAACTGTCAACATCCCACAGGAATCTACCCACGTTACACATCACAGCACAATGCTCCCAACAAAGGCAGCTCAACCCATGATGTTCCAGGCAGCCTTTCAAACCGCCTTCAGTGCAAGCTCCCCAGCTCTGTAATTAGGTGTTAAGTTTGATCAATCCGGGGATTTTTGCAGGCAGAGGATTCTTTGGCTGCTCAGGGTGATTTATGCCTGCATGGTCTGGCTGGAAGGAACAAAGGTTTGTCCCATGAAGAGAATGAGACTTTCCATACTTCTAGTGAAGCAATTAAACATATGTTCGGGTTCACTCCTATTTAAAACAGCCTTTAATCAAGTGTGGGGGCCTCAGTGGTCCTGTCAGTCCCACAGAACTCAAACAGGCAGGTGACTGCTCGCCTAAACAGGCTTTAATTTATAAACATCAATAATAATGTTAATCATCATTATCATAACAACATCTGCTCTGTTTGGCTTTACATGACAACACCAGACTTCAGGAGGGGACTATGATAAATTAAAAGCACAGGTTCTTGCCATAAACAGAGCTGGGGAGACAACACTGGGGATAACACTGATCCTTGCCAGTAGGGTTTTCTTTGGTACATGGCAGGGTGTTGCAGGGTTAAAATGGCCATTCAAAATATTGCTTTGGTGTGTGATTAACTCTGAGCAAGTGAATGTTCCTACTGACCCTGAGAACTGAAGAGTGTGTCTTATGTTGCATTTCAGTCTCCAAAATCAGGGGTTAGGACAAAAGAAGGTGGAAAATATCATTTTAGGACACCAGTAGGTAAAAGACAAAATATAAGAGAAACTTTTAGGGCCATGTTAGCTGCCAGCTCTCCAGAGGGCTGCCCAGCATGTTTTCATGTTTTACTAATCATTACATTGGTAGTGTTGAGAGAGCTGCTGCTAATGACTCTTCTACTCCAAACTCTCTGCCCGGAATGGGAATAACAACAAATTTGGCAATCAATTCTCAAAGTTTCAGCACCAATCATGTTTGGCACAACTCACTAATCTAAACATGCATCTGCCTCTGTTTTTACCACACATACCTTAATTACCACAAAACCTGATTTACATCGTTATCTCTTAGGTGCATTCAATGTCTTCCTGCGGCCCCTTTCAACTTCCAGATGAACTTTGGATACACCATCAGCCAGACAACACATTGTGGCTCTTTGCTTTCCAGTGCTCTGTTAAAACTGATACTCTGATATTCCTTTTACTTTAGTTTAGTTTAATTTAGTTTATTCTATTTTATTTTATTTTATTTTATTTATTTTTCTCCCTATAACTTTCAGTTAGCAGTTATGAGAGCAGTACAGAGCCATGGGCATGGAGAACTCAGTGGTGTTCAGGGACAGCTGCCACACTGCAGGTGACTGTCTGACCACTGTGATAAAGAACAACAGTTCTGCTTACTGTAGAAGGGTTTTCCAGGTGAATTTTTGTTTTTATAATTCTAATCTTTACTCACATTTTCTTGTCTTCCTAAGAAAAAATACAGCATTTTATTACTGGTTGATTTTTTGAAGTAGCTTTTTTTTTGCAGTTGCATGCGGTACAACCAAAATCTTTGCATCTGCTATGTATATGGGCATGTATATAAATACAGATACATGCACAATAACACATGTGGAGGTATCTTGATTATGCTCATTTGGGGGAAATATTCAAAATTACAAAAGAGCAAATTCAGTGGTTAAAAGACATATTTTAACTGGGACATGGTGCAATTCTTCCCTCTGATCTCTACTGTGACCTTATGCAAACCACATTATTTCAGGAAATGTTCTGATCTTTCTAGTCAATGATTGTGAAGCAACATTACAAAAGAGGGTTTTCAGGCATATTACAGTTTCTTATTCCATGGAAATGCAAGAGAGGAGGAAAAGAACTCTTACCTTACGTAATCATTCAACACTTGTATTAATGATACATTCATACACCTAAGAACTTTCTGGGGTTTATTTTTATCTTAATATTAATGAAAAACACACTGAAAGACAAATCATAAAAATGAGAAGTTTAATGTCTGAATCATCACTGAAAGGACAGAGTGACAACATATGGATGGTCTATTAGATGGTTCTAAGCCTCTAAACCTTGGGACTGGCCTGAGTGAAGCATCAGACCTCTGAGTTCATGGTGATTTAAACATGAAACATCTGGGGTTTTAGACAATTGTGTCTAAAAAGTAAACCTTCAACTCCCTCCAATATAGTTATTTTTTAAAACATAATGGTTTTTGGTTCTTAAAGTACTTCTGCAGTATTTTGGAATAAGAGAGGTTGCAGTGGACCTTTGCCCAATAGAGACATTTGGGAGGAGAATTTGGGGCCAAACTTTTCTGTGTTGGCTCCTCATAGCTTCACAACACTTGGTGTCATGGATTCCCATCCACTGGGTCCTCTGACTTTGTCAGCTCAGTTTTCCACACCCTTGTGAGCTGCTGTGCTTGAGGATGTGGCACAGGGGAGGAGGGGATAAGGTGGATGAGATCCACTGTGGTTCATCCCCACGTTACACTGGAGAGCTGCAGCAACAACTGACAGACAGACAGACAGACAGACAGACAGACAGACAGACATGTCCAGCCCACACCTTTGCCATTGAGTGGCCACAGCCCACAGGAACCAGGAGAGGAGGGGACAGGCTGGGCAAAAAGCAAATGTGGGGATGCTGACCTTTTTGTTTGTTTTTGTTTGTTTGCTTTTTGTAAAACTCGTGGTGATAGAAAGCCAACATAAATTACAGTTACTCATCATATCTGCAATTATTAGGGGGAGCTGTTCCCCGTTTCAGTCCTAATTATGGTGCTAGTAATTTCAGATGTTTTTTTAAATCAGTGTGAGGGACTGCAAAAAAGTCTCCCCATGAAAACAAGCAGTGACCATGAAGGTGTAAAATGAGATAATTACAGCCTGAAACAAAGGAAAAAAATGTTGGCATTCAATTACCTCACCGATAATTAAAACTTGCATCTGATGGCCTTAACTGAAGCATCTACTTAGGAACAGAAACCATTTTGTTCCTTGTTGGTCCCAATTTACATTCCTACAACAGTGTTGGAATAAAAAGACAGGCCAGTGACCAAATGGAGGTGTCTGTGCAGCCTTGAACCAAAACTCTCAGGATTTAAATTCCCTTTACTGCAACATGAACTTGGTTAGGGGTGATTGGCTCTTTGCTGTCATTCACAACAGAAACAGCCAAGCTCAGGTTCAAGAGGCTTGAGAGCTCTCTCAAAAGGCTCTTCAGGCCCACGTGCCTTTCTCTGACTCCGTGGGGTGAGAGCAGTGGGCTCCTCAGGCTCTCCAGAGCTGCTGCAGCACACCTGCCATTGAAAACCTCCAGCAGGGAGGATGAACAGCAGAACTGCTTCCATTTTTCAGGTGGAAAATAGTCCATTGTCAACAGACTCCTCCACAGAAAGCAAAGAAGATCACCAGCAGAGCACTGTAGGGTGGTGATGCCCCCACCCACAGCAGGTACAGCATCTCTCTGAGCACCAACAAGGGAACCTGAGCCTTCCTTTGTTTGCTTTCTCCTCTAAAGGTGTGTTTGGAGGCTGAAGCCCTCCAAGAACATTGAGGTGGGACCAGCCCATCCCATCTGGGGGGACCCAGCAGCCAGACCCCAGGTATCTGCACCAGGTCCCAAAGGAAACTGTCAGGGCTGCACAGCAGAGAAGAATAAATAACACGAAAGGAGGAGGAAAAGCGGTTATGAGAAACAACCTCCAAATGATCACATCTTGATGTATTTATTTACACTACTTTTCATAAATTCCACCAGCCACATCCTTAATCCCAAAGATTCTAAACTATGCAGCAGAGCCATTATTTTCCCTGGACAAGGATACATTCATTTTCAAGCCGTTCCTTGGAAACCCTTCTACAATTAAGTCCTTATTAAAACCTTTCAGAATAAATACCAGGTAAACTTAGAGCAGGCTCCCTCCATGTTTTGCCAGTAGAAATGAAAGTGCTGTGTGTCCTGAGGGACAAGTGATTTGTTGCCAATAACTTAACAGAGTGCTCCTTACAAAAATATTCTCTCTTCTTCCTTTATAAGGTCCATGTCCCAGGTGTCTGCTCATGCACATTCCTAAAGTGGATGGGTAAGAGGCTGGGCAATCTCTGCTTCTTCAGGATTTTTAAAGTACCCTTTTAAACAAAAGTTCTTTTAAAATTAATTCATGCCAAAAAGAAGGCAATACCTCCTCTTTTAATGTCCTTAACTCTGCAGGAAAACAAATGGTTCCACAGAACACTAGCAGCAATCAAAGGGCAAACTACCTATAGTTAATCAAAGTAAACATTACAGAGGACACAAATTTGGTTTCTCTTACAGTAAATGGATGTATATAGATGTCTACTTGGGTAAATGGGCTTCTCAGAAGGTTGGGGTTTTTTCTGGAGAACACCCATAAAACTTGGAAATAGATATTTTTATGTCCTACTGCGTAGTCACTCATAAACTTCATGTACATTTACTGTAAAAGTACCATTGCCACTGATTACTACTGACTTATTGCAAGCCAAAAATTTCTTTTAAACAATCTCATAAGGACTATATTTGCAATATTTTAAACAGCTAAAGTTAATGATCAGAGATGGAATTAAATGGAGCCATTATTTGAAAGCTCTGCTACCATGCAAGGTACTTTTCCCACAATATGCTCATCCCAGCCACGCTGGCCCCCTTTCTGCAAATTCTTTTCCTGCATTGTTCTAGCCCAGCAGTCATTCTGCATATTGACGTTCCCGTGCAAATAGACACGCTTAGAAATGAGGTTCCTTGGCATTTCCTGAACTTCAGAGTGTTTTCAAGTGCACTTCCTAATGCCTTTTACACTTGAGAAAGACTCGTGTAGTTTTAAAGAAGAAATATGAATTCTCATGGCATGAACACATGCTCTGTGATGAATATAGATTTTGCAATGTGTGCCATGCTATCCACTCAGAATGTGCTGCTGCTGTAGAGAGTCACATGCTTGCTTCTCTTGAATAGAATTATGCTGTGAATAAGTCACTGTGAATCAAAGTGTCTCCTAAACCAATAAAGTACTGTACAACAAGCTCAGTAACAACAGAACAGGGGTTCAAAGGGTTGCAAGCATTAAATAAAATGTTGAGATGGAGGTGGTCAAACACACGAGGGGATGTTGAACCCTAAAGTCTTTAAGAAACTTTTAGCCTGGTTTAATTACTCAGGAAAGATATTTTAATGCTGCTTTCCAAGAGGTCTGTATCTTGCTGCATGTTATCTTCCCAATAAATTTCTCTTGCCCCTCAGGCCAAATCATTTCAGTAGGAGTGCATTGATCAAGTAGTGTAACGATTCTCTTCCCCCGCACCTGACATTTCTACCATTTCATTTTTACAGGTTTTTCTTTGATTTTCTCAATCATTAGCTGGTTTTATATCTGTGAGAGTGTATGACAGAACAGAGGGGATGCATACTCAGGTTTATTCAGCACAGCTCTATCATCCTGGTTTTACACCAACATAAAATTGGTTTAACACAGTGATAAACCAGGCCTGTAACAGCCAGTCCTTCATATCTCAGGAAGACAGAATTAATCTCTGGGTTTTGGGTACCCTTAGCTACTACATAGTTGCTCTCATAGCTGCTTTTTGTTTCATAATTAAGCTCACTGCTCTGTTTTGCCAGTCCCTCACATCTTGTGGAAGCCTGTGTGATATCCAGTGCACAGAAGCCTGAATGTGCTTAGTTTTGAGAATATTCATCAGACTGGGGGATTTGGGTTTGCAGACTCCCTGTCAAAGGTATCTCACAGCTGTGGCTTGATAAACTCAAAAGCTCGCGTTTGCTCATCATCCAGAAGGAAAGCAAACTGAATTGATACATGCAGCTCAAGAAAGAAGTTTTTATAAGGCAGATGCAGAAAGACAGTTCTGGCTTCTGGGATGCCTGTGTGAACAGGAAGGATACCTCTCATCATGCCAGGGTTTGATGAGTGCCACTGCACTGAGCCCGACTCTCTTCCAGCAATGTTTCGACATGCAGGCAGCCATGGCTGTTAGAGCTGCAGTTTTGTGATAGCTGTCACAAGAGTTTTGTTTTCAGCTGGCTTCGTGTGTTTTTAAATCCATCCACAGCTCCTGCCATAAGGAGACATTTGTTTAAGAGGAGAAAGATGTGCTGAGTGATGTGGGAAGAGGGACACTGTGAACACATTCGGAGGGGCTCTCAAGGATGCCAACCCCACAGCTACAGCTCATGATTTCTTCTGGATAGCTCGGGGGCCCTTCCAAAGCATCTCAAGCCATCTGTATCCTGTCTACCTGCTGTGGTTCCATGTCCCTGCCCTGCCTGCTCCCTCCTGTCAGTGTGGGTGGGCTCTTGCCTGCCCACCCAGCAGTGAAATGCATTTCTGCCAGCGCAGCTGAAACGAGGACTGCCAGGAAGGGTCAGGTTTTTGTCAAATGCAGCTCCTGCAGCTGCTGGGGCTGGTGCAAGGACAGGACAGGAGCATGTGACAGGAGCAGGCAGGACACCAAGCTGCCAGTGAGCTTCATCTTCTGGTTATGGTTTCACATCTCACTGAGCCCTGCCAAGGAAGAGAGAGGAGACCCTGCTCCTCACCCTGTCTCCTCCCCCAGCCTGCCCCATTCCCTTGGGGTGGTTCCAGAGATCAGGTAGCCCTGGGGCAAATCAATGCAGAGAATTGACCTGGTGGAAATCCAACACCTCAGATAAATAAATATGCAAGTAAAAAACAATTTACTGCCAGATATGTCAGCCTGTCAAGTGAGAGGGCTCACCCTGAGGCCACACAATTTCCAAAGCCAATATGGGGAGGGAGAAGGGTGCCTGCAGCTGGGGAGAAAGGGCAGGGGAGATGGAGCAGGACCTTTCTTTTCAGTGAAAGGTGGGCTCTGACTTGGCAGGGCTGCTGTTAGTATAAACACACCCCCTCTGGTTCTGTACCACCTGTGAATAGAAGGTGGTACAGAACCTTAGAATAGAAGGGGGCTTAACAGGGGACAAAATTCATAGAGAAACATTTTAGTTGCTGGAGATTCATTTATCTGGGTTGATTGATTAATTGGCAGAAAGAAATAGACTTCTCTGGACAAGGGGTTGTGTTATCTCAGTTGTGAGATTACCTTATCTCAGTTATATCAGATTACTTTATCTTAGTTGTGATCATGGAAGGAGCCCAAAGACATCTACAACTACCTGAGAGGAGGCTGCAGTGAGCTGGGGTCTGTGTCCTCTGCCATGTCTCAAGTGAAAGGACAAGAGGGGAATAGCCTGAAGTTGCACCAGGGGAGGTTCAGGTTAGATACTAGTAAAGAAATTCACTGACACAGTGATCAGGCAGTGGAATAAATTGCCCAAGGAGTTGGTGGAGTCTCTGGAAGTGTTCAAAAACCATCTGGATGTGACACCTGGGGACATGGTTTAGGGGTGATTATGGTGGTGCTGGGTTGCCAGTGGGACTGGATGAACTTGCAGGTCTCTTCCAACCTTGATGATTCTGTAATTGCACCCTCCAGGGACAAGGCTGCTCTGTGGAAATCTGTAATAGCGATGGGTTTTGTCTTGTCCATCACAGATCCCTGGAGTTCTCCCTTAGAGGGCTGAAGGCTGGCAGGGTGATGGATGTGGGCTGGCTGCCTCACCTCCTGGCAGCCCCTGGAGAAGTCACCTGTGTGCTCAGAACCCCCTGACCCCACAGAACTAGGAAAACTCAGTTCCCTCTGCACGGCCAAAGAAGCAGAAATGAGGAGAGGGCAATAAAACCACTCTGCTATTGCTGCCGCTGAAGTAAAGATAAAGAGTTAACAAAATTCTTGTTCTTCTTTATTTTTCAATGTGTGTATTTAAAAATAGGTAATATCTATGTGTATTTCAAAACAAAGAATATTTGTATTTAAATAAAATTACCCATGTTTTGTACTGCATGTTCATGGTGCTCACCTTGCATTTTCCCCATGAAAACATGCATGGTTTATCCTGACAAACCACTAGCCCTAGTAAGAGCAGACCCAAATCTTTGGCAGGAAATTATGCTACATAATTTATAGCTATTTTATACTAAGTGTGAATATTTTCAGTCTAATGCAAGGTAGAAGAAAAGCCCCCACTCTTTTTCCTAAATGGATAGGATCTTGATAATTTAAGAAAATCAAAAATTATTTCTGAACATCTCATAGTAAAATTAAAATTCAAATAAAGGTAAAGAAACAAATTTTTTTAAACATTCTGCAAAGAAATTGCTGTATTTTGCTATTGTGGAATTTCACCAGGACTCAGTGAATCCTTTCAATTCTCATTTTTTGTATAACCAGCTCTTTGTCCTCTATCTTACACTGTTCTCAATTTGCAGGGTTTGCTGCCACCTTTTCAGTTATTGAATTCAGAAATATTCCTCTTTAAGCAATCTCACCTGTTCTAAGCATATTTTGAAATCATTTAACTGCATATTAGTTAAACTAATAACTTCAGAATGGCTTTGCATGTGCAGTATGTCAACAGGTCCAGTTTTCTATCCTTAATAAACATACCTAATGATGTTGCTGAATATTTTGTGTCTCTGTGTGCATAGAAGAAAATGAACTCCAAAATTGGTAGCATTTGGAGAGCAAAAAAAATATGGCATCTTTTTTTCTGCTTTGTGAAATTCTTAGGTTTCAGCAGTCATGCACATGGTGCATATGGTCTGTCAGTATAATTTACCTGAGTTCATTCACCATTTTAGTCAGTGAAAAGCTCACCACCTGTGCTAGATGCTAAAATATTGATAAATAATATATGTGGAAATTAGTTAGTATTAATGTATAAGATGTTGCTATATTAATAAGTTCTCACTAGGCAGAAGGAATTTGTATAATTAAGATCATTTATCTGTAAAATGTGAGTGTTTGAAGTTGCCAGTGATATGTATCACAACATTATCAGAAATTATTAAAAAATCCACACTGAAAAAAAAGGAAGGGAGCAGTTCTCTACAGAGGCAAGACAATGGAACTCTGGAGATTCTGAAAATTCTTAAATGCTAGACACTCATATAAAATGTTTTGTTTATTCAAGATTTGTTATTCAACTCAAATAAAATGCTTTGTTTATTTAGATTTGCCATTCAATGTAAGTATGAAGACTGATAAGAATGTTATGTAAATAACTTGGTGAAACTTGCAGGACCCAGCATCGTCTTATTTACTTGATGTCTGCTCAATGCCATGAGCATGCAAGACCTGTGCTTTGTTTACAGGTCTGATGGATAATTCAGGGCAAGTAATTCCATCTCCTTGTGTCTTCATTTTTTCACCCTCATCTCTGTGCTGCAGGATACTGGGATGTATTATTGGAAATACTAAGGGTTTAATTTTTCTCTTTCTGAGCATCGCTGCTCCTACCTCAGAACAGCACAGCAGAGAAATGACAAATACATACAGTATTACAGATTTCTTTGACCCTCCTTGGAAGACAAAAAAGTTAGTTAAAAGGTGTTGCTCATTGACACATAAGGGTGAAATTCTAGTTCCATTAAAGAAGATGTGGGTTTGCCACCATCCTCAACAGGGCTGGGTTTCATCTGTCTTTGATGGGATTTTGCACACTGCCCCATTTCAAATTATATTTATTACATCTTTCACTAATGTCTCTAATGTTTCACATTTCACTAATTTTCACTAATACCTCTAATATTTCTCATGTTTCACTAATTTCACTAATATTCCTCAACTTGTAAAGGAAAACCTCTCCTCTGGAGAAATGTTATGCATGAAGAAGGTGACAAGGAGCAGCCATTTCATGCAGAAAGCTCTAACTATGAGAGTCTGGCTTTAAATTTATCACAGAAGAAATAAAATAGCCACCTAAACTGTGGGCATTGTTTTGACTCTAAAATATGCACCTTTGTTCCGTGCCTTGGCTGCCATCAGGTATCAGATGCTGGAGGTGCTGCCCACGATGAACAGGCTGTTTTATTGCTGCTCCCTGCTTCTGTTTTTCCTGAGCTGCAGCAATGAAACAAGCAGGAAAGTTGTTTCTGCAAGGTGGAGTAGATATCTGTTGACATGCCTGCTGATTTTATGGTGGAGGAGAAGGAACAGACCTGCAACTGCTCGCTGTAGAACACTCTTAAACTTGCATTTATTTACATAGCATCTATGGCATTTAGCCCACTGAAGAGAACTGATTAGCAAGGAGGCTGTTAAACAGCAGTGCCATAGCAGGCACTGCACCGAGGATTAGAGGTTTATTTCACTAATTGCCCTCCTGGAGTCTTTATGAGTCAATTCTAAAAAAATAAAGGAGCTCTCCAAACTGTGTTTGGAATAAAAGCAGAGTGATGCTTTTCACAGCACAGAAATCCCATAGATGAGCTCTTTTAGAAATGGGTTTAGGATTTTGCAGCCAAATTTTTCCTCTCTGGTGAACTCTTGCTGTATCCCTACTATGCTGTTTAACCCACGGCATACTGAAAACCAGACCTGCAGCAGACACATTAAGGATGATGTTATCTTAGGATGTTGTCTAAGGACAACATCCTTAGGATGTTGCCTTGTCCACCACAGCTGCCTGAGGTGTGTAGGAGCCACACACCTTTGTTCTGAAGAATTTTTTATCAGAAGAAGCAGAAATAAAGCCCTCACCTCTGTGGTTTTCAAAGCTAATCAGAAAAAAGGAGATGTGCACGCTGCACCCTTAAGAGCAGTGTTGGTACTCACACGAAAGGCTGCCCTGCTCCAGCTGCCTCCTGGAGGTTTCCAGGGCATGGACAGCACCACTAGAGGGCTCACAAAGTATTTAAAGGGTTATTACATGTGCTACATGAAAAATTCTCTCATTTTGCTTTCTGTTCCCCCATTTGTACAAGTGACAAATTTCAGAACTGAACCTGCTAAAGAGTGCCTTCATTTTAAAGTCACCTCCACGCACTGCCACAGGTTCAACCCACATGGGGACACTTCCACCTCCTGACCTCTCCTGGGTAAACAGGCCTTCCACAGAAAACAGTTTTGGGCTGATAATGCTGCAGTCACCAGCCAGAGGCAGCTGTTCTGCAAAGCAACACCTGCCCTTGCCAGTGCTTCCAGAGGAATGGAGGAGTTCAGGCCACCAGATACAGCAGTACAGCAAAATTGAGGTATTTTATATGTGAGTGCTTCAGGAAAAGAAAACCAAAAACTCCCATCATAAGCTTATTTCCTTTCCTTTTCTTATAAATTCAGGGATAACAGACTGTCAGGCATACGAAGGGTTTGTTATATTGTTCATGGGGTCAGGGAGGTTGGCCACCCCTACAATTAGACATGAAAGCTATTGTGGCTATAATAAATAATGTTAACTACCCCTGTGCAAAAATGTGTAAAAACACATTTCCTCTTAAGAATCAAGATCTATCTTTGTTGAAAGGAGAGAATACCAAACTAGAATAACAAGTTTTCTTTTTTGTCTTAGCCCTGAAGACCTTGTTACAACATTTGGTGTTGAGAGTAGAAATGTTCCAATACACAGCCCCAAACTAAAAAATGTGAAGGCAATAATCACAGGAGTATTTCAACGCTAACTGAAATTAATTTCCTTTTTTTTTTTCCTCTCTCTTTCTTTTCCCTTTCCTCTCTGAAACAGACTGCCAAGGGAATTATTATGATTACTCTGCATGTTTTGCAGATGGTTGGCTGCTGCACAGGGTTCTCAAGAGAGGTCAACATCCTATAGGATCCAGCTTGGATGCTGCCCTACAGACCAGCTGAGCTATGGAAGCCCTGAGTCAGCAGAGCTTTTGCTGACATGACTAATTAAAGTCTCTGGTACGTGTCACCTCCTCAAAGCTCAGACTGAAGCCCTTTCATGAGCTGGGACCTGATTTTACTCTCCTATTAAACCCAGTGAATGTACTCTGTTTGTAAGGAGTGGAAGCTGAATTGGACTTTTAACTTTTAAAAATATTTATATGTACATATGTGTATAAATAGATATTCACATAAAAGCTGTAACTCTAGTGTGTTCAGAAGCCATGTTCAAGGATGTTTTCAGGAGCTTCAGCTGAACCCCAAAAGGTTTATTTTAGGGATACTAGAGGAAAGGACATTGGTTATATCATGTCACTGCTGTGAGGACAGGAATTTTCCTGCTTTTTGGCTTTGCTATATGGCATTCAGTCAAACAGGTCAGAGAGACCATAGGAACAGGCTGATGGCAGACAGCAGGCTGTGTGTTCATTTAATCTGTAGCTTTTTGGGACATAATTGATGAATTTACCTTTCTGGTACAGTGAAGTGGAAGAGAAAAAGGGGCAATATTGACATAATCCTGCAATGCCCACCTGAAGGGTCCTCTGCTGTCTTCATGAATGCCAGAAATGTAAAACACTCTGCTTCCATGATTACACTGATTAAAGATCAAATTAGGAATAGCAGCTGCCCCAAAGGCTCTGGTTGGTTAGGATGCTCAAAACTGTTCCTCCTTTCAAAAATGAGAACAGTAGAACAAACCCAGATTTCAGACGCAAAGAAGGCAAAGGATGAGCTGCTGCAGGTTGTCTTGGAGCCAACCAGCCCCCCTGACTGAACAAAAATTTCTGCTTTTACTGAGAGTTTGCTCCTGCACATGGCATCAACTCCAACTGCCCAGACCTTGGGGAAGGTCTCCAGGGCTTTACACTTAGAGGGAGACAAATAATTCTCTGCCATTTGAGGCCTTCAGAAGACCATTTCATTCTCCTTCATGTGCATCCTGAAAGAAAACTCCTGGAATTCTGTCTTCACTACAGCAGGACCATCCTTCAGGACAGGAACATGACTCCCTGACACATCCATTTCACAGGGACAAATGCATGGAGGTGATAAAGCTGAACAAACTGTCTAAGGTTTTCAAAGCCACCTTGAGTAAAAACTGGATTTTCACGTCCTTTAGGTAATTGGAGCCCCTGCCATCATAGTCTGAACTTCACCCACCCCAGCAGTGCCTGAAAATGTGGCATTATGCAAGTTTGAGTTTCAGATTTATTGTTTAAAGTCTTTTGGAACCAGTGACTGGCATAGACACATCTCCTCATCTATGTTAACAAGTCACAGTTCCTATAATTTGGGGTTGCAGGCATCTTGGATTTCTAAAATACAAATTATATATTTATGTTAGAAATTGATGTGTTTAATATAATTTGTTTCAAGGTGGGCTTTTTCATTTTGACCAATTTTCACAAAGCTGCACACCACTATTTATGCATGATGAGGCTGTATAGACCAATAAAAGCAAAAAAATTACAAGGTAATGTGATGATAAATTGATGATACATTCCTAACTCATCCTGTTGTGCCTTGTTATTGCAGGACTGATAACCACCTCATCATGATAATTACACATTGCAGAGAGGGAGGGGAATCTGTGGTGGTGGGGGCAATCACTGTTTTGGGTTCATGTTACTTTCTCTGAACTTTATTGGCATGTTTGATTAATATCTCTTTTTTATGTTTTGAGCTCACAAGGTCTGCAAACTGAAATGCAAACCTCTTGATGGGTCAGGAGGAACAAGGCTGGTTTTGACTCTTGTCAAAAACACAACAATCTGAATTATAGAATAAGAGACTGTTAGAATTGTTTGGGTTAGAAGGAACCTTAAAGATCACCTCATTCCAACCCCCCTGACATGTGCAGAGACACCTTCCACTAAACCCGGTTGCTCAGAGCCCCATCCAACCTGGCCTTGAACACTTCCAGGGCTGGAGAATCCACAGCCTCCTAGGGCAACCTGTCCCAGTGTCTCACCACCCTCACAGTAAAGAATTTCTTCTTAATAGCGAATCTAAATCTACCCTGTTCAGTTTAAAGACATTATCCCTTGTCCTATCACTGCCTGGCCTTGTAGAAAGTCTTGATTCAATTTTTGCCACAAAAACATGCAGTTCTTTCTCCTCTTTGTTAACCATTCTTGATCAAGGCCATTATTTCCAGAAGAGACACCAGCCAGTCTTGTTTCTGTTTGTGAAAGAAGGAGAGCTGTGGAGAGGACGGGGAAGGAGCTGCTACACACAGTGACCACAGGTTTCTGTTGGTCTCTGATTTTACTGTTTCCTAGAGTTCAAAACCAAACATGTCTTTTCATTTCTCACTGGATATGAATGTAGTTTCAATCCCAGAGCAGTGGTGGTATCTGGAGAGGAGTTTAGTCATTTTTGCTCTCTCATTTTACACTCTTATGTCCTTAACCCAATTTAAATGGTTAGAGCACTCTGGGCCAGCGATTCTTGTTCACTCAATTTGCACATGGTCCCCAGCACTACAGGGTCCCACTCCAATGAAAACATTAAGTGCATCTCTGCTAGAAATGCTAAATAATTGATCACAAATACGTAAATCATACAAAGCAATGTAATTTCTTCTCCCAGATTTTCTTACACTGTTATTTATATCATCTTACGGTATCGATAAAAGAAACTTGTAATGAAGTCCCAGAGATGCTTTGATTTAATGTGGTTACAGAGACTATCATTGCAAGTGGGAACAAATAGCCCTAATGGATTTTCTAGTACCTTGTTTTCATCATTCATAATAGACTTTCATCTGGGCTGGTCGGAACTGTAGGATGTCCGTATGTTCTGCACCCAGACTTTAACAGATCTATACTTTATGGCCCTACAGTAAAAGTGATTGCAGGTTTTATAATGTCTGTGTACTGTTCCGACTGAAAGCAATCCATTTAGAGACTTCTGGAAAGTTGAGTTGTTTCAGTTACAAGTGCATGAAGCTGAGACGAGTTCCAGTCCGGCAGCCAGCCAGTTACCTGCCTCTCCTTTAATGAGGCCACATTCCAGAGATCTAACTTTCTTTTCCTTTCCCTGTACCAAAATAGAATAAGTTTTTTGAACACGAGGGGTTTGAGCTGAAAGAATCCTGCCCCTGAGTTCCATCAGTTCAGAGGAAGTGCAGGAAGGTGGAGGTCAGCACAGAAGATGCTGGCAGCTGGAAGCAGCAGTGAGGGCAGGATGCCAGCGTGGACGCTCACCCTCTTCCCAAATCAGACCCTTCGGCTGCAGCTCACACTTGACAAAAATCAAGAATTGATTTTGATTCACTGTCTGACCTCAAATCAGCTTTCAAAAGCCGTGTAATGGTTCTTGGCAATGTCACCTCAGGAAAGCAGGAACTAAGGCGACCAGAAAAACAAAATCACTTCCTTCTTTCTTTCTTGTTTTCTTTTGGTTTTTTGTTATGTTTTGTTTTGTTTTTAATGTTAAATGGCAGGTTAATTATACCCTCTACCTAACATTGGAGGGTTCTGCCAAACATTTGTACCTACACAGCCCTGCACAGAGCTGCCTCCTGCCCCCATGGTAACAGCCAGCCCTGCTGCAAGAATCTGGCCCAAGAAAGGGGGAAGGTAACAGGGGAATGTGGTTTTTAAAAGGCACAAATGCCCTCTAAATGCCAGTTCTGCCATTTGCACCTCCCAAGACCAAGAATTACTCAGCCTGAATGTTAACAGTGCCTTTTTCACTGTATGTGATGAATGGATTAATCCTGCTGTTATCAGAATAATTAATCTAGCTTGACACTCCAGGTGAAAAATCCAATATGCTGGATTCCACAGACATGGCAGTGCTTCATAATATTTCATTATTTTTTCAATGTATAATTAATAAGGAGAGTAGGGAATCCAGAAGAATCAGCCAGCATTAAAACAAGCAGAAAAAGGTCAAGGTATCTGGAGTTGAGTCTCAGCTATTTCAGTGACAGTATCAATTGAAAAGAAACTCCACAACTGAGAGACAGACAAGATCCAGTTGCAGCTGGCTACAGCATAGATGCCACTAAACTACCTAAACTATTTTATGTCATGACATGAATTATTTCTCTCAGTGATTATTCTAATTTTAAAATGTTACTATTTTCACAATATATTCCTTGACTGATACATCCAGATGTATCAACTGGAGAGAAAAAGGCAGGCAGCCTTTGGCATTGTCAATCTCCCAAAAGCAGCCACTCAGCACAAAAACTTGTGCATGGCTAAGTAGGGAAAAAAGTGTTCTTTAGTCTTATGGGTAGACAATTAGAGAATGCTCATACTAATCATGTAATTTTATATTTTCAGAATGGCTCCCCAAAGATTTTCCTTGACTCAAACAATACACATCCTTCCTCCAGCTATAGAAAACCATATGAATCAAACCATTATTTCCAAACTCTGTATTTTTTGGCTTAAAAATTACCTCCCCTCTCAACACACCCACATTATCTTCTTATAGGCTTTTTTCCCCCACCCCAGGTTAAATACTCATTCTGAGGCTGCAGAGATGACCATGCAATATTTGCTGTGTTTGGTTCACCTTCCTACCTGGTAAAATAAGCAATAACATGCTTGGAGCTCCTGCATGGACCATTGGGGGCTGACTGATGCAATCTTCACTTGGCCCGGACTCCACTGACCTGCTGTAGCTCAGAACCTGTCCTGAGAGACACAAAACCTTTTATTTCTGTTTTCAGGAGGAAAAAGTGTCCCTCCAGAGGGAGTTGCTAAATGACATCCTCGCTCTGCAACAGCCCCAGCTGAAGGTGCCACAGAGCAGCTCTGTGTCACTCCAGGCTGCTCGTGGGGAACCGGTGTGCTGGTGCACAGGCCTGTCATGGGACTTTGGGAAATTTGGGAATGAGAAGAATTTGCCTCAGTTTTTAATCAGAGAAGAAAACAATCCATGGGACAGATACCCAGTTGTGGTCACTTGCCATGGACTTCAGCTGAACAACTTTATGTAGCAGCAGCAGCAGCAGCAAGGTCTGGCCCATGAAGGAAGGTGGAAGGAAGAAGACACAGTCACAGGGAAAAACAGTGTTTACTCAGAAGTTCTGTGTGTTTTTGGATCAATGTGAAAGGGTTTTATACTATTCAGAGATGTGAAAATGTATTCTTGACCCACAAATCAAATCCCCCCTCAGCCACCATGATGGTACTCCAGTCTTGATGGAGCACTCATGGAAACATACAAAGCAGAATTACTGCTGCCCATTCAAATCTTCTCTAAAATCTTGTGGCACTTTTCAGCCACAAGACCTATTAGACATCTGGCAGGGGTTAGACACATGTCATGGTTAGAGGTGTCCCTGTTCTTCATAGGGAAGCTGGACTAGATGTTCTTAAAGGTCCCTTCCAACCCAAACCATTCTATGATTCTTTAGATTGGGATTTTGAGGCAAGACTTTGGAAGCTGGGGGACTGCAGGATTTCTTCTGTGAGAAGCTGCTGGAAGCTTCCCCTATGTCTGACCCCAAACTGGAACAGGGGAAAGGTGTGAGGAGTCCTCCTCTTCCCTGAGGAGGAAGGAGCAGCAGAGATGAGTGACTGCAGCCCCTATTCCCTGTCCCCTTGTGCTGCTAAGGGGTAGGAGGTGGAGAAACAGGGGTGAAGTTGAGCCCAGAGGAAGGGAAAGGCAGGGGGAAGGTATTTGAAGGTATGCTTTTTATTTCTTGTTATGCTACTCTGCTTTTATTGGTAATAAATTAATCTGATTTTCTCGCATCAAGTCTGCTCTGACTATGATGGTAATGGGTGAGTGATCTCTCTCTGTCCTTATCTCAACCCATGAACCTTGTGTTGTGTTTTCTTTCCCCTGTCAAGCTGAGGATGGGAGTGATTGGGTGCCTTTGGTGGGCACCTGGCATCCAGCCAGAATCAACCCACCACAACTCATCAGACTTTTCCAAGAGGAAAACTTCATCAGCAGTGAAAGACAAACCAGACCCCCAGAAAGTGTTACTCATCCATGGAGCTAAAGCAAAGGTCCAGCAGCTCTTGATCTAATTGAGATCAAGTTTTGCAGCAGAGAGATTGGAAATTTCTGGAACCTTTATTTTAATGGGATCTTGTGGGTTCTCAAGGTTGGGATTTAAGGCACTTGAGATGGTGGTTCATGTTCAGATTGAGGTGTTTATTATTTCTTATCAGTGAAACAGCCTCACAACCATGAGTTCTGCAGCTTTACATTAGCAAGGCACAAAATGGTTAACTATCCCTTGTTAGAAGGTCTTTTAAGACTAAACTATCTAGTTAAGAAAGGAGACCTAGATTATTTTTGCTTTTAACCCAATAACTGATCCCTCAAAGCCCACAGTGAGGACTGTTCTGTCCAATTACAAAACATCACCCAAACCCATGAAGGAGAAGGAAGAAGAAGGTAAAGAACAACCTGTCTCCACCCTAAAACCTCCATCTTGCTTCATATTTATTTCTAAATTCTAAAACCCCAAACTCTAATTTTTCCACCCTGTGTATTACATATTTCTAACCAACTGCACACCCGTAATCCCAGTGCTGTCAATCAATTTTTAAAGTCTTCTCCACAGCCTCAGGTCAAATGCAGTGCTCTCTTGTGAGCCTGTGCCTTTCAGCACAGAAAGTTTAAAATTCTCAGCATCCAGAATTCCAACAGGATCTCTTTGGGCAATCCAGTGCTTTCCTGTGGGACCAAAGCTGGATTCTGGAAATCCTCTCTGGAGCAATGGACATGCTGTCTGAGCCAGCTGCTCTGAGGCTCAGCACATTCTCAATCCTGCCATGAAGCAGTTTTCAAAAGTGTGGTGCCAGAGAAGGACAGGACTGGAAGCACAGCCACCAGCCACAGAAACAGACTCATCCTTCAGCAGCAAGGACCATGAGATGCAAGCCCAGGTTTGCCAGTACCCTATTTTAATCCCTCTGCAAACACTTTTTCTTTCAGTTCCTTCACCACCTCAAAACATTTGCTTCTGTTTGGCCCAAAAATATGGTGTAAAGTTTATGCTTGTTTTTTTTTTTAAGGAGCCTTTTACAATTTAGAAATCCTATGTTTTCAGCTGAGGCAGTTGCAGACTAACCCAACCACTCATGGCTAAAACATTATCTTGGTTTTTTATGCACTCATTTTAGTGTCTCTAGCTGGTATTTCTCATTGTACTGTTCATTTTATAACAGGACTACCCTTCAGCATATTTGTGTGCAGGGCTAACCCCAATAGGGCCCTGTTTCATAATTATGTTGAGGTAATACCCAAGGCTCTCAGCAAGAATGATAATAAATGACATGACACAACTGTGCTGACTCACACCTTTTTAAAGCCCAGCTCTTTTTGGGGCACACAAGAGCATAGATGAAAACAGCCACAGGCAGCAAAGAGCCCCTTCTGAACAGCTCCTGGTAACTCATTCAAGTCAGTGGTCATAAACAACAATAGCACAGCTGTTAGATAAATGGGTTGCTTACAACTGCACACAGAAAACTAAAAAATTTCAGCAACAAACCCATTAGCTATTACTACATGAGTGGTACAGGACCTGCTGTTTCAGTAGTGTTCTGCTGGGTCACATAAAACCTGTCGAGAGAGCACAGAGAAGTCTGGCACCCATCCATTGCTCCATCTGTCTGAGGGCAGCTGGGAAACTGCCCCAGCCCGCCCTCAGACTCGGGGAGTCTCTCATGTGGCAGCCTCTGCCAGGGTATCAGAACTGTGACCAACATGTCACAAGCCTCAGTTTGCAGTAAATGCCCTTTATCATCTCTCCTCAACACTTAAAAGTGCCGTTTTTTGCAGCTGTTCCAATCAGCCCCACTCCTGGGATGTATATTTTCAAAGCAGTGAAATCACAGACATTCAGCACCACTTGTGGGTCATCTCACCAGCCTATGATCATATCCAGCACAGTTCTCTTCACCAGAAATTTTAAAGCTAATTTCTACCACATCCTATTAACATCTGTAACTCACGGCTCCATGTACAACAGCAGAGAGCACATTCTGAAAAATTCATGATGTATATTAAAGGGACAAGAGTAGGGACACATCAGAACACAAGGCAAAGACATCATGAGCCAGGGTCTGTTGTTTTGTTTCTTAGGGGATTTTGGGGTAAAGTGTTTTTCTTTTATTTCCTTGCACTACATAGTCTTCCTAATTTGTTATGACTCTAAAAGAACAATAACCTAGGATGAAGGAATTAGATTAAGTCCTTCCACTTAGTTAATTTCCATGATCTAATATTTCCCTCATGTTCCAACATAACACTGTGCTCTGCTGACGACATCAGGGCTGAGGAAGTCTCTTAGAAGTCAGATTCAATTCAAGGGCAAGGCAGACCAGAGACCACTTAGTTCCCCAGACAAAGTATTCTTGGTTTAGTGTGCTTGTAGGTGAGCCAGAAACTGTAATGAAAATGCTGAGGAAACCAAGTCCCCTTGGATATAGAAGATCAATAATGTTCTCAACAAAGCTGAAAACAATTCAGAACACCAGTCAGTGTCTCACCAACTTGTACTGTAATGCTTTACTATAGTTTCTGTGGATCTCATTTTTTGACAATATCTTAGAACAGCAATCAATACTTGCCCAGGGTATGCCTCCCCTCCCATTTATTCTATTTTCCAGCCAGTGGAAACAACAATTACTTAAGGACAACTAAGCATTGCTATGTTGCTAATGCTGAGTATTTACTGTATGTGTAACAAGAATCAAGACCCTTCCATGCTGGATACTTCAGAAGAAAAGATCCCCAGATACCCATGCTGGAGCATCTGAGGAATTTCTGCAAAAAATGAACAGCAATAGAAAATCACCAGTGGGTTTCCTACTCTTTCATCCAGCAAATAAAAATGTTACCACAAAGACAGTAGATACTAAAAAGGAATGGACTATCTATCAAGGGGGCTGAGCTTGTATGTAGGAAGGAAGAGAAGGAATTCTTTTAACAATATGGGGATAAGGGTTTGTGGCAGAAAAGTAAAAAAAAAAATAGTTGGGTTTGTGGGACTGATTCCTGGTATGTGCTACTTTTGTTTTTCTATTGGTCTGTAATTTATGTTTGCCAGAAATGTCAAAGTGTGAGATGGAAGATTTTGGTTTATGCCCATATATTAGAAGGAAGTAAAGCAAAGCAATCTATCAGCCCAGTAGCTGGTGTTTAACCTCCTTTCTTCCTTGGGCCTTCTTCTCCTGCTCTTCCAAGAGGATGGGAACTGTCTCATTCCCAGGAAGTATAACAAACCCTCGACTTCAGAAACAAAAAGTCTTATTGAGCCTTTGGGAAATGCTCTGAACAACACTGTCCATCTCCTCCTGCGGCAAAACATTGCAGCAGAGACAGTAGAAATGAGCTGGTAGAAATGAGTGGCAGAGGAATATTGCAAAACACATGTGACTGTAGAGCCCAGTATGGCTGTGTGAGGGAGCTGAACACAGGGACACACTGGGGAAAGCACTACAAACTGCTGGATGTGCTGGCATCACTGAGTACTGAGCAGCAGCAAGAACAAAGCATACACAGCATGAGGAAAATAAAGGTATCACCTGAAATAATTAAGCCAAGTTATACATTCAATGCTTTTAGGTAACTGCAAGACATGAGTAAGGAGCAATGTTATCCTTGTGTCCAGAACCAGCTCAAGTTTTTGGTTTCCAGATCCTTCTTCACAGAGTTGTCAAAAAGATCTTGCAAGCAAACTCTGGATGTTGTCTACGTTTGATTTCTTGGCCCCAGGTTTCCCATCTCAGGACAAGTGTGCCAATAGGAGCAGCACTGGCAGAGTGAGCATGGAAGAGGCCCCTGGGATGGTGACACCCTCACCAAGCCACCACTTCCATCTGCTGGTGTAGCCCCCTATTTCTCTTCACAGAGAAAAGCAAGGCACATCTTCCCAAGAATATTTCTGGGTTTCACATTCTCTGAATATCAGAGAAAGGAAAAACAATCCTTATCATTTGCTGTGCCTGTGTTTGTGCCAAAGTAGAATGCAATATGGAGATTGTTTACCCAGAGTGATGGTGTTTTGTTTCCTTGGTCTATCAGGGCCAAGAGTGTGTGTGTGAGTGTTGGGACTGTAGGGTGACAGCCACGAGATTCAGTGCAGTGTGAGTGTTGTGTGCAGGGTTGAGTGCTTGGCAGATTCAGTTTTAGGGGTATAGAATAATATAGTATAATAAAGTAATTAATTAGCCTTCTGATATCCATGGAGTCCTCCTCATCATTGTCTCCCCTTGTCAGGGCCATCACAGCATTGCAATATGCTGGGAACAGGACAAGGCACCTCCACTGCCACATCCTCACCAACGACCCTCAGCAGTCACAGCCTGTGGGATTTCATCTGGTTTAGGATCTGATCTCCAGCCCACAGCCAAACTGAAACATCAGGGTTACAGGTGAGGGAAGGAAAAATGCTCTTTTTCTCTGTTTGCATCCCTCCTTCTTCCCACCTCCCAGCCTCCCCCCTCACCTGAATCAATCCAAAGCTGCAGGAGCAGAATCACAAGTTAAAGAGTAAAAAATAGGGAATATGGAAAAAGCTTGTCATAAAAAAGGGTTACTCATACCATCATGAGGAAGCAGGGTGATTATACACACTTTACACAGAGTGATAGAAACAATAGGATTACTCACACCATTTCAAACCCTAATGAAGTGCATCAGTTACACTCCCACAGCAACCTGGAGAAGGAAGAAGAGGAAAGTCTGCTGGTGTAGCCTAATAAGGACTTTGTGAGAGAATCACAGTTAACATGTCCCCCTTATGGTTTGCCACAGGCTTGCTGGGGACTGTGGTCCAGGGTTTCTATATGTGCTCAGCAACCCAGTGGGGGATGTGAGTAATTTTTGTATTTTTTACATAGATGTGTGTAATTTTTGTATTTTTCCAGCCTCCTCCTCTTCCAGAGTTATCCCTAACATAATCAGTTCAGGAGGGACAGAGTAGGTAGAGGGAAGGTAGGAACAAAATCAAAGGAGGAAGTTCACCATCAGCTATTTTGAAACTTTGAAGAATACACTTTGTATTTCATTTTAAATCACTGGTGACACACCAGAAAGACAGAGGAACAGGACAGAGCTTCTTGAGTGCAATTCTACAACCAGACCTCCTGGAAAGAGCAAGAGCTGGGTCTACTTTGTGCCTGTGACTGTCAATGCAGTAACTGCAAATGGACCCAATGAAAGGAAACACATCCTCTGCAATTTGGTGCTTTCCCACCTGAGACCTCCTTATGGGAAAGTCCAAGGCTTCAGAATCTTTAATCCTTGACTTTGTGTGAAGTTGAAATAATTCAAAATTAATTACTCACTTCATACTTACAAAAATACTTCACTGCTGCTTCATATAATTTTGACCTTTCTATTATCATGTTACAAAAAAAGAGATAAATTTAAATGTAAGCATAAAAATAAAACTTAAAGTGAATATCATGCATCTTATATATATTGAAATAAAGCAAAACTTTTCGTAAAGATGTCGGTGAAATCATTGTGTTTTGTGCTGAATCAGCACTTTCTAAGCCTCCATCCAGCTCAGCAATTTGTATGCTCTGTACATCTATTCCTTTTCAGCAGAAAAGCTTTCCCAGTGTTTTTGATGGGACCATGATAACTTTTTCATAACATTTCTGCTTAAAATTCCCTTTGCTCACATTGAAAAAATAAGCACGTAGCTTTATTTTTTTTTTTTTTTCACTTCTTGCCACTGGAGCACCATCAGCTTCACAAGAAGCTTGGAGCTATTCAGTTTGAATAATCTCAAGCAAAACTGTGCAGAAGGCTGCTCAGTTTGCATTACCCCTTCCCTGAGTGTCTGAGCTCTCCAAAGGCATGACTGGAACCCCAACATCAACCCAAACTTTTTGCAGCAACCCCTTGGTGTTTCTGTTTATTATCAAGCCTGATGTTACAATACACCCTCCCTTAAGAAAGGCAGTGTTTAATTGACCAAACAAGAAAAACAAATGCTTCCCCAAGGCATAAATTCCATGAACTGTTTGGATGTTTTCTATGAAGCTAACAAACCCTCCTGTCAGTATTTGCAAGACTTAGACACTGGTTTTTCAATGGACTGAAGCAAAGAAGAGAGAGCATTAATTGGATTTTACAGTTTCAACAAGTTTAAAGACATTCCAGGATAAATACTACTTGTTTTATAACACTGCTCATAAATAATGAAGTTTTTAAGATAGACTTTATACTCTGATTAAAATTAATTTTTTAGTTACATTAATACTGCTAGAATAACAGAAAAAATGTGTGGTTATGTTCCAGACTTACAGGGAAGAGTGTCAGGCCTGCTCTTGAAACCTTCTTTTTAATATATTTGTATTTAATGTATCCTTGCAATCAGACTACATGTGGAAACACTAAATGCAGCTTTATGGACTTCTGGGGGCTCAGTGCAGCTGCAGGGTTATAATCCACAGATGATCCAAACACAGGAAAATAAATGGGTTCAGTTTTTAGTACCAACCTCATTTACTGACTTCGTGCTGCTGCGGTATAGGTGAACACAAGACTGTAGAGAGAAGGACTAATTCTTTTTCCAAACAAATGGAAAACATTAAACCAGCATTTTCACTGCCAGAAAAGAAAAAACAGAACAAACAAACAAGCAAAAAAACAAAAACAAAACAAACAAACAAACAAACAAAAAACCAAAAAAAAACACTCACAAAAGCAAAACAAAAACCTAACAAAAAAACCCCACAACAACAAGAACAAAAAAAAACCTCTTCAATTTTCCATGGTTTTAGAATTGAAAAAAGCACTGGCAAGCTGGAATTCAGGCTCCAAAGCCATTAAATTCCTGAGGATGTCTCAGCATTGTCCCTAGGATCAATGAATCAAAGGCATACCACTGTCTCACAGGCAAGTTCCCTGTTTTTTCCCCCTTGCTCTTCCCCTAAGGGGGAGCATTCCAGGAAGGATGTTGACTTTTACATAGAAACATGATACAGTGAGCCTGGAAGGAAGAGATACCTGCCTGGGACAGGTTTGGGTTACCCAAGAGCTGATGTTTTTCTAGTCATATCTGAAATGATCTGGAAGTGCTCTGATGTGCATGGTTGCCTGCAAACTGAATGCTTCATGCACACAGTCAAAATGTGAAGCTTGTACATGCAAATTCACCTTGATCACACCCAGGGAATGAAGTTCCTAATGCAGGAGTTAATTCAAATACTATTCAGACCATATTCAGAAAATAAATACAGAATAGCCATCCATGTTGCCCAATCTGTACAGTGCCAGACAGAGTTAATAGTAGTGAATAGAGTTATTTTGAATCCTGAATTCCCTAGCATGATTTAATTATTTCAGTTTATCAATTGCTTTTAAAGTCCAAGCCATATTCTACCAAGGTGGAGTTGTGGCATGAGGTTTAGTGGCATAAACTCTTGGATACTTTGGACATCTGCAACCAGCTGTGATAAGAGTTTTAATAACATAGGACTGCTGCAATCCAGGCCTGTTGTGAACAGGTGAACATCTCCAGTTCAACCACAAGGCTTTGAACCCTTCCCTACTTCAAATATGTCCTATTTGCCTGAATTTTTGGTTGAGAAAAGAACTTTACTTCTTGGTCTGTAGATGGGTATCTACTAGAAAATCTGATAAGCCAGCTAGTCTTCATTTTGGAGAGGCTACTGAGCATATTTCCTTAGAAGGTGAACAGTTTAAGCAACATTCCTTTAAATTGCCTGGGTTTAAACCCACAGACCTGAAAACTGCATTATCCTTCTTGACTGCACTGTGAACTTCTCAGCTGTGCCTGAGTAATTTAGGTTTCCCAATACTGCTCATTTTTGACAGAGTGCTAGAAAGTGCAGTCTTCTCACCTGGGTTTTGGTTTTGAACAAAATCAAAATTTGAGGTCAGGTTTTGCCCTCAACCTTTTTCATTTGCAGTTGAGTTCATGCTTCTACATAGATTCACCTTGGAGAGGAAAATAACCTTCAGAATTCTGAACAGAATTTGAGGGGCAAAAAACTACTCATATTAAGGGCAAGAAAACACTCCTTCACAAACCTTTACTAAGGAGTTAACTCATAATAAACATCCATAATTTATAAAATCTAGAAAAAAGAAACCTTGAATAATTAGAGTTTCTACTTATTGGTTACTAACTAGAAATTAGCAATGCTATTGAAATGCCACTTGGTTTTCCATGAAAGATTGGCACATCAAAAAAAAAGAAATTCCTTTTATTTTTTATTACAGCTTATGAGAGTATTGTGTTATTTACTCCCCCAACTATTCAGAAGTACAAATTAGATTTTATGTATTTACAGGACACCCAGAGTTTTACAAATTTTAGTTCAAAGGACTAAAATTGTATCATAAAATTCAAAGCCAAAATTGCTCTGCTTAGAATTTTCCTGGTTTAAAAGTATCAAGCAATCCAAATGACAAAACCCAATCCTATGCCATCTGTATGACCAGCTGGCACAGGTATGCAAACAAATGAAGAACAGAAAGCAAAAGCTAATAATTTGAACCAAATGTAATTATTTATTGAATAATTAACCTTGATACTAATAGTATCAATACCAAGAGATTCTTATACTCTCTTTGCAACAGATGGTAAATTCTAGGGTTTTATAGGACATGAGTTTGGGGCATATAGTTTGGAGTGTTCTCAAGGTCAGCATGTTTGGCTTCAGAGTTTTGTGATATGAAAACAAAAGAATTTGCAAAATTTGCAATCTAATTCAATTTTGAGCTCACAGCTTCCAGAGGCTGTATGTGTTCAGATCAACCAAGTTTTTGGCTGTAATCTATATGCAGTTAGAAAACAAGCAAGTGAAAAAACACTCTGTAACCTAGCTGCATGAAGTTTCCCCAAAGAGTTTAGAGCTTTAAAGGAAAATCCATTTAATCAATATGGCTAATCTTTCAAAAATATTTTTTTTTTCCAAAGGATGAGAAAAAAAAAAAAAAAAAGACAGTGTTGCTGTGTCATTGACAGGATGTTGAACAAAGATGTTTTAGTGGTAGTAGTGGTGTATATGCCCCACCTTATCTATTTAGTAGTTATGCTTAGGTAGCAATAAAAATGAGGGCTGGATCATTATTGATTATGGAATGAAGGCCAGACTGGAGTCTGAGCAGTTGGAGTAATCTGAACTCTGTAGACTGCTGGATGCTCCTCTGTGGCACAGAGCACAAGCTTCGAGTTTAATGGAAGGAGTAACTATAAATAACATCTCTTCCAGTTCATCTCAGGCTGAATAAGTGCAGCCACCAAAGCAAACCAGCACTATATCCACCTGAAAATGCTGACATGATAAATACTGCTAGTTACTTGAGGTATTTTTTTAAAAATTTGTAGTTCCAGCTTATTTAGCATTGGCAAAATTTGACACAGGCACACAAAAATGCTATAATTACTTTCATATCTGATCTTAATAGAAAAGAAGAGTCATTGAATCTGCATTACATTCTTTCCCAAATACTCTTTATATCTCTTTCCCTTGCATCAGGAAGCTTTTACTTCTGTTGTTATCAGATTCAAAGATAATAATTAGCTTTGCTGTATCATCTGCTGCACGAATCAGTTTGAAGTCGTGTCTTCTCTATTTAATTAAAACATGTATGTATCACTATCAAAGGACTTTTTGTGTCTATGAGCAAATTCTGACTGAGGCATCTGTGTGCTTCTGCAGTCCTACTACCAGGAGAGATACAAGCAGGAAAAATAGGTATTTCTCCAGAGAAATCTGTGTCTCTTAAATAATGCCAGTTTGTTTTTACACTATTTAAGCTGCACATTAGTCCGAGTGCAGCCTGCAGAAAACTATTATGAATTTAAGAAAAAAGCTTGTGATGTCATTTCTATACCCTGAAGTGTCTGAAAAATCTCTTTTCATCTCTCCCTCTTTCACCTGAGTGTTGAGAATATAGAGGAGTTTTAAAAGTCTCAGCAAAGGACCTTTTTATTAATAATACAGACTTACTAGGCTTATGGAGACAGTTACAGGCATTTAGTTAACTACAGCATTATGATTAAATATCCAGAACATGAAAGCTGAAATGTGGTGTTCATATAATTGTGTTACTGGCTTAAGACTTGATATTAATCCAAGATGTTTCACCTGCCAAGGGCCAAAAGCATATCTAAAGACACATTTCAATCTCATCCCACAGCAAGACACAAATAAATAATGTGTCTCATAAAGTCAAATAAAGTGAGGCTGAATACCATAACTGGCTGCATGTTCCTTCCTTCACTCATACTTTAATTATGTAATCAATAATAACATGCTTTAATCAATAATTTTGAAGCTGTGAGTTCAAAGCCTACACCAGAGGAGGAGGTTCTACAGGCAGGGCAGTGCCAGAGATGCATTTTCATAATATTTGTGTCCTGCATTTAGCGCATGAATTTATAGATCAGCACATTTTGAGAGAAAATCCACAGGATTTTCCCATGTACCAAAATCTCTTTTCTATCCTTTGGATTCAACTGCTTTTCTGTCAACTGAATCCTTTTACAGGGCATGAACCTGCTCAAGGGAAAAAAAAAACCAACCTTCAAACTTCACAAAGATACTTCAATCTAGAAATAATTCAGAGAGAGCTGGGCTCTCAAAGCTCTCCCAGCTCAGTGCTCTTCCCATCCCCTACCCTAAAATGATTTCCACACACACACACAGCATTGAAATGCTTGTAAATGAAAGCAGTTGCAAAGGAGAGGAGCAGGGTCTGTGCTGGGAGCAAAGGGCTGAGATCAGTCCCTGCCCCAGCAGCATCCCCGGGCTGGCTGGACCCCCATGGTCCAGGTGAGGCAGAGGCTGCAGCCCCCAGGGAACTTTCCAGCAGCCCTGGTCCGAGGGAGCAGCTCCTTTGTCAAGCACCACATGAGTCAGGATGCTGCTGAAGGAAATCGTTTTGTTTACAGCAACCGGGAAGGGAATTGCCTGAGCAATTAAAATAATTTCTTGTTTCATAATACAAGCCATACCAAGAATGCCTGTTAGCTGCATTTCGGTGTCAGGTACTTAAAAAACAAACAAACAATCAATCAGGAAAAGTAGGTGCTAATTTCACAGAGGATTGTTAGTAAAAAGCAATCTTTATTTTAATGCCCTCGAAATTTCCGTGCTCTGTACCCAGTCCACGTTCCCTGGGTGGAGGTAGTGGGTGGACCAGGATACCTCCAGAGATTATTAACCTTTGCTGCCCACCTGAGGCTTTACCTGCTGCTGAAGGCATGAATCAGGGGGTGTGCAGGTATTTGAGAGGGAAAAGAGTGAAACTTGAAGTTGTCATCCACTCCCTACCAAGGCTGTCATTGGCAGGGGACTCTCAAACCTCTCGTGGCCATGATGCTGCAGGTGCCCAGGGCCAGCCTGGCTCCAGTAAAGTTCATCCATTTCAAGATTTGTCCATGGATTTCACCACCAAACACAAGATTTGCAACAACATTCTCCCATATAAGCCCTGACTGACTCAAGAAGGGGAGATTTGTTTTGTTTTGTTTCAATTTTTTAAATTTTCCGACTGTGTGTCTGCATGGCAGAGCTGAAGCCCGAATACATTCCACCTGCTGATAGCACCTGCCAAGTCCAGAAAGAATACCAGAATGATGATCCATCACAGTTAATATTTCTCAAGACCCAAATATTTGCAAGGAATTTGCCAAGCAATTGGTTGGGAAGGAATAATAACCCTCCTTTCTCACGTACACACACCAATGTACAGCTCTTGCAGCAATTCTGAAGAGCCACATTAAATAATGTATGTGCTGCTCATGGACATTTTGCAGCAGGGGGAAGTGAAATCCACAGTGTTACATATTTCATTATTTTTTCAGCCCTATTGCTTGTTAACTCTTTAGTGAAGTAAAGCAATATCCCCCAAAACTCTTTGATGTGTCCTGGGGTGAATTTCTGGAGAAATACAACATCCTTTGGGATGGAGTGGCAGAGCAGGAGGAAACCTTCATCCTGGCAGATTCCTAAACTGAGCAGATCTGATTCATCTGCAATTCTGAGTAAACAGACTGGTAGGTTTTGTTGTGGTTGTTTTAAGGAAATGATAACAATTGATAGAAATGCTGATAATTAACATTTATCAGGTGGAGAGGAATGTGATGGATTCTCTCTCACTGGAAAATATTTAAATCACAACCAGATTTATTTTTTTTTCCCCCTAAAGATTCATTGCAATTTAAACAAGGTCTGTTCAAAGTCTTCAGAGATTTGTTACTACAGGAATCCTAAACAGATTGCCACAATGGCCTTTTGCTATAATTGTTTGTGTCATCAAGACTTCATAGGGAAAGACAACCCTGCCATGGGCACAATGTCAGAAGGAAAGGTTGGTCTGTGTCTGAAGGGGTTTTCAGTGTAAGACTGAGATAAGGAACAACAGAAGGATGCAGGAAAACAGGACAAACTGATCTACACAGCAATACCAGGACAAAATTCTGAATCTGTAGGTGTTTTTAAGACACTGCCAACCTCTGCAGCCTCAGGAAGTTTCAGATACTTTGTGAATAAAATATATCAATATTAACTTCTTAATATTTTCTTTCTGTGGGAATAAAAAGTTACTATTACACAGTAACTTTCCAATTCAGTTCAGACTGGCTACACCAGGCAAACATTTCAGGCAGCAGTAGCAGCTGCAGAACTTCTGTTTTTCTTTTGAACCAATACAGACTGTGACCAGAATTGTGTCAGATCTCACAGTCTAGGTAGGGCCAGGGCTGGACAACACTTGGAACAAACATGCACGATCTCTTTGATCTTCTGGAGGGATCCACACCCTTCTTGATTTCTTTACAAGAAGATTTTAACTGTGGTGGAACACTGATAACAACTATCCATAAATGCATTTCTTGTGTCCTGTCAGGTTAACTATAAAAAAATCCCACAATGTCCCTATGAATCTGCAGAATATGTTTTATATCTGCTCTAAAAAAGATGAAATTAAATTAGATGTTAGCTTATGTTCTTAGATGTAAATTATGTAGCAGGATTTCAATTTAACTACCAAAATATTAGATATAACTGAATCTAAAGAAAATAAAATAGTTTAAATGAAACATATCCCCCAGTATTATTTTTTATTTATAAATCCTTATGCAACTATGAATCCCAGAAACTAGTTTTAATTGATAAATATTGCATAAGATCCGTCTTAAATCCATTTTTTAGAGATGATTTGCATTTTAAAATGGACTCTAAATCTATAGTGAGGGCTTATTTATAATAAATATTTAAGCAGACTTGTATCTTCAAGAATTAAATATCATTAATGGTAATTAAAAGGACACAGCTTGTGAAATGTGTTTGGAAATGTTTTCCATTTGGTGAAAACATCAGGCAGGGAGAAGAGGGTGATGATACCCAGCCTAGAACACTGCAACCTGAATTCCCAGTATTTTATCATGAAGGTTGGTGACACTGTGGTCTGTACTTAGGGTTTTTGGAGACCAGCATTACACCTGTTACCCTGCAACTGGGGCAAATCCAAAGAGTCTCCCCAGACCTCACATCCAGCTCCCCACCTGTTAAAAAACAGCTGCAGTGTTTGTTCCTACACCTCTGGGTCTTGCAGGTGCAGCTCTCACCCAGGAGAGCTGGGTTTGCCTATTTGACAATGTGGATGTGTTTAGGGAGAAGTTAACTTGTTAAAAGCCAGCCTTAGCTCTTGTTCCAGCCTTGGAAAGCATTTGGGGATCATTTAATTCATCCCTTTATTTCCCATTGCAGATCTGACTGTTTCTAAGTGCTGTTGGAGCCCTATGGCCTTTTGTAGCTCTCTGAGTACAAATTCTCTTCATAATGAAAGAGGCAATTAACAAATTGCAAAGGAAATATTCTGTCATGGGAAATAGAATTCTACATGTATATTATAGGAAAAAAAAGGAACAGAAATCTGATCTTGACTGTGGTCACCTAAGTTAATAATACTATTTCCATACTTGCACTAATTACTTGCTTCATATAGTTGCTGGATTGATGCCTACAACCAAAGGAAAGGAAAGATTTAAATTGGAAGGAGTGGTGGGAAGAAAAAATAGTAGAGAGAAAAAGAAACACTGTGTATTATTTCCTCAGATATTCATTGCTTTCCTTCATTTCTTCTTGCCTTTTTCTTTCACTCATTCTGTATTTAGGTTTTCCTCCTTATAGTCACCAATTTAATCCACTAGTTTTGTAATCCTTATCTTTAAAGTATGGAATTTTCTTTCCATCTACACCCACCAACTAGAACAAGAGGGAGCAAAAAAACATTTCTTTGCCTCAAAGGGCAGCATTGCTGTGAGGAAATGACTTTGTAGAAGTGAAATCCTCTCACAGAACAAAATTGATGCTTTTTGCACTAGGGGACATTCAAGTTATTTTTTTTGAGAGCAGCATACTGCTTCACTGAGTGTTTGCAGGAGAGAGCTGGTGTGGCTGAAGGAGCAAGAGCAGACTTCTGCTTCATCTTGTGGCTCATTAACAGGGCCACTTGTGCAGCCTCACGCGATGACATTGGCTGCTGACTCAGTGAAAGGCACTGACAGTGCCACCACCACATGGGGAAGATGAAGGAGTGGCAGGACCAGAGCAGATCACAAAATCACAGAATCACAGAATATGATGAGCTGGAAGGGACCCACAAGGATCATCAATCCCATTCCTGGCCCAGCACCATCCCCAAGGGTCACACCACGCGATTGAGAGAATTGTTCAAACCCTTCCTGAGCTCTGCCAGGCTGCTGCTGTGACCACTGCCCTGGAGAGCCTGTTTAGTGCCAAACCAACCCTCTGGGGGAAGAACCTTTTCCTAACACCCAACCTAAACCTGCCCTGACACAACTTCAGGCCATTTCCCCAAGTCTTGTCAGTGTCAGCACAGAGCAGAGATCAGTGCCTGCCCCTCCTCTGCCCCTCAGGAGCTGTAACTGCAGTGAGGTCTCTCCTCAGTCCCTTCTCCTCCAGGCTGAGCAGACCAAGGGACCTCAGCTGTTCCTCACACAGCTTCCCTTCAAGGCCTTGACCATCTTTGCTACCCTCCTTTGGCCACTCTCCAATAGCTTCACGTCTGTTTTTTCCACTGTGGTGCCCAAAATTGCCCCCATCAGTTGAGGTGAGGCTGCCCCGGCCCAGAGCAGAGCAGGACAATGCCCTGCCTTGCCCAGCTGGCCTGATGTCCCCCAGGACAGGGATGTCCCTGCTGGCTGCCAGGGCACTGCTGGCTCACACTGAGCTCTCCACTGAGCAGGAGCCCTTTCTGTGGCACTGCCCTCCAGCCCCTCATTCCCCACTTGTACAACGCTGGACTGGAGGTGGCTCCTGGTGGTGGGGGCCAGGAGGGGAGCCAGGGGATGGGGGGACTGAACAAATTCCAAGTCACATCACATGGCATGAGGTGGCTTGATGTCACCAGAGATGTGATCCCTTTCCTCCAAGGTGAGAGGGATGCAGGCAATGGATTTCTACAGCAATCTTCAATCCCTGGTCTGATTTAATCTGTGTTTACTGCCTGTGATGACAGACAGGATGCAAAATCTCAACTTCCCTCAGAGACTATGATAAAACTGAAAGGTCTGGCAGGCAGTCACACAGCATTTTAACTGGTAAACCAAAGCTCTTTATATAGAAACCATTAAAACCATCCACATGAAACTCCACAGCACTGTTTTTACAGTCACTTTTCAGAGGGAGTAACAATCTAAAGTTAAACCTTTTTCTAAGGAGGAGTTTTATGACTCCTGGACTTCAGTCTGTTTAGTTTATCCCCAGAAAAGTAAAAAAGGATCTGAACATGGTCTGTAAATACCTCTGATAGCAAAGGGCTTTTTAAACTAATGGATTAAGGTAGAGCAAGATCCAACATCTGGTAACTATGCTAACTGCATTCAGGAGCAAAGGCATGCATTCCTATGAGCCAAGACCTCCAACCAAATCACTTGCTCAAGGGTACACTGGAATCCTTCTCAGGTGAAGCCTTGAAATTGAACCTGTGTACCCTACCAAGGGTTAGAGGCTCAAAAGAGGAACCAGTTTGATAAAAAATGTATGGCTTTCGTCAGGCGAGGTGATCATAAATAGTCTTTTCTGGCATTAAAACTATATTCCTAGCATTCAATTGAAGTGGCATAAAGGGAGGAGTATTTAATTTAGAAATTCTTCAATGAAGTGTCTCTTTTTTACTCTCTTTCTCAAAACATGCCTGTTCAGGAAAAAAGGTGACATGGCCACAGTGTTCACTCACTTGGTGCAAATTCCTACTCTACTCTTCTCCAGAACACTTAGTACCTGTTGAGGATCCACACTTTGACCAGAATATTCAATACAAAGAAAAAGGAAATTAGAAAGAATAATGATAAAGGTGTGTGAAACTTTTTGATATTGGGTAAAAAGAGCTCAGGTCAACACAATTGTTCACTCTCCTTGTCCTCTCACAGGAATACTCACTGACTTTTGAGGTCATGTGCAAACATCTATGGCCTGAACCTCAGACTCCTATAGAAATTTCACAATTCACGTGGAAAAGTAATTTCTGAGATATTTCAAACTCCTGGGAGCACTCTGAAAAGTCTTGGAACTAAAACTGTTTTCACAGCCTGCCATTAGAAATCATCTTGATGACAGAGATGCAGTGCCAAATAAGGATCAATTTTTCTCCAGGTTCCTATGACTTCTAGCAACTCCATAAGCAACAATGCACTATCTTTTTCAATATCTTAGGTTTGTGTACTGGATCCTTTGTGCAACTGTTGTGCTCTGGGAGAGTCCAACACTATCAGTATCTCACATACCTGTTACGTGGGTGTTGTGGTAAATTATTTACACTAGAATTAATAATCTATAAAGATCTGTTGGTTGTATTACATAGATAACAGCAGCCTTACAACACTGATATCCCTACATCATTATGACAGATTAATTCAGAAAACAGATGAAATTTCTTAGTCAGGATTACAAGAAGCTTCTGTAAGTGTGACCAGCACAGAGATATGTGGATTGACAGCCTGACAAGAATGACACATAAACAAAATCTGCCTTTTCCTGCTCTTCTTCAACATCCTTTTGCTGCTTTAGGATTTGACTTCTTTGGGAATGGATAAAAATTTCAGTGACACCTCTGTGGACAGGAGGATGCTGAACAAGTGTGTCCAGTTTGGTCACTTTCCAAGCTGCAATCCTCCACATGGCAAGGAATTCCACAGCAGCCATTTTCACTTTTGCAAGCTGTTCTTCCTGCAGATGGACCTGGGGCTGGGGAGGACAGACATCCACGTGCACAAAAAGCTTTCCATGGGCTTTCTCCCAAAGAGAACTCATTCAGTGAGCAGCCCATACACCTAGGAGTGATGCTTCAGGCAGCCCAAGCCCACAATTTATTCCACTTTGGACTGCAAATTGTGCAAACCACAGTCAGCATCCTGAGCAGCAGCTCGGCACTAAGCCTCATGTTCACCTTCCTGCAGAATGGAGTGCTAATTATTCATAGGGAATAATAGCTTTCACATGAAGTAATGCATTGACTGTCCTCCAAAATCTAGCTTGGAATTTAAAAGATTATGAACAGTGCCAACAAAACTACTCCAGGGGAAAACAACCCCGAATCTTCAAGTTTAGACAAGAGCTTTACTATAAACAAACAAAAGTGTGATATTGTTAAAATTGGTCTTTGAAATTGTCGGTGGGCGATCCACTTTTTTTTCTTTTTTTCATGAAACCCTTCAAACAGGAGGGGAACTTTTACCTTCATATGGCAAAGTTAACTTCCAAACACTACCCAGGGAGCATTTCATAAAGCATGTTGTGATATACAACATGCTCTGTTGCAGAGATATTGAAACAATCACTGCAAGCTCTTTTCTGTAATTACTACTTAAGTCTTAAGGACGTCCTTGAGGCCAAAGAGATCTGGCTACAAAGAACCCAGAGTTTAATTCCATCTTTCACTGGGTTGCCTTTGAACAAATCATTCCTTTGGTCACCAAAGCCAAGCTTTCACTTTTTCAGGACAAATAATTTTAACATAGAGAGTATTCTTCCCCCATGTTCTCTATAGCAGGAAGGAACACTTAAGGAGCTTTAAGGAACATTTTGTTCATACCAAAAGCTCATGAAAGTTCTCTTTGCACAAGTCTTGCATGTAGGAAACACCTGACACTGATAGCTGAGATTCTCAAGCACCTGGTACTACAGCTGCCAAAAAAAAAATCAGAATATAAATCTCTCTCTCTCTCTCTCTCTCTCTCTATATATATATATATGGGTTTGGTTTTTTTAAAAATTTTTTTAAAAATACAGAGGTTGCTGAATGTCCTGGCTGTGTATAGCTGAAAATCAGGCTGAGAAAGGAAGGAACACAAAAACTATTGAACCTTCTTCTGTTTTGCATTCATGAAATTGTGAGAAGTTCAGCAATGCTCACACAATCATGGTGAGTTGCAATCACCACTCAGTTCTTTTGAAAATACAAATTTTACTGTGGCACTCTGTGTCTCACTGACTCAGATTGTCTCAGCTATGGGCATCTGCAAATAACAAGCAAGTGAAATGATGCTGCAGTCCAGAAAACATCACCTCCTTGTCACAGGAGGATGCTTCAAGGTGCCACCATCTCCAGTTTCACCTGTTTTTTCTCACCAAGCTGCAGTCATTTTTAAGTTCTAAGACGCTGAACTTGGCAGCTATGAGTCATAGTTAGGCTACAATATTTGACTGCTTCAAAATAAATGTTCTTTAGCTATTTTACCTTGAGATTACTCAGAAATTTCTGCAGTATAAACAGTAGCTTCACTTTTCACCTCATCTCTTACAAGAACTAAGACAATTTTTTCAAGCCTCACTGGCTTCAAGTTAAGATCAAGACAGGCAAATCACAAAATAAGTGGCTCAATGCTGCACATATTCATGTATTTCATTGCATGCATGGAGGCTGTTCCACTGACACCCACAAAACTGCTCATGCCTCACTGCACATGTAAAGCTTTTGTAGGAGAGACAGGCACAAGGAATTTGGTTCCCAAAGAAGTTCAATGCATGTAGCTCCCACTGCTCCAAACATCTCTGGCCATGGAGCTACTTGTGTAGCTATCAGTCTGAAAATCTGAAAGTCTGACCCCAAGAGTTAATTTTATGTTAAAGCTGGGATTTTGCATTAAAGCTACACACTAATATACAGCTACATCAACCTGGAAAGGCAGCATTCTACATAACCAGCAGTAGAAGGATGCTTGGATTCAGACTCTCAGATGATGTAAAATGTGAGTACTTTACCAAACACACTGAAACTACAGCCTTGCAGAAAAAGGTGTGGGGAGTTCTTCTGTTTCTAAAAAAACAGTAGTAATAGTAATAATAATAATTGTCAAAAGATGTCTTTTGAGATGTCTTTTATTTCAGATCTCAAATAAAGAGCAGTTTACCTACAGAAACCTGCAGGTCAGCTGGTGCCTGTTGCTGTAAGTTGTGTTACCAGGGAAAGGACAAGGGCTGATTCCAGCCTCAGGGAACAGAAGAATGTCAGGGAATAACCAACACCTGACAGATTTCCCTGGCATTCAGAGTATGAGGATCAGCCTGATGTCAGATACCATACCAGGAGGAGCATGTCATTATTGCAGCTCAGAAAAATAGAGAAGAAAAAGTAGGGAGTTACAACCTGATAGCTGGAATGGAGCAATTTCACATGGCATCTTTCTTCTGAAAGAATATTAGCAAGCAATTTGTTTCACTGTTTTTCTTTAACCATGAATTTTTTTAAAGGAAAAAGTCTGTCTCTTCATGCCTATTCAAAAACCTCTTAGGGAATCAGTACCTGCATGTTGTATGTATCCTGAGTTTGTCATTCCTAGATACCCTCAAGTGAGAATCAGTTTATCAGTTTCATTGCATGTTTTAAAAATATCATTAAACCATCCAATATAATTTTAACTTGTAAAGTTGCTTATGGGAAAGTCTTTTAGACTAAACACAAAATTTCCAGATACCCATGTCCAAAATTTCTCTACTCCTCACTGACTGCAAGTGAAATTTTTTCCTTTATAGATGTCCAAACCTTTTCAATTTTTCTCAACTATTCATGTGTATACATCACTCAAGAGCATATTTAAATCTTCTTTACTTATTCACCTTTTCCTGAACCTGAGGAATACTTTGTGGACCATGAAGTGTTCATAGACAAAATGCTGAAAACCATGGCACTAGAGGAAAGGGTCATAGCCCAAGATAACTTCTGTTAAAAAAGTGATAAAGGCATTCTTCAGGAATTAAAGTGGAAATTTTCCACATTCAAATTTTGTGGTTTAAGAAAATTTCCTCCTTCTTTATTATTTATGTTAATTGGCCCCTCATTCCTGTGGCAGTAGCAAAGGCAAAGGGATGATGAATTTTTCTCCTTTTTAAATATAGGGTTAAATACAGCCAATGTCCTGAGCATTTCCATAGCTGAAAACTGGACTCACCACACCATTATCTATTTTCATCACCAGAATCAAATTAATCAAGAAAATCCTCCCTTGGGACAGCAACACAGATAAATACAAAGCAACTTTTCACAGACAAGGAAAAATTCATCCTCTCTGAACTCCTTCCTTGGCTTTGGAAGGCAGAAACCAATCACTGGTTGATAACTTTGGGATTTCCCATGATGGTGGAAATGGACAGACAAACAAACAATGAGTTACATTTTAGCCCTCTGATCTTACTTGGTGTGTCTCGTCAGGAAAATACCTAAAACGTACAACTGTATTTTTACAAACCCACTGTCTCCTCAGGGAGCATTTGGAAGGGGGAAGCAGTGTGTTACCATGTAGGATATACACTGTTAAAGAAACACTGTGTTTTCTCCTTCTCCTTCTCCTTCTCCTTCTCCTTCTCCTTCTCCTTCTCCTTCTCCTTCTCCTTCTCCTTCTCCTTCTCCTTCTCCTTCTCCTTCTCCTTCTCCTTCTCCTTCTCCTTCCCCTTCCCCTTCTCCTTCTCCTTCTCCTTTTCCTCCTCCTCCTTCTCCTTCTCCTTCTCCTTCTCCTTCTCCTTCTCCTCCTTCCTTCCCTCACTTCCTTGTTGTCCCAATCCATTTTGCAAGATCACAACTGGTGGCTGTGGAAAATGACTCCAAGATAATTAGCAAATTATTAGGACATCCTAAGTGGAATACTCTAAGCAGCTCTTTCCCTTCCCTTCCTCATGAGGAATTTGTATACATACAATATGATAAGGACATTCAAAGTACATTAACCTAAATTATCTCCAAAAACTACTAAAGATGTATTTTCCTATTAAAAAAATCAAAATAGAATCTTTCATAACTATTTCCCCTTGAGAAAATAACATTAAAATGACACATTATTATAGGATATATCCTTTCTTGATCATAACTATAAAATAAATTTTCAGAATTCATTCTTTAAAAAAAAGAAATTTGTGTATTATCTCTTATTGTTGCATCATTCTACTTTTTGCCATATGTTTAGTCTTGGCTGTTTATAAGTGTTTTTCAGGCCAAATGAAATTTTAAAATGAGCATTGAAATTTTTAAAAATACCCTTTTCAGAATGTTTTTCTGTAGGAAATTGTGGAATGAAAAGTTTACAATTCCTGATTTTTCTGTGGAATTGCAATGCAATTCCAAGTTTGGACAAGCATACCTGCTTCATCTGGGAAGGAGAGACTGATGCTATCAGGGATCCCTGGTAAACTGAGTTGGCTTTGAACTGATGACATAGTAATGAAGGTTTTAAATTCCTAAGCCATCCAACTGTCTATTAACAGCTCTTTAAACTTACTGCATACACACTGATACTGATCTGCTTATTACTGCAGAAATTCTAAACATAAACATTATTATGAAATCTTGTTTTAGCCACCAAGAAAGAAGAGAGAGTGAAAGACTAGACAGCTTTTCTTTGTCTTTTATGCCACGTGTGAGATTGGAGTTAGACATAACAGCCCTGTAACCTGCTCTGGGAGAAAAAGAAGCCCTTATAGGACAAAATGACCAGCATTATTCAAACAATATGGCCTGGGGCTGAAAGGCTTAGGAAAATGTAGGTGCAACATAGGGACAGAGAGATATCACAGCTGAGAAGTATAAAGTACAGAAAAGTGTGTCAAGGACACAGATGTGTGTGCTTTTGTCAAGAAAAGGGACATTTTTTTAAAGCTTAATTAATGGCATAATGCTTTTGTAATGCATGTCAGCTCCATCAGCCAGAAAAGGGTTGCCCAAATGGACAACCCCTTCATACTGTGGGAAAGAAGGCAAACCCCTCTGACTATAAGCAATTTTGCACCATCAGGTGCTCCTCTTGGACTCTCCTTCCTATGTTGTCTGAAGCAAAGGACAATTACACCGTCTGTATGGAACAAATGCCCTCTTCCCCTGGTTTGTTCAGACCGCTAAATGTGGCTGCCTTCCCTCTTTCAGGTTTTGTCTCTGGACTGATTGTGCTCTGCAGCCTGATTTCCACTTGAGTCCACTCAGGACTAGGATGCTGAAACATGATTGTTTCCACTCCTGGAGGCTGCAGGGTTTAGTGCCACACACTGCCTTAATGAGCTTCACCCTGAGCACGCGACCCAGCTGGCAGTGAAAAACAGGAAGCATTTTGGCACACATTTTCCCTTTGTGGGGTGAGAGAGGAAGCAGACGTGAGCCCTGGCTAACACTGACACAATTAAAATGGAAACAGAGAGCTGCCTTGCCCTTGGTGCAGTGTGAGATAAACCCTGGGTCACCCCTTTAGGCTGTGTCCCTGCCAAGACCCCTGGGTTGGATTGGAGACGTGCGAGGAACATCCACATTAAAATGCACATACAAGTGGTCTCCAGGGGCCTGAGGCAGCAAAGTCAAAGGGAAGTCTGTCTCCCCATCCCCACAAAATCTGCATCAAGCCCTATCACTTCCCTTCTAGTGAGCAAGGAACCTTTGAATTAATTGGTTAGAAAAGTTTGTTAGGTGATGGTCGCTCTTGTATTTGGGGCACCAAGAATCTTCTAACACTACAGCATTACAGAAATGATGGCATTTGTCTTTCTACTGAGGCATCTGCACTGTGTAATTTACAAGTGCAGGTGCTCTGGACTTGACAAAACATGGTGACTTTTGGTGGTAATTCCTCCAAGTGGTCCCATTTCAGCTGTGGACAAACAGAGGATTTCATTCTCCCAGCTTTCTTGGAACTTCCCAAGCCCTTCTCATAGGTGTGTCCAAATGTGCTTAATGTTAATTCATCTTCATCTTTGCCTCATTTCTTCATCTGGGTATTTTGTAACAGCAGCAAGCATAGAGGAGGGGGTGAAGGGGTGGGGAAAACCTTTTCACCTTCTTGTCTTTCCTTGGTAAATAACATTCAAAGCAGCTTGGAAGCTATGTAGTTGTAAGAAAAATATATGATCCCATTCCACACCTTGGGACATGTTTTCTTGATGTAAACTTAGCAAAGGTGCATGAGAGAACATTTTAGCATGAAAGCATTAATCTCTGTTTCATTATGTCTGTCAGAACAGGATTCTGTGCTGAGCAGAAGCATTTTCCTTTAACTCAAGTATGACATTTCTGAAAGATGCCAAATTTGTATCATCTTCATTAAAAGCCAAATCCTACAGTCCTTATCAATGGCCAAACAAAATTTCAGAGCAAGTTCTACAGGGACCCTTAGAAAAGATAGCAAAATATTAACTGATATTGGTGTTCAGCACAGTCAGGCTGGCATCTCTTTCTTTTTCAGATGGGATACACTTTTTGTCATCATGTCATGGACAGTGCTTACCTAAAGCAGTGTCATTCCAGAAGCCAATTATTCCCATTTAGTGAGCAGAATCTGCATAATAAGATGTGATGGCTTTTCCTGAGATGCAGAGGAAGAAGTAATTAAAAAAAATCCCACTGGGTAATGCTCATCAGCTTCTACACATTTTTTGGATGAACTGCTAAATTTTGTGGAAAACTTCACCCCCTCATCCCAGTGGTCAGCATTCACCTGTTCTACATGCAAGGGCTGAACACTCATCAAGAACTGTTTAGTGCTTTCTTGGTGTAAATTAAACAAAAGCATTTTTTACAGTAAAAGCCTTTGTCATCTGTAGAACTCCAAGTAATTTACATAGGAGTCAATATCTCCATCTTGCAGATGGAAAGCAGAAGATCAAGGATGAGCTGGTCAACCCATGGTCATGCAGAAACAAAGCCTGGAGAGCCCTAAAATCTTGACCCCTAAAATAGGGTCTGCATTCACAAACCCAGATGCAGAAGGGGGTATTTTAGAGAATAAAATCCAGCTGTGCTTCCAATACTGTAGCAGCTCTCTCCTTAAAAAGAAAATGACTGATAGATACAAAATCAGGCAGCTGGATGAATGGTGGAAAGATGACATTTGATCACCTTAAATGGAAAATACAAGCAATGTAGACAGTCTGCTCATAAGTCATTCACAGGTATGAGTCTATACAAGCCAGTTTTGCAAGAGTTTGTAGATCTTTTTTATGATTGTGTTTCAGCTTCAAATCTTATTGGCATCTACCCACAAACTTGTCATCTCTGGAAACCCCAGCTTACGCTAAGTGTAGGCCCTCTGAGGGTTCTGAAAACACATGGAATAAAAAAAAAAGGTCAGAAAAGAACTGGGAATGGAGAGGAAGCAGATAGAAAAGCAGAAAGAGTAAAGAAAAAAGAATAAATTTGAGAGGAAAGAAGGAGGAGAATAAAGAAGATTAAGAGAAGGGAAGAATCATGAGAAGAAATATAAGAGGAGAGATAGGGAAATTTGGTTTTAATTATGTTTATTGTAGTTCTTCATGCACAAAATTACAAAGTGAAAACAACATAAACAGCTCTGCTGCAGGCATGCTAGGAAACAATCCATAAAGCAAGGAAACGTTACACAGGAGCTTGGAGTGACTTACTGCATTATTCACTATGTAGTAATTGCCCAAAAGAAATTAATGGGACTTTTTTTAATTAGTTTGGTAGATAGCTGGAAAGACTTATAGGATTCTTTGCTGTAGATTCTTTACCTAAATAGCAGATAAAAGATAACCAAGACCCTTAGAAGCTAGTTGTAAAATCAAAAGTTAGATATGCCTTGTGCAGGAGAAGCACCCCTGCCCCAGAGCAGGACTCCAGAAGCAGGATATGTTACTATAGCAAGAGACAATCCCTGCTCAGAGAACTTGAAGGAAACATTGGAATGAAGAGACAAGCTGTGGTGAAAAACACAAAAATAAACAATTTTGCAAGTCCAAACCCTGAACCCCAACAAATTCCCAAATCCACCTATAAAGCTGGGCCAGCTTTCATCTACTCAAATAGTGCAAGGGACAAGCATAACAGGAATAGTTAAGTAATTTAGGTGTGACAAGTTTTGGCAGGGTAAAGTCATTCTCCCCAAAGAACTGCATTCTCCTCCCCTCTGATTAAGGCTAACAGGGGCCCAAATACCACAACATTTTCAAATATTCCCATTTGTATTCCACATTCTCCCTGTATTCCTAAATCAATGCTCATTTTACTTTCTCTCTTCAAAGAAAGAAACTTCAGAATACACTTTGACCTGAAGGGCTGAATGGAGAGTACCTCCTATCCATAGTAGATTTCTTCATTTCCCCCTAGAGTTTGGATGATGATCACAAAGATTTTTCCTTTCATTTCCTTATTACCCATTTCTACCTTTGAACATTTCTAATTTAGAAATCCATGATTCTTCATCTTCTTCATCTCAGACCTCTAGCTGCTGGATCTTCCCTGGTAGCAGCTAACAAGGCTGGGATCATTAACCAAACAATCAAGGAGAAAATCTAGCTACATGTTAATAGGAGGATATTCTTTCTCGTTATAGCATTAATGTATCTTAAAGTTTCCTGTCAAAATGTCCTTGAAATCTGCTGAGTGTTACCCTTGCCAAACACATTGTCACAAGAATTCTGCCTGTTTCTAACATAAGCCTCTGAGCTGCTTGGTACAATTTCTGTCTAAAAAAGTTAAAAATCAGGAAGCTATGCACCCAAAACCAATTCAACATTGTAACAAAGTGTCGTTGTGACCATGTGCACAGGTCTATCTGCGTGTGACCGTGTCCTGCACGGTGTGACTTGTCACCTGAGCTCTGAGCATCTGGCACAGCTGCAGCGCCAGGAGTGCAGCCCATTGTCACCCCAGTGACAATGTGACTAACAAGCACAGCGTGCTGGCAAAACTCGGGCAGCCCCAGACTGCAGGGATGGACACATTGCACAGCCTTCATCCTGCCAGCTGCCCCCAGCTCCCATCACACCTTCCTGCCCCAGTGGCCGGGCAAACACAACCCTCTGGAACAGCCCATCCCCTCTTATGTCCTCAACCTGCTCCACTCATGCTGCATTTCTCTCTCAAAGCCTCCTAACAGAGCAGAAGTGTGTCCATGGAAACCCTCCTTGCTTTGCACTAGCTGCGCAGTCTGTTGCTACACTTTTGCATCGAATTTGTTACTGCTGCTTATTCACTTGGACTGAAATGGTAAACTTGTCTGGAGATGTCCTGAATTATTCATAGGCAGCACGTACCAAGATAAGTCAGGGCATGAGATGCACCTCGGTGCTGAAGTCAACGTGGTGTGTGAGAGTGAATGATGTTGTGTGGCTTTGTGGGGGAGCTGCTCTCAGCCACTGGGAACGATAAGGGATTGGGTAATGACCATTAAGACCTGAAAGCCAATTTGCCTCTGACAATGGAAGCTGGGGGGAGTTTTTTGATACAGCAGCTGCCTTTGCCTCACTTTGATTGTGAGCACAGCATTATGGCCTGGAGCTCCTCCCAGATTTGTGTTTTGACTTTCGCAGGAGCAGTTTTGTGGGCGCATAGGGGCAAGTATATCTGATAGAGCTTAGGCAGCTAATTACTTCGTTATGCCTCTCCAGGAAGTAGTTAGATGACTACATATTGACTGTGGCTCCAGAGCTACAGCTGGAAAACTGTCCATGGCAGTTGGATAAGTCAGCCAATCTGTCATCCACCATCAGCTTTGAGCTCATCTTTCACACAGTGAAAGAGTATTCACTATAAAGTATTTGTGCTTTACAAACGATTTCTACCTTCCTCTGAAATCTGATACCAAAAGAGCCAGAAGCCAGTGTGTGTGAACTATGAGTGGACCTGGTTTGAAAATGCTGGGTCCAGTTCTTGTTGCACACCACTCCAGTGTGCATTGTGAGACTTCCACCTCTAGTCTGAGTCTGAAGGATCAGGAATGGGCCTGTTTATAAAGCCATCACTTAATCAGGTACTTATGCTTTTCTAAAAAAAAGTGTGTTATCTATTACTCTGAGAAAAAGGAAGACAAAGAGATTCCATTCTGAAAACATGTCTGTAAGCCCTGGATTAAATGTTCACTTAAGTGCTCATGTACATCCTTGCCCAAAATGGGAAATTTTTTTTGAGAACACAAAATCTTTTAGAGAAGAGAATCTTGCTATAGCCCTTAATAGACTTGAGAAGTGTCCTGATTTCAAGATTTAAGTCACAAAAGCAAGGTGCCACATGCCACAGCACAAGTTAATGGATTTAAAAATAAGACAGCTACCTTCATAAACCTGTTGGTTGACCAGTTTGACCATTGGAAAGAGATTTCTCTTTGTAAATGACATGCTCCTATTTAAATTAACTCAAACTTCTCTTTGTGCTATCTTTATTTAAAAATCAGATTTGTACCAGTTAGTAATTTTTCCCTAAAGCACTTTACAGATCTATGCCATCACAGTTGGTGTCTGACTTTCAGCTGTCAGTAATGTAGTACTGCAAGATGTTTTTAACTTAAATTATATATATATACATATATATATATATATATCTTATATTTAAATTACTTCAGAGTTGTGTACAGAGCCCTGTTTTTAAACACTTGTTCTCTTTCTGGAGATCATGTACACGTGCAGAGTTTGTTAGGAATCCAAGAATTTTCTGATTCTAATACTCCTACAGAACATGACTAAATATTCAGCAATGCTTCAAATTAAGTTAATGCCCCACCCGAGCAGATCAGCTCTTCAAACAGCCTGCATTCCTTCACCTGGGAGTGGAAGGAAATAATGAAAAAAAAGTAAATAAAGGAGTGAGATGGAAAGCATTTTTGCTGTGCAATTATCCTGATTTTCAACTTGCACTCCCTGAGAAAAAAGAGGGAAGGGCAACCCTTGAAATGTCCCTTGGTCATGGTAGGGAAAAATTGCTTGTGGATCAGTTCTACCATCTGTACTCACTTTAACCAGTATCTTACTCAGACAGGCCACTGAATTTAGAGAGAGATCTCCATGCCTCATGTTTTCAAAGCAGGTATGAGTGAGATGCCCCTCACAGCAGGACTTGTGCTCAGCTCTCACTGGGGGCTGGAGCAGGGAGGAGGAAGAATACTCAGAACCTCTTCCCTTCCATTTTGCAGCATAACATTCTTCTTACTCAGACAATTTTCCCCCAGTGTACTCCATAAGGTAGCACTGAGCTTGAGTTCCTGGCTCACAATGTAATTTTCACACATAACCAACCTGTCTGGGTGGAAAGGCTGGGGAGGAGCATATTTCCACACATATACTTGTTTGAGAGTACACTCATCCACCTCAACTGATCATTTCAGAGTTATTAGGTGAATATCACGATGACACCAGACCTTCCTCCCAAGCCATCTGGAGGGAATAACTCAGAACTTTTGCAAGACTTTTCCTTTCTTCCCACTGCTGTGATTTCATTGCCACAAACCAGCCTGCTAGCAGACAAACCAGGGAATTATGCGCTGTGCTGAGCAAAGCCTTGGTGCAGGCTCCACATTTTGCCATTTAGCTCACGACAAGACTCACATGTTTATCAGTCATACTTGGGAGCATTGCTGCTCTTCAGCAGAGATTTTTGCCTTCTGAGGAGGTGGTTTGTGTTCCATGCACCCTCTGAATCACATTCTGCCTTTTAGATTTTAGTACGCAACGATGACACAGCAAATTACACCCTTGTAATATGAAAACATAATATTTTTCTAGCAACAGTTCATAATGCTGTGACCAGCTGGTCCAAAATGGTTAGCAATGACACATTCTCAAATTCTCAAAGGCATGCTGGTAATGCAGCTCCTCAAATTTCTTAGGTTTAGGATGAAATGAATGGAGCATCTCACATGAAGGCATTCCACTCTGGATAATACAGTAGTGGGAGTTTCAGAAGAGTTGAAGCCTTCCTGAATTTAAGCAGCTCACCTTATTTCTGGTGTCTTGTTCTCATGATGAGACAACATCTTTGATGACATCTCTGTATGCATGCTGATGGTACAGGAAGATAAGGTCACCCCTAAATTCTCTGCATCCCTGAAAATGAGAGAAATGTGAGCAAGGGAAAGTCCATGGCACAGCATGTGCTGCTACTTACTTACTTTGACTTGACATTGATGGATGCATTCAAGTATTTACAAGCTGCCTGATGAGATGACTCAGAGAAAGTTTGAAAGAAACAGCACGGCTGACACCCCTGCTTGAAGGGGGAGGAAGTGGGAGGGAAAGATTGCCTTGAGATCAGAGTTTGTGGTTTTTTAAAATGCTGCTGCTTCACAAGCCCACTCTTTGTGCTGGAGTAATTATGTGGGTGTACTAGGAAAAAAAAGCTAAGCAGTTTGAGAAAGGTCTGGCTGTGGGGAAACCCAAATTTAAAGATCTTGAAGAAGCAGAGCAGCTCACTAGTCTTGGAGGAGGACATGCAAGCCATGTTTGCAAAAGCCAAGAGCAGTTACTGGGCCAGTCCTGGGAAGTTTGGGGTGCAGGTCAGCCATCCATGGGCAACATCCCACCTTTCCATCACCCTCCTGTAAAGCTCCTCCTTTCTGGGGCTGTCCCCAGTCAATTCCACAAGACCTAGAGCAGCACATTTCTCCCAGAACTTGAACACCTCTTTAGTCAAAGGTTTCACCACACGAGGATGTAAATAGGATTAGGGACTAGAGGGTCAAAAGGCCATTCAAAACACTTCCTTCTGCCTCTACAATGTGTGGCTGGGCCCTGGAGATGTGTCCTGATGCTCACCAGCACCAAGCTCTCTTAATTAGGGGAAGGCCAGAGCCATGGCAAGGCACAGAAAAGCCACTCTGGAGATCATGTCTGTCATCACTGATTTTTTAATGAGCAGAAAGAAATGTGCATCCAATTCCATGAATTACCATTTTTGAGCTGTCAGGCAGGAAATACCTGCACCAAGCTGGGAAGGCACTCCCAGAAGCCATCACATTTAACTCTTTCCATTTTTCTAATGGCTTGTGCAGGTCACAGAGCAACAGTGTAGAAAAAAACCCACAGAATCCAACATTCTCCACAGTTCCATATGGGAGTTATGCACCTCCTCCTGTTTTTATAACACCTCCCCATGGGCCGGGCAGGGGAAGTGCTCTTGTGAAGCCAGTGTTGCAAGGGAAGAGTGTAGTTAACTTTTTAAATCATCCCCATCCTCAAGACAGTCTTCAGCAAGAAATCCTCATCCTGTAACCAGCATGGTAAGAAGGACAAATTCCCTGAGCAACCGGTTCCCCAGCAGGAAGGAAGAGGAGGAAAAAGACCATTTCACCTGCAGAGTCCTACCAGGGATTTTGCAACTTACCTTCGTACAAAGAAACCAAGGATCTCAAAGATGTGAGGTGTTTCTTGTATGCATTTCTGCTTTAACTCATCAGATAAACTCATTTCAGAGCCCATTTCAGGCAGGTCTAAAAACAATGCAGGGATGTCTGAGCATCCTTTGTCTGCAGCTCACAGCCAGGTGAGCTCCACACCAGCTGTGGGGGCCTGGGTAGAGGTGCTGCTGTGGAAGTGGGACTTTGGTGTGGATCAGCCACATCAGCAACCATCAGCTGCTGTAGCAGAGGTGCCCCCTAACTTGCAAAAGGAATGTGATGCACAAGAACTATTCTCCACCTAAGGAAATATCACATGCTACTATTTATGTCCTCTAGGGGCCTGGGTAATTCTGGATGCTTCCAGTTCCATCAAATAAAATTTTTAAAAACTTTAAAAAGGGGAGAGAGATTAAGAAACTAATGGAAAATCATAAAATGACTGTCTTTTTTTTCTGAAGAAATCAGAGTATTTCCCTCAAGTTTTTTGCAAAAATCTCTAATTGCATTACACAATATTTTATTTCCTTGGAATTTTGTTTTTCTGTCAGCCTTTGCTGAAAGGGATATTTTTCTTGTCAAATCTTGTGTAATTACAACAGTAAAGGCACATTTTCCACTATGGTGGTGAAATTTCATTTGGAATGAAAGACATTAAAGAAATGTAGGTGTATTAATGTTGTTGAAAATAGCATTATGTAACAGACATTTGATGGACTTGCAGGTCTTTATTGGAGGTCAGATGCAGGCATTACTCATTCCCCAATGCTCACAGAACTTGATGCCCCTTCTAGCACCAATGAAAAGACTCTAGTGCACTGCAAAAGGAACTGTTTTGGGACACTGGTACAGCAACTTAATTCCTCCTTTCTTTTGGGAGTATAAAGGAGCAACACTCTGACTGGCAGAGTGCAGCAAGGAAATTTGCTTAATTGCTAGAGCAATAATGCTTAATACAAATCATGACACACGAATAAAAGAACAGGAGAAAGGAGCCTCTAGCTGCACAAGAAAAAAGCTTGATGAGATTTTAAAATCTCATGTTCTCCTGCATGCATATATGCAGTGTTTTGTACAGTAACCATAAAAATGACATGTTTTATACCTTTCAAGCACAAGCAACCTGTTTTGACTTTGTAGCACTTGGTGAGTCATTAGAGAAACTGATCTTACTAAAAGCTTTGCTATTTCTCTTGTTCTAACTGAGATCCCTAAAAATAAAGGCTCGGGTAAGATACAAGCTGCAAAAACAAAATAATGTCCATGTTCATTGTCTCCTCATCTTTGCAATGTGCAGACTTGGGCATCCAGCTTGCCCTTCCTTTGCCATCCAGGACAAATCCTGGCTCCAGAGCTGCTGATCTGAGGTGGAGCCCCACTCCATTAGGGGTACACAGATTAGGCTTCCTCCTTTCCTGCAAGTGCATGTGGAGGGGAAATGAGGGTATCTTTTTGCTCATAGACTCAGACAATGTGTGATCTGGTGTAGCTGGTGTCCATGATGACACCTGGCTGAGCTCACTCCACCTGCCCATCCACCATGTCTTGGCTATGACACTCTTGGTAACATTAAGCCTCTGGACCTGGAGCTGCAAATCCAGGCACTGTGTCTGGAGGTCCCAGGTCTCTTGGCTCATCCCCTGCCTGGGACCTACCTGCCTGCTGGCCCCTTGTGCCTCTGGTTTGTGCCATTCTGAGCTCTGGACACCACCACAGCTGGTGCAGAACTTCCCTTTGCAGCTGAGCTCGGCAGGGGAGCAGCAGAAATTGGAGCAAGAAGACAGAGACACCAGAAAGCCTCTCCCTGTGATCACAGCATTGCTCTCCTTAAGAATCAACCACCAGAAGTGAAGGCAATTTACAGGAGGAAAAGCAACAACTAACCTATAAATAAAGTACTGCATTCCTTCTCAATGTATTTTCCCCCCAAGCAATCAATTAATGTTTCTGCAACAAAATGATTATCAGCTCCTATGAGTGGGAAAGGAGGGGTCTGATGTGAGAGTGAGGGGGCTCTGCTGCACATGACACACTGCAGAAAGAAGCACCTCTCCTGCAAGATGCAGCACACTGCACCCAACAAATGGGAGACATTCCTGCACTGAGGAATCATCTTACCTCTGAATCCAAACATCTGTGAGTTTTATTTACTTGTTTTTGAAGGCTGAACAAGCAGCTATGTGTGCAGAGAGGCTGCAGGGTATTCATTTGCTTTGTTGTTCATGCCTTCAATCTTCCTCTGGCTGGTTGTGAACAGTATTTTGCTGCTAAGTATCAGTGGACTCTTTCATGGTGTCTGAAAGCTTGTCAATAAAAATAACTGCAACAAGAAAAGAACAGTTTTCCTATCGTGCAGCACTTTCAAGTTATCTCTTGATAGCAAGCGGTCAGATGTCGCCACTATAAAACCACAGTTTTCTGGGATAATGTATAACCCGAACAATAAATCCAGTATTGTATTCCTAGTCTTTCACATCAGATATGCAGGGCCTAGTGTCACTGCTTTTCCCTTCAGTTTAACCAGGGTTGGTCTGTCTGCTTAAGCTGAATGTTCTTCTGACTCCTACTCCTTTCTAAAACTAACCCACTTCATCTGCTGCCTGAATAAAAAGCTTCGCGTTAGTCACGACATCTTCCTGCACTGTTTTATTCACAAAGTTTGACAGAAAAATACACGTTATGAAACCAACTTTTAATGCTTGATGGAAATAGGTCCGAACCTGCCTGGGCAGCTGTCCTGTGAAAGCTGAAGGCAGCATTAAGAGCAGCATTTTCACCTGCTTGATGTGTTGGCAGGCTTGGGTCACCCACTGATCAGACCAAAGACGTTCATGCTGGGTGGATCAGAGGCCCTTCAAAACCAATACCTGACCTTTGACAGTGGTCAGTAGTAGGTGTCTCAGGGCAGAGGAGGACAAATAAGTTGTGGTGGGAATCATGTTGATTCCTCAACCTGCTGTCTCAAGCCAGATGTTGTGCTCACAGTTTTAGTAGCTCAGGAAGCATTTTTCATGTTGAGTTTTGGTCATCTTAGAAAGCAATTCAGACTTTCCTCTCCATAGCATCCTATGAGTCAAGCATATCCAATGAGCTGATTTATGCATTGATCCACTTTCTTAATTTGCTTCAGATCTTTAGTCTGATAACACTAGAAGATGTTACCCAGAGAGGCTGTAGGACCTGCATCCTACATTCAAAACCAAGGAAGAAAATCCTGAGCTAAATTGGTGGTGCTTAGAGAGAGGTTGTGACCAGATTATGTCCAGGGATTCCTTTCAACCTAAATCACCCTGCCTTTGTAACTTGTCAGGGTCTTCACCACCCTTTTTAACAAGCAACAATGAACCACTTCCTTCTTCACTTTCTTCTGTCAAACACATTGATGATCCCATGAAGGACCACAAACCAAGAGCCCCTCTCTGCCCTTTCCAGGTCTCTTTTCCAGACTCCAGGGTGATTATTCTGTTTTAACTCTCCCCTTAGAAAAGGGTGAGGTGCCCTGTACCTCCACTCATCCTTGCTGTCCTTCTCTCAACCTTTATTAATTCAATTTCATCCTTTCTAAGAGAGGAAGGAAGGACCAGAACTCCTTGCAGAGTTTAAGACGCAAGCAAATCTGGCACTTTGTACTGTCTGAAAATGCATATGCAGAGTATTAGATAAACTTCTCTTAATAACTCCAGTCTGGTCAACTTTGCAGAGCCATGAAACAGCATTTTCCCCATGGTACTTTCAGATTCCTTTTTCTCTCTCTTAAAGTAATTCTTGATCGCAGTCCCCATCTTACAGCACACTCACTCCTCTCCTCTCTCCTCTTCATTCTTGCTCTTCCCCAGCAGTCAGGGCAACACTGGTGTTTGTGGGGCTCTAGGGAAGCCAGGCAGTCTCAGCAAGTGCTTCCACACACCAGGAAGCTCTGGCTTGAAGGGAAAGGCTGTGGCTCCTTGACATCCTCAGTCACTGTGTCTTGTGGCCACTACAGCCACTTCTGCTGTCCTGCCCCTCTCCTGAAGCACCTTGGGGCACCTTGAGTGTCCTGCTACTGCTACCAGAGCCTTCCTTATCTCCACACACAAAAGGTCACAGGAAGCTTTCTTCCATGTTAACATCTTAAAATGGCTCCACAAAGGAGCAGAGAACATCCAGGCCAGTGCAGGGGATGGAGGGAATAGAGTGGGGCTGAAGGAGAGGGGCAGATGATGGCACTGCACTGCAGAGGCAGCTGTTCCATCAGCTGAGGCTGCTGTGGGACTGCAGCTGTGCTCACGCTTCTCAGAGAGGAGCCCCTGGAAGCTCAGAGCCTGAGGAAGGAAGCTGCTAATGAGCATCTTTCCTTCTTCCCTTTCTCACATGCCAAAGTACAATTCTTTTAATGGCAAAAGATAATAACTCTGAGATGTTATGATTACACCACACGTTATTTTCCCCCAGCAAATCTTTGCTGGCTTTACATAAAGTCTGTCCTCACAAGGCTGTGTGAGGTGTCTAATACTGAAAGCAGAAGGCTGTCTTACAGAGAAATAAGGTGAAGTTCAGGATACAAAACTGTGGGATTGAGTTCATGAAGTCTATTAGGAGCAGTCAAGAAACAAGACTTAAAGGTCTGTCCCAGACTTACTAATGTTTTTAACCACTAGAAAAGTTCTTGTACAGAAGGAAGCATTTTTCCATGCAAAACTGCTGGGGAAGAGACTGAGGAAAAGCCTGATGCATGTCTGAAGGAGACATATAATTTCTTCTCATGTTTTTCAAGTATCTTATCAATAGCCTTATCTGCTAAAAGATAAGGCTATTGATAAGATACTTACTTTAATTTTCTCATCCCTAAGTAGGATGACTCAAATTAGATGCCCTCACACAGACTGGAAAGACAATTTTCTGTCTGGGTCAGACTATTCCTCTTTTACATATCCCATTTTGCATACCTTTTACACATCTTCTGAAATCCCTCCAGACTTCTCATCAGAAATCTGAAAAAGATAAGCCCTGCTCTTCTAATATATAGTAATGGGACATCCTCCTCCCAGCCAAGGTTCTCTGCTCTCCAGCTATGGCCCCTGCTAGCAATTTTCATGGGCTTGAGTGAGGAAAGCCTTTCAAAATTTTAGTACTTCTATCCCTGTTCAGGAAAGCACAGGAGTCAGGAACATTTGAACTCACTGCAAACCCCCCATACTGTCAGTGAACTGTTGTAGAAAATGAGTGTCATACCCACAAGGGCAACAAAGCAGAGGAAGAGTAACATAACTGGTGGGACTTTCATGTTTGTCTAAGGTTTTAAATGGTAGATATTTTTATATCATATGACTTCAAAAATGATATTTGTTCATGTAATTAGAGACTGTACTGTCCCAAAGCAGACAAATCGAGACTCTGTGTGCAACATGAATGTTGTTGTTTCCTTGTATCTGCTTACAATATATTTCTAATGCATTCTTTTATAGATTTTCCCCATCTTATTATTCCAACATATTTTAAAAGTTAAAAAAAAAAGATTAAGAGAGAAAAAGATAAAGCTAATTTTTTAACAACTATGGCAATGACAATCCTACATATCTCTAAGGAGAGGGTTTTTCTGCATACTCTGGGAGTTACAATCACAACAAGACAACATCAGCAACAACCATTTCTAGCTTTGCAGAACCTGTTCACAGTCTGAACTGCCGTGCCATCAGGAACTTAGACTGTCCCACCAAACACTTCCCACCAGTCAATCTCCAAGTGAATTAAGAAGATAGGCAATTATTAATGAACCATTTCACAGTCACACAAAGATACTGGTTTCCAAAAACTAGAAAGGAGATACCTCGAGGAGAGAGGTCAGGAACACTAAAGTTATGGAACAGCACAAGGCTCACTTAAACCCCAAATGATGGTGATGGCTCCCATTACTCCTCCAAAATGAGCAGACAATGACAAATCAGATTTCAGTTTCATTTTGATTTCAGCCTGTCCTCCACATGACTGCATATTGCACCTCCTGTAAGAAAAAGCAAGAGCTTCCCTCAGGCTGTCCCAGGAAGGCCTTGTCCTGAAGCTGTTGCAGGGAAGACAGCTGTAGAAATTGTTTTTCTATGACAAGAACATGATGTGCAGAGCAGCAAGTTTGGCTCCAGGACCCAGTGGAAAGGCAGGATGCGGGAATTGCCTCCCACTCTGGCCATGAACCCAGAACCACATCTTCTCTCTCGGGAATCACCCACTGTTTTTGACTCTGCTGCCTACTAGAGACCATGAGGATGGCTGGCATCCCACTGGAGCCTGGAGGGGATTGTTTACCCTGTCATGAATATCATGCCTAAGCATAATGGGACTTTATAGCAGCCCACAAGTAGTGAAATCCCAGTCTCTGTAGCCTGAGTGCAGAGATGCATTCCTGCTCTTCCCATCCTGCTGCAGGGCTCTGCTTCTGGTAGCTCAACCACGAGCTCTCCAAAACAAAGAAATACTACTGCAACCACTTCCCTGACACTCTTAACAATGGTCTTTTCATATCCCCCATATTAAATCTGTTGAGATGGCTTTGCTTAAACCTGTACACTCATATACATATTTTCATGCTGAGACAATGTTTAATAAGCTCAGTCCTGCCTGGCCGAACATTTCTATCCAGCAGGCATTGCTCAGGTAGGTTCACAAACCTTGAAAGGGATTACCTGGATACCTTTCATTATTATGGCAGCATCCTTGTAAATAGGGAATCACGGTTGGAATTCTAACAGTGCTATGATCATTCCCATCTTCCCATATCAGCAATCCCACTAAAGCCCAGGGTAAATCTGCCCTACGGTGAGGACCTGGTGAGCATTCAATACCACCAGCATTCAGTGAGCAGCCTTTGCAAGATCTGGGGGGGCTCAATTTCTACAGTGAGCACTGTTCCCCCAAAACAGGACAAAACTCCATGAAGAACAAGCCTTCTACAGCTGTAATGGAGTTGTGCTTTCAGCTATTCTAGCAAAAGGATGAAGCCCAGAACAGTCATAGTTGACAGCATAAATTAATCCCTCTTAATATTTGCCTTGCAGTTTAATCTCAAATGCCACTAACCTACATATGTTTGAAAACAATCAACTGGTGTCTATTTCAATAGTGGTTGTGTATGCTCTAGAATCAATTTTCCCTATTTGTACTCTCTTCCATGCCTTCATGAGTTTAATCACCTTATTAAAAATGTGCAAGAACTATAAATAAGAGAAAAAGCAAACCTTTCAGCCATGAGGCTGAGTGGAGACATGTGTATCAGTGAACACATTTCCCGAGTAATAGCACACTACACACTTTGTAAAATGCAATTATGCTGTAGCAACTCTTATCAGGAAACATATTTACACTGATTTCTTGTGGCAATAGATCAAAGAACTTATTTTACTGACCTATATCTGTATTTAGTTGTACAGCAGTTTCTTACATAAATAAGCAAATTGTCTTCCTTTTTCTGAATCATTTCCTACTAATGGACAGCAGTTTTCCTGACATAGATGCTTTGCAAAGATTAATTTTTGAAGGCTAAAACTGGTGTTTGAATTTAAAAGACCTCATGGCTGGAAAATTGCAGATGTGTGGAACGCTGGCTGTCTGTAGAGGAAAAGAGAAGCAGAACACACAATGAGGCCACCACCCTGAGAAGATATGAGCAGGTGGCCTTGTCACAGAAATAGAGATTTTTTTTCTCCTGTCTATTTTCTCCTTTGTCTCTACCCACCCACAAAACTGCCTGAAAAGTATAACTAATATTCATCCAGAAGAGGAGGACCAAGGAGCATGTAAGGCTGACAATCCCTGGCTCCTATTCCCTTAGTAACCATGGCTGTGTGGAATTTACTTCCCAACCATCCAACCAGACTTCCATCGAGACAGGGCCTCCAGTACAGCTGAGCAGCTGATGGTGACTCCTTTGTAGGGGGTTTTAAATATTCTGTTTCCATTCTGCTTTTAAAAACCATTACTAGCTGTGTAAGGGCTCCACACATGGGACAGGTCACCTCTGGGCTGCTGGCCTCTGTGCAGCCCTGCTCATTTAGGGGCCCTGACTTGTTTGGCTGCTTCAGCACAGACAGGAATACCTGCAAGAGCATTTGCAGCCCTTAGCAGCATGTTCCAGACAGAATCAGATGTGGTGTTCTATGATTAGTTGTGCCAAGACCAGCTGGGATGAGAAGGGGAGTCAAAGGATTGAAGATTTTTTGAGGGCTGAGTGAGAAAGTCCACAGAGCAGCCCAAAGAACCACTCCTTTGACCTCCTATTCTCTATATCTCTACAGCTGCTATGAAAATTTCTATAAAATGCCTTTTTTTTTTTTTAATGTGGACTTGCTAAAAATAGAGAAATTTATGGAAATATAGATGTTAAAAGAGCTTGTGTCACTCTAGGGGACAATATGTGTCAAGGTTGCTTGAGCTGATGTAGGGATTTCAATTTCAGTATTAGGTGTTCTCCTTACCAGTGTTGTTTGATAGAAAGGAAAAAGTATCTTCTTCAAGCCCACCCACTGGAGAAGTTTCCACTTTTTATAAATAAAAAATACTTGGCTCAGGAGCAAGCATGTGAGTGTCCCTCATCCTAGAGCAGTGCTCAAACCCACACAGACAGCATCTCTTGGAGAAGCACAAGCAACTTCTATGGCCAGACCCATTTAAGGAGAGCCATCACAGAGCAGCTGATGGAGTGGTGTCAGGGGAATCCCTTTGGTGTGAGAAACCCAGATCAAGCCAAGGAAGGGTTTAAATCTGTTTCTCCAATAACCCCAATGTGAAAAACAAGTACCAGGCTACCACCTAGTCCAGAACAAACTTGCTCTTTTCCCTACTTGGAGAATACTTTTAGAGTTCTGCTTCATGCCAGAGAAGCATGGAAACATTACCCGGTCAACTCTGCTGCCTAAATTTGTTCTTGAAAATGGCAACTAGTTACAATTAGATTTCTGTAGACAAGTTTGAAACCAGGTTGGCAAAATGATAAATCTTGCATTATCTCGCAATAATCATTAAAGCTAACCCCAAAATGCAGGTCATTTATTTGTGACAACTCCTCTTTTGGGAAAGGAGTTTTCTATGTCTGGGACAATTTTCATTTAGGTGGAAAAATAAGTTGCTTAACTTGTTTAAATTAATAACATGGAGAAAGAGAGTAATCAGTGCAAGTCCACATTGGGAAGGAGCCCTGTGGACCTGAAAGAGTTTTACACGCCAGGATAACCAAAAGATCACCTGCAAGCTTCACAAACCCCTAAACTCAACTAGTCTGTGGGTATTATGGGGAAAGACATGATACATTTATTATTGAATTGCTTGTGGAGGCTGATCTGTGTCAGCAGACACTGCCATGTGGCTGGCTGCCCTGTCATTTCCTACAGAGATGCTCACAAGTCTCTGAATGACACTGAGGGAATGGTTCAGGAGAGCATCACACGTGTCCCATTAATTCCAGGAGGAGACGTGTCACTGCACTGCACTCTTTTAGAAATTTTCCATCATTACTTACATTGTCTAAGCATTTTGCATTTTCAATGAGTGATGAACACAGAAGTAGAATAAAAACTGATTATGGTTAATATCTGAGCTTGCAGAATATTTTAAGAAGTCAGTTTTACTTGAAAGAAGGAAAGAAGCTGCCAAAGGCAACCATGGTTTCGATGAAGAGTAGGGTATATCTGTACCTACCTACATCAAGTGAAATTCCCTTCTAGCATTGCTCTGGGAGGAAGGTTGGTTTAAGAGGTTGGTTTATTGACTGATTGTTTCCTCTAGCCCAGGATATTTCAATATTTGCATGATGGACCCAGAAACCTATACCCTGAAGGGACAGGAGTAATTTCCTAGTTCAGGGGTTCTGCAGCCACAGAGAAGCACTGAAGAACAGTTCAAATCATTGGACTCAATTTCTCTGAGAATAAGGAAAGGCAGATATGCTGGAAAATATGGGCCAGTGGATTTAAGTAAGTGGAAAACAATGAAAATACTTTAGGCTTGGTTTAAAAACACTTGCCAAGTTATTTTGGTTTAAAAACAGAAAGCAGCCACTTTAGCTCATTATCATGTCTGGCCATGCTCCCTTCATGCAACATCTCACACTAGTCTTTACTATTGTTATTGTTAACTTGACTAAAGATATTTTTTGGGAAAAATACTCCCAACTACCAGAACATTTTAAAAAGTATTAGTTACTGCTTTTGATAAAAAAGTGATGTTTAAAGGAACTGTTAATCCATACGTTCTTTGAAAGGTGTTAATGTGATTTAACCAATGTGTTTTGAAAGTACCACCATTTATTTTCTCAGTCCACCTATGCTCTGTGGGAATTAATGAAAAAGAAAGGTAGAATCCCAAGATACTGAAATATAAGCCAATGGATGCTGATGGATCAAGTGGTCCCTAAGAGGCCTCTGTTGACCACACTGGCTGTGGTTCTTTTACATTGAGATTGTGGTGAAAAACAGGGTCTTTGATGTGCTGAACTAAATAATGTCAGGGAAACTACAGCCTTTTTTTGGAGACCAGCACCCAGCATTTGTAGTAACCAGGTTGTTCATTTAACATGTACTGGCTTACTAAGTAAATTAAAGGCTGAGGTGGCAACAACGATAAGCAGCAAATTTGTTTGTTCAGTAGGGAGCTGAAACGTGTCGGCTCATGCTTTGATCAAGTTAAATTGAGAGGTTTCAAAGTACACACAGGAAATGCTCCAACAGATTAACTTTGTCCCTGGAGGTTCGTCCCAGTCACTTTTCAGCCTTCTGCACTCTGTTATCTGTTTCAGCAATTCTGTAACTTTAACCTCAGAGAATCCACAGAGAAAAGTGACAGTGTTAAAGGTCAAGGGTTGACTTCTAGCATGATGGGCATAATGTCTTGGTCTTAAGAGACAGGCTATTGGACAGTTTTTGGTTCTTAACAAAAAGGAAGGGGGAAAAAAGGAGAGGAAATGGAAAATTAAGTGGTTTTTAAAACAATTTGCTTTAAATGCAGTAAAGGTGGTAAATCATTACTGCAAATCAGTATCCCCACATGCTGTGGAGATCAGTACATTAAAGCCTGGCTGCTGCAAGACCAGAGCCTCAAATTAAGTTGACTGCAGTTGAAGGAAGGAAACAGCTTTCCCTGAAATACTCCCCATGGACAGGTGTCTATAAATAAACACTTTTCCTAAAAGTGGGTTTTCCTCTGTCTGAAATGGTGCCTGTTCACACTGCAGCCAACCTCTCTGTAAGCAGGTTATTTTCACAAAGCTTGTAGGAACTTGATTTTCTTTGAGAGATCAATGGGTTGAAATTTGTCAATAGGTTCAAAAGATTTCGGGGGTGTGGAAGTGACGAAGATACAAGCACACGCAGCAGGATTGCATAAGCCTCATTTCTGCAGGAATCAGGAAAAAAAAGTTGCAGCAATATTAAAAAAAATAACTGAGCAGGCATAATTCCTAAAAAATGCCAGTAGCTAGCCAAGACTTCATTTTTGCTGAGGGCAAAAGGAAAGGGGAGAGCTGTCATTTTTCTCAGTATTTAGGTATTTTAGCCTGTGACATCTGTTTTTGAGAAGTGAGGACATTTCACAGATAAAAACCACTTCTTTCTGAAATAAGGAATGTGGAATCTTCCTATCCTATCAGGGAACAATAAAATCTCCTGAAACTGGTAGATGAGATAGCATTTTCTTCTGTTGCTAATAATGCTGTTCAGCAACAGATCTGTTCATGGAACTCAGTGCTAATTGTGCTGTCTCTCATTCATCATACAAAGTGTTTAAAGCTGTCAAGTTATTTCACTGTTAGGGGTATCAGTGCAAGCACAACTACACAGACCACAGAGATACCTACATCTGCATGTACATCTGATGAAATAGTCTCCATGGGTATAAGACTTCTGAGTGTCCAAGCCTGACCCTAAAGGGACCTAACTGGCAAAATCCCACTCTAGTTAATAAACCTGAATTAGCTATCAGCACAGTTAGTACACAGCATCTCAAGGGGAATTCAGAAGATAATGTCTATAAAAGCACTTACAAAAAAACATCGGCTGAGAAGGGTTTCTAATATATTTGAAAAAATTCTAGTATATTTGAAAAATAGCATAATACTCTAAGAATATTAAAGGCAGAAATTTTGCAGTATTGAAGAACATAAGAATTTCTTATTTTATTGATGACCTATGGCACCAGAGAATCCGAGAGTTATTTTCTCATCAATACAGGACCAGCTAGAAAATCCTGCTGCTTGGCAGAGCACAACCCTTAACCCAGGGAAGTGACCTATTGACTGAAAAACAACAGCAAATCTAAGTGGTGTGCTAACCCAGTTAATTTGTTCTCTTTCCCTGTTGTTGGAGTTAAATGTTAGAAACTTCAAGCATAATCTCAAAATCCAAACTTCAAGCATAATCTCAAAATCCCAAAAATATCTGCTTTTTTCCATTTTCAGTTCAGTTTTGTGTTTAAACTGTCTTCCTATGTATCTTCTAGACTTTAAATCCTGTCACTTGTAAGGTATTTCCCTTTAAAGAAGAACACACGAACAAACAAGAAATTTCCCTTCTCTGTGACAACCTGGGACACTGACCATGGGTGCTGCTGATTGCTGTGCCCAGGGTGATGTGCTGTGGCATGAAGAGCTCGGTTAAAATTCAAGAGTTGCTGCACATTTCCTGTCCTCTTTAACATCTTTATTTGTACTCCTCTCTGCACAGCCTTCTGGACAATCCCTTTGTGCTTATGATTTTCCTGACCCCTTCATTATCCTACATTAACTTCTTGTTAAAGACTTTCCTGCTGGGAAACCTAGAAACTTTCTTCCTTCCCCCAGTGAGATCTTAACTTAGAAAGAACAGTTATAGCAATAATCCAATTTAGGGAAGAAAAAATAAGACAGCTGCTCAGCCATGCCATTCAGCACTGAATTTTTTTTTTCTTTTCAACCTTCTTAAGTTTTTCAATTTTTTTAGGAATGGAAGCTGAGTGGAGCAGAAATTTTGTTCTCATTTTTGTTGAAAATACATAATACTAGTTATTCATGCAAAAGCAGTTCTAAATTTAAGCAAAAATAAACCATAACCTGAAATCCATTTTTATTTTTTAGAGCTAGCAATCACTCCAGACAATTCAGCACAATTTTGACTGAAGTGCACCAGCTTAGCTTTTTACTTGAGATGGATCAAAAATACTCCCCAAATAAACTTTCCTACAGTATTTTCAGCACAGCCTTCAAAAGAGCCAGAGACAAAAAGGAATCTTCGAAGTCTGCTGCACTGAGGCAGGAGGTCAAAGTGCTCACACAAATTGGTAAAGAAGTCATGTTTTATCAGTGACACTGCAATTACGGACGTTTGATTTCTGTTTGTAGGACAAGGTCCTCTCATTGATGGAGAAGCCACCGGGCATGGGAAGAAAGGGATCTTTGTGTGAGGAGCAGCAGCACATGACAGACATCCTTGTGACCGGCTGGCTGACGCAGCCCAGGCTGCCCAGGCTCAGGCTCTCCTTGCTCTTGCTCGTTCCACCCCCATGACTGGAGTAAAAAACCAAAAGAAAACCAAAAAAACCCACCCCAAACCAAAAACCAAATCCACAGCAACAGCCTTTGAAAGAGATGGCTGTGCTCACAGTTAAAATAAATAGATTAGGAAAGAACAAACTGCAGCCCCCTGGGCAGTGCTTGGCCTGGCTGTTCCCTGAACAAGCTTGTTTCTAGATTGCAGCAGGTATCTTTCCCAGAGCTGAAGGGTTCTCCAAGGGAGTGATTTCCCTTTTTATTTTTTTTCCCCTCAGGCATTTCAATAGGAAAGTTAAAAATAAATGAAACGAATCAATGCCTTTTGGCTGCCGCTGTTTCAGCTGATGCCTCCTGTAGCAAAACACAGGCTTGATATGGTGCCTGAAAGCTCTTCACAAGAGAAAATGGGCTTCTCTACACAAGATTTTACAACTGCAGCTTTCCATCCTTATGACTTTGAGTAATGTTTTGCTTCTGAATGTTTATGCTTTCCAGCTATGAGTGAATATATGAAATAGCTCTTCTGTGCAGTGGGAAGCAACCTAACGAGCCTGAGCTACACCGAGGGCACTGGAGGAGTTTACAAATGTGTGGAGAGCATGTGCTGAGCAACCCAGGGGATACCACTCAAGGGAGTCCTCTGAGAGAGCTGGGGACAGCACTGTGCCTGGAGCAGAACAGAAAATCAACCTAAGCAAAAAAAGGGGCATCTTAATCTCCAGGTACCCAATGCAGGTACCCAAATCTCTCTGGTCTAGATTGTGGTCTTGTAGGTCTGAGGAAAAATCTATAGGCAAAAGAAGGCAAGCTGGGCTGATCTGGGTTTTACAGGGCCAGTGTCTTACCATAATTAGGCAGCACAGGAAGTGGATGAGTGAAGGAACAAATAACATGTTCAGCCAATACAGAGCTGGGGAAGAAAAAGTCTCCCTGGGACATTAAAATTTTATGAAATTCTTGCTTTTATCTGCTGAGAGAGGCACTTATTGGTTGGGGGCAACATTGGTGGAGACTGAAGGGGCTGATGATGAGTTTTTTGGAACAGGGTTCAACCCCAACAGTCTCTCCCAACAAATTCCATTCAGCTCTTGTAGGGAGTGAAAGTTTAGTTCTACCTCCAAGGCAGAAGCTAAAAGAGTGCTGGAAAGGTGAATTGCTCCATTAGGTACAGAGACTGAAGGAAAAGCTACATGTGCATGAGCTGCACAGCCACTAGGGAATGTCAGGGTGAATGTCACATTTAACAGTGATCCTGAAAAAAGCAAATAATTATCTGAAGAAAGCAAATGGCAGCACAATGTTTGAAAGTCCTGTCATACTAAATATTTTCCTGTGGTTTTGCAAGAATGGAGTGGCACAAGCACCATTAAGAAAAAGCTGCCTACCATCAGAGATCACATAAAGATCAATTCAATTCTGCCCTTAGGCATTTCACAGGAAGCCAGAACATGTTTTGGATGGCAAATGGGATAAGAGGATTTACATACTGGACACTGCAGTAAAAAGAGACTCAGAAGAAGAGTACAGCCAGTCTGCTGCTCCACTGGTCAAGGTAAGGGTACAAAGTTCAGCATTCCACAAAATCTATCTCACTGGCCAAAATCCAGTCTGAGAGCACTCAAGAGCAGTCTGTGAGTGGACTGTGCAGGGACAGCACTCCACAAAGGATGCAGCCCTTAGGAGCCTGCCTGCCAAACAGAAGCAGGTGATGAGAGCAGGGCAGGGAACACAGCTCAGCATGCAAGAGATCGAGCACGTGGCAGCACAGTGCAGGTACTGGGTAGGTAACACCTCTGCCCTGTGGCCTCCAAGCCTAGTGCACCAGTGACACAGTGACACAGTGCCAGCACAGCACACCTACTCACGGACACCAAAGCTGTGCAGCCTTCTTAGCATGAGGGGATCACAGAAATGGTTCAGAAGAGGGGACATTTGGCTACTGCTCTGTCCAGGAAGACCAGGGCCAGTGGAGGAGGCACTTGAGGTTGGTGAGAGGAGGCACCAGGACTAACACCGAAGGGGCTGTAGTCACCATGAACACGCTCTAGACAGGATGTCCCTCAAAGGGCTTTAACTTCCCTTTGAGTTCATGCCTGTTGGCCTCAGAGGAAAGGAAGTTGTACCCAGTGGTACCCTGGCCATGCTGGTCAGACATGGGTGCTGGGACACCCTGCTTGACTATCCTCAGGTGGCCACTGTCTCCTTCTGCTTCAGCACTGCCTGCCCAGCTTTCCAATCCTGGGGCTTGGCCAGGCAGTGCCCAGGGCATGGGGCCAGCCTGTCTTCCCTGTTCAATACCCAGCTGTGGGGTGTTCCTCCACCTCCCTCCAAAACCCCACAGTGGTCTAGCAGACAGAGAAAGCAGCATGTGGCTGGCTAGCCCCAGGCTCCCTGGCCCTTCAAGAGGAAGGCGGCAGGCTCTCTTACACCATCCTTCAATAATTTACTAGACAGGCACTAACAGCTTCCCCCTCTCTGTTGCAACAAGCAAGTCAAGAACAGTAGAGCAGAAGCATCCATCTCTGACATTCCTGCAGGTTTTCTGTAATGGATCACTTTTGATTAATTAGTGAAACAAGTTTGAAACAGCCTGCAGGATACTTGGTGTGTGCTTGTGTCTCAAACTGGAACAGGAAACCAAATCTCTTTCTATAAAACATGAACATAAAAACTCTGCCCTTATTGTTTCCACTTTCACAGGGGTCCTCCTTTCTTTGCTATCCATGTAGAAAAGAAAAAAAAATCTAAAGCATCTTTGCTATTGTACTAGAACTAAAAACAAAAAAAAAATTTGTTTTGCTCACCTTTCCCTCTCTCACCTGTGAGCACACAGCCATTGCTTGACAAAATGTAGCGCAAACACACAGCATGGCATTTCTCCTGCAGGTTTGCTGTCTAGAGTTTCCTCAATTAAGCCAAGGACTGGTTTCCTACAGCTGCTTACCAGTTCAACCCTTGAAGCACAGCTCATCTTTGACAAAGTCCCAAGATGCTGAATGTGGTACCAATCTCAGCCTGCATGGCCAACACCAGCTCTGGAGTCTCTTGAACAGCGACACACACTGTGAAGAATATGCCTCAAGATGCTCACTCAGAGAATTTTTGTTAATTTTATTATATATTGCCCAAACTACCATTTAAAACAAAACTTTTTAAAGACAGCAACTTTCTCCTTTTTTTTTTTCCAGAGGAATTAGTCTGAGGCCTTGCACGCTTTCCCACGCTCACAGATTGCGGGTTATAAATGCGTGGGAGTAATGCAGTTTCGATCAGTCAGGTAGGCTGGGTTTCTGTTAGCTGCCTGCATACCTTTGAGCCCTATCAGCACACAGTGATCAGTGGAATTCCTGGCATTTTTGTCATAGCATCAGAGGCAGTACTTTACAGAGTAAATACCAATGACCTGCTGTTCTGTCAGGGCTCTGTACTTACCTTTTATTTTCAAGTCAAAGGTTAGGCCTATTTATGTAAATCCTCAGCCATAGGCCAAGTAATCTGACCTCCTGGTTTTCATTCTCCTAATTGTTTCAGGTATTTTTCTTGAAAAGTTTGGTCAGTTAAAGCTTGGGATCTTTTTTTAAGGTGCCTTTGAAGGGCTCTAGGGGCTTTCATGGCCCACCCAGTTTGCAAAGTGGAAACATCAGTGACCTGATGCCCTGGGCACTTATTTAAAATTCATTACCAGGAAATAAGGTTTTGATATATAGCCCCTCTATGGTGAAGAATATTTTAGGGAACATATGTATGCCATTTTTTACTTTGGATTATGTGATCTCTGAAGCCACATAGAGAGGCAATAATAAATTATATTCCTGTTTGCCCTTCATTTCTAATAAGAACGTTTTCAGCTGTAGATAGTTTTGACTTCCCACATGCTGGCCACTGCTTACAATTCCTTTGTTACTTCACGCTTGGCCGTGCCATTTTATTCATAAAAGGGTGTCCAAAGCAGTATAACAAGAAAAAGAAATTTATTGGGTTTTTTTCAAGCCTTTTCTCTGAGATTCAGCCATGCTTATATTCTAAGATTAAAAAGCAAGATGAATATCCTCTGAATAAGAAAGAAATACAGCCAGTTTACTCATACGTAGAGGAGTACAGCTATTCTAGATTTTGTCCCATCACCCCTGGGCATGGAAGCAACATATTTCCATATGACCAAAACCAGCCACAGATAGCTTCACAGGGGGAGTAATTCTCTCCCTTCTTCAGGTATATTAAAACTAGAAACACTTATCAGGTCACTGCTTTCACTTCTGACCGTGGGTAAATCACATAAAATGCATGCTATCACATCTCAGTATTTATTTCTTCCCTAGCCTTCCTCCTATTAAGCGTCACTTTGAGGTATGCACTGGAAAAGAATAATTAATATAATAATAATAATAATAATAATAATAATAATAATAATAATAATAATAATAATAATAATAATATATGGTGCTGATACCAGAGCTCATGCTACCATCGGAAAGCAGCAGCTCTGAACTGGAATTTGGCTTCTGCATTTTAGATCTGTGAAGATCTAAAAGCACAATCAGAGCTGAAGTTTCAGCATCTGGGGCACTCATTATGCAGCTTATTCTCCAGGTATATTCCTTTTAATTATTGGAATAGTCACTTGTCTGCTCTTGGTGAAAAAAAACAGGTTAAGTGAAAAGCACCACTTACTTTCTTCACTGCTATGTGCTACTGCCTTGAAATACAATGTTCATTTTTTCAGCCTTCAGGTAACTACAGCCTCATTCTGGGGGGAAAAATTCCTGCATTCCATACCCAGCAACAGAGGAACACCGAGGAAACGTTAAGGAAGTCATTAGAAGTTAAAACACATAAGCTGGGATAGAGTTAGCAGAAATTGCTATGGCAAACAGATGAGCAATGGAGACACAAAATAATGACAATGGCTGGCAAATGGAAGTAAAGTCAAACTGTCAGAAAAGGTGAAATTACAGTCAGGGTCTCAGGCCATCACAAAATGTGGAACCCATACTCAAGAGAGAAATTGTACATTGGGACTTTTCCCCACCTCTCCTGATTTCACAGGCTACTTCCCACTATGAGCCACAATTGCTGAATATCTCTGCAGCAACGGCAACTGTTACTTACAAAGCAAATTTTGAAAATACTTTGACTCCTTTGAACTGAAGGAGATGTTGTTGTTTGGTAAGGCAAGTTCCCAGGGGACACCATTTGAGACCATGCTCTGAAGCCCTGTTTTCTACCAGTTCTACCAAAGTGCACATTTCTGTTGATACTTGTGACCTCATAAAGAAGATGGGAGCAAATCATTACCATCCTGATGTCTACTTCTTTTCATACATAGATATCTTCTAACATTTCTAGCATTAAATGGATGTGACTGCATAGCCTGCCTATGCCCAGAGAGGATGAGTGATGATCTTAAGATTCACCAGCATTGGATAAGGCCAAGATATTGGCACCAACCCATTTTTCTTCCCAAGATGTGCCCAAAACAAGTCAGCATTAACTCAGTTACATGGCAGGGAGTCTTTGTACTTCTCTATATGCCCCTGTTGTTTTGACCTGAGAAGGAGACATCAGGGTGGTGAGATTTAAGCCTTCCAAGCTGGGAACTCACAGCATTTCACAGACCCAAATGGACACATGCTGATGAGTGCAGAAGTCCAGTTAAAGAGTCAGGTAAATGCGGATATAAAATATCCAAGGGGACTGAAGATCTGTAAGTGGATGCAATGGAACAGGTTAAATTGCTGTAAGGCTCCCCAAGAGCTCAACCAGCCCAAGTCCTGCAATTTCCTTCTCACCCCAGCCACAAATTCCAGCAAGATGTTGTGTGCCAGTACCAGGACTTGCTATGATCTTACTATGAGCTGGTTCAGGGAGTCAAACCAGGTAAAAAGTAACTCTGCAGAAAAAGCTGAGGCCTTAAAGAAGTTTAGTTCCCTGAACTGGCTCATGACATGACCATGCAAATATCAGTGCTGGCAAGAAGAGAGGGAGCAAGGTGCAAGACCAAAGCTCTGACTTGGACCTGAATCAATTTGGACATGAGCCCTTAAACGAAGAGCTAAACTAGTCTGTGTAACGTCACAAGCATGAAATAATTCCCCCAACTACTGCTCACATTCCTATTTACACAGCAATCCCCTGCTTCAGAAGAGTGCACAAGGACACATCTTTCTGAGGCAACAAACGTTTTTCTTCCATGCAGAATAAACCCATTCCACACACTGCTCGAACACAACCTGCCTGACCCTTAATTTTTCTACTGGGCCCCTAACTAGATATAAAAACTGAACTCTGAGGGCTCTTCAGCAGGGCTTGAACAGCTGACCAGATCTCTGCCAGCCTTTAAAGGCTTTTTGAAAGACAAAAAGAGTATTCCAGTTCAGCTCAGTTGGGCTTGCTAAACCACAGCATTCCCAACCAATTCCAGCAGGTTTTGACTCAGCACTATTGTTCTTAAGCACATGGTAGACACAACTTACTTGCTTCCCATTTTGTTGTTTTGTTTTGTTCTAAAGAATTGCCTCACATTCCTCACTAATTCCTGGTGGTGTTTCATGGGATTTTGTGCTTTAAACACACAGCTGTCAGAACGAACAATTCTTCTACAGATATTTCCCCTCTGTAGTTGTCCCTTTTCTCTTTAGAGAAAGCATGATCCTATATCACTTTTGACTAAAAGATATGTGATCCTTGACAGCATCTTGGCCTTACTCCATAAAAGCACACTGTTTTATTTACTGTCCAGGTAAGCCTGCCTGGGAGATATAGGTAGAGATATAAGGCATTTTTTATTGCTATTTCCTTTAGCATTGAACAATTTTAATGTAGTTCCATCAAACGTCCACCTTCATTCTACAAGTCAACTGATGCTTCCCTACTTACTCTTTCTGATTTTGTGATTTTGTGGTTTGCAAAGCCAGCTGTGTGACATGGTGCACCACCTACCTCCCCACTGACTGGGTTATCCTGTTTAAAATGCCATCGTGACCCTTAGTGCTTCACACGGTGCTGTGACAGCAGCAGTTTTGTCTTCTTGGCCAAAGACACAGAAAGATGTACCCCACGTCCTGCTGCGGCCATTTTGCACATTTCCCAAGCAACATTTTGTACACTTCCCAAACACAGAGCAGATCCCACAGTCACAGAATATAGCCTTGGGATCCTCAGTGCTGCAACCCAAAGAGCCCAGCAGGGCTCAGAGGAGATGCAGGCCTGGTCCCCAGCATGGCCCCTGGCCGGGCCTTGTGAGGCCTGCTCCCACAGCCATCCCAGCTGGTGTTTGCTGCCCCACAGCTCCTTCCCTGTCCGTTCCCTTCTCCAGGGTACACCTGGCATGGTGCAAACTGGCATGTCCACACAAGCAGACGTGGCCAGGGGCCGTGTGTGTGTGTGTGGTGCATGGCAATGTACAAACAGCCCTTGTGTCCAGGACAAAAACCTCCCCTCAGAGAAGGTGTGAGGACAGCGCGAGTGGAAATACCTGTGCAAGCTTGCATAGCTGCCTTAATCCTGTGACACAGCCTCTCTCAGTTCTTGGTCTGAACACCCTCCCTACATCCACATGCCTTTCCTCTCTTTCACTCTCTGCCAGTGGCCTCAACAACCAGTCTGGGCTCCAAGCAGAAGTTCACACACAGGAGAACTGGAATGGTTTCCAGCCCTGTCTTCACACTGCTTGGCTAGGGTGTGAAATGAGGCTTCGTTCTCAGGGGAGGAATTTGGGTCACAGTCAGGGATGGAGTGACCTACTTCAGTATCCTTGGGAATTACTTTTACTCTCCATTTCTGACTCAAGAGCCATGCCCAGACAGATGTATTACCACAATATTGCAACTGCCCTAATGAAACCTGCCAGCCCTGACTGATCTTGGCATCCCTCCTAATACCCCTGGAACCATTCACCCCTCCTGGCTGGTCTGCTGGCATGGGAATAGACAGAGCATCTCAGCAAACCTCACCAGGCCATCTTTGCCCTTTGGATCAGCCCATTACAGAGGGATGTTTCAGCATATGCAATGCAATTACGTCAATATCAAGACGCAGTGGATTTCTCTCCAACACAATTTCATCAAATCAAGAAAAATGTCCTAATTCCTACAGTAAGTTCTCTCCCTTCCCCCTCAGACACAGCCTTTACCTTCTCTACTCAGCAACCCACTCACAGGATTGCTGATAGCTACTAATTAAAAAGGTTTTCAACCGACTGCAAAACTGGACTGAGTGAAATGATGAATATCACTGCTGTAGATATGAATTTTAATTTGGATTTCTGAAATAGGCAATTACAGTTTATATGTACTTGTATGTATATATATATATATATATATATATATATGTATATATGTACACACATACATACATATATACACAGACATCCTTACTTATATGTTTTTGGATATTACACAGAGCATGGCCCTCCCATGGATGGGTATGAAGAAAAATACCAAGCTTGTGAATTCAAATTTCATATGTCAAGTGGAAAATGAAGAATATTTAATCCCTTAAAAATGCTCTTTCCACAGAATAGGAAAAGTCCATTTTCCAGGATTTGCCCAACTCTGCCAAAGGGCAATTTCATCCATCCTGTCCTCTATTGACAAGATCACAGCTCTGGACCCTCTCAGCTGAGAAATCATAGTTGAAAGGAGCTGTAGTTTTGAAGCTCAGAGCCAGAGGTAATAAGTCTCTGAAAAGAGACTAGTGTTAACTCTCACTGGATGACTCAGGACATTTCAGCTTTCTCCTGAAGAGCTTTGGATTTAATCTGTACATGTTTTCACACCCAGAAATGAAGCAGATTCAGCAGCTGAAGTCTGGTCTGGATGGCTGTAAAAAATGATTGAAATGCAACTTGAGTGAACCCTAGAGGCTCATTATACAGAAGATACCCTCTTCAGTAGCAACTGGAAATATCATGCTTCTGTTACAAAAAATACACAGTCCTTCTTCTTTGAAGCCAATTTCGAAAACAATTTTTCAAATAAGAAAAGAGAAATTTTGTGAAAAGAAAAGAAACTGCAGTTCACTGGGACCTGGCAGAACTGACTGCAGCATTGCACAGACATAACCCATCCTGTTTATAAAGAGACAAAATGTCTCTTCAAAAAACCTTCCTCCATTCATTTGTACACGAGCATGGTTTACACCCCCACTCTAAAGACTGAGCTTCATTTTCATAAGATGTTTTTCTGCCTCCTCACAATGGATGTCCTTCCATTTACTGCCCCCTTAAAAAAAACAAATATATCAAAGAGGTATATTTTTTTATATTTGTTTTCTATCTGGCTATGAATTATTTTGTTTAAACTGGTAGGCCAGAAGCAGATTTTTGGTTTTCTAAAATCTTATCACTCAAATCTTTGTCAATGCAAAATGAGCAAGAGAAGTGCCTCATTATGAGGGTTTTTAGGGAGGAGAGAGAAATGGAGATTGCTTTCTAAAATCTGGTTTTGATTTGTCCCAGAGGCAAATTAGCTTTCTTTCATTCCAGCAAAGCAAAGTGTAGAACCATTCCATCACTGGTCTCTTTTTAAAAGGATTTCAACAAGAGATATGAACTGTGCCTTCATTTTCAATCTATAGAAGAGTTGCGGAAGTGTTTCTTTAAAGGAAAGAGGCGTTAAGAAATGTTATTGAAATGTGGGAAAATAAATAACTTTTATCCCTCATGATCAATATCAGCAAAGGTGAGGAGACTGTCAGAGGCCTAAATCTGAGGCAGAGCTGAAACTCCCCCTGTTGGCATCTGGTGGGCCGCGCCTGAAAACCATCTTTCCTCTGTCTCCACAAACCTTTGGGGGTTCATTTCCAATGAACAGGTACAAACCCTCAGTTATTTGCTCCTTAATGCCAGCCAGGAGAGAAATTAGCCAGATCCTCTGAAATCTGTGCTGCTGCTCCTCCCTGTGCCTCGCACTTGGCGAGCTGTGATATCTGAAAGTGGAATAAACCTACGTAATGGAGCAGGCTGGTGATGAGAAGCTGCAAAGTAGGAAGGAAAATTAACCACACGGTGCAGCTCAGTGAAAAATAAAACATTGAAGGAAAAGATGCCTCCAGCCATCCTGAGAGTTGGGGAGAAAGGAGCAGTGCCTGCTCAGTGGAGATGACAGGTATCAGGCAGTGCTTTTGCTAGCAGCCCATGAATTTATCCTTGGGTTCACAGGGCGGTGATGGCACTATCAGTTGGTTCATCCATCATCAGAAAAAAAAAACCACCACAAATAAACAAATTGATCTATGGAGCTGGCCCCTATCCAATGGCAGAAAAAAAATTAGAAAGAGGAAGAATTACACATGTTAGTCTGGCTATGGGTAGCAAATGAATCTATCATCAAATCCAGCTAATAAGCCCACTGACTTAGTGTCAGGGAAGCTACATATCCTGGAGGGATTCTTCAGGGACTGAGTTTCAGTCATCCTGCCAACTGCATTTGCTGTCATTTGGAGCAAATTCCTACAGCCCTTTCTCTTTTTTTTTTTTTTTTTTGCCAGTCATAATTAACTTCCCAGACCATCTTTATGCACATGGATCAGGGTTAGCACAGGCAGTGCTGTTTGCCTGCAGACTGAACATATGCTGTGGGTCTTCTTGTTCCCTCCTTTGTACCTAATGGCTCTTCTAACTCTCAAAATTCAGAGTAATGCATCTGACGATGCCAAGGACAAGAACTAACAAGACTTTTAGCACTGCAGAGCCAATACAACTGTGAGGAAACAAATCAGCACCTATTCTTCTCTGTGGAACACAAGCACCTATATCTGCTCACCTGCTGAGAGTAGAAATATTACTTTTGACATTGATGTCAAAACCATAGAGCGACTGTTTGATGGTTGAGTGTTTCTAGCATTGTTTGCCATACAGAAGTGTTTGCTGTTCCAAACATGTTGTAGAAATTGTTGTAATAAAGTCTGCTTTGTATAAAATAATATCTCCATGACACGGCTGAGTGAGGAATTTATGTGCCTGTGGAGAGGGGTGGACAGCATAGACTCAAAACATGCAAGACCTGTGAGGAGACCTCTCACCCCTCTCACAAAAGGCAGCAGACACCGAGGATTGCCTTAAGCCATGCCTGGTTTATTCTTTGCAAGAGAAGGAGTATTTTGCAGTTAGGGTCAAACTCTGATCCTCAATAAACACTGAGTGTGTCCTTTCCTTTACACAGTCCTACTGACCTAAGTGCAGACTCTCAAGGAGTGGAGTGCTACCCACAATGACTACAGATGGCAGGATCTCATTCTGCTGTATTGACCCTGCAATTCTGCAGTTCCTGCTGTATCTGTGCTATACTAGCAGGAGGTCTGCTCTGATCTTTCTCTTCTTGTGAAATCATTATCCCAAGAAAAGCTAGATAGTTATTAAATATTAATTGAAATTAAACTCATACATGGAGTTGTTCTGACAACTCATTTTAGTGACAGCAGAATTTTGTTCCTGCTTTTCACATGAAAATGTGAAGAGACTACAAGAGTGTTTCAGCACTGCACAAAAAAGCAAATATCATTTGTGTCTGTTCACCCATGACAGGAAGAGTTAACCACAGGCACGCTGCTCCACAATGTACCACATCATGAGCAGGAAGCCAGCTTCAAGCATCCTTTACACCATCACTGAGTTCAGCAGCACTGAGTTTCTCACCTCTGTGCAATGGCCCTGTGGCCTCCCCACTTCATGTTTGTGACTCAAGTGGAGCACACACATGCTACAGGCACCTGGCAGAGCCCTAGGGAGCTCACTCATCACTCCCCTCCTACAGCATTTCTGAACTGCACAAATCCCCATATGGACCTTACCCATCATGGAAATCATATTTAAAACAGTCTTTTAATGATAAATCATTTGTGGGTGTGCTTGAAGTTCTTCTTAAGCCCTCAGCAAGCACAGGGGTGACAAAGGCACAGGGAAAGAGCAGTGGATGTCAGCAGGGTGTCAGTCACAAGTGGGATCACCAGTGGCTGCCTGGGACAGGAGCTCCCTGCAGAACAGCCTTTGGCAGCTGGAAATCCTGGCTTTCCTACTGGAGGCCACCTTACAGAGATACACTATTCAACACCTGTAGAAGCATCTGTGAAGTGACCCAGGTTCAGCTCAGAGGCATCAGCTGTTGTTGTCCCAAGATGCTGATGTGTCAGAAGGATGCCATCCACAGCCCTGTGCATCCCCAGTGCCACAAAGAAAAAGACATAGAGAGTCCACCATAGAGAGCAAGGCAGTGGGCAGCACTTATAGCAGCCCCTGAGGAGGCTGCTGGTCAGGATTTTCCTTCCTGGGCATCATCTGCAGCTCAGCACATTGATTCAAAACTCACTCAGATGTGAGGTGCTCCAGCAGCCCCGTGATGCAGCTTCCTCAAGAGCAGAAGCTCCAGCAGGTTGGTGTGCTGTGATAGTGAAGCTCTTCTCTGAGCACAAGCATTAATGCCAGGAGGGGAGCAGTCACAAACAATTTGAACGTGGTTTCATGCTCTTTCATGAGCTACACACAGTGACAAATTTCCTTTGAGCATCCCTTGCATCCCTACCAAGCTACCACTGGTCTGGCTTTAAGACCAACTGAGCATCCACTCTCTTTTCTCAAATGCATTTTCATCAAAATGCCTACTTTTGCTTTAGGATTGCTTTGAATGCTAATGCCTTCATCTTTATTTCTTCAGAACAAACTGTTCGTAATTTCACAGGTTTTGTTCTTTTCTGAACGTGCTATCTGCAAATGGATTAGCTTTACTTTCAGCCTCAAGTGTTTCTGTGCAGGCATTTCAAAGTGAAAGAACTTTGGAAAAACAATTTTCTGGAGTGCTTCAAGAAAACAAAAAATCACATGAAGTTACTTTGAATTATTGCTTTGTATTAAATAACTTCAATGCTTAAAGCTGGAATTTTCAAATGTTCTTCTAACTGTTCATAGAGAGAAATACATAAAATAATACTTCTTAATGCTTTCACTTGTTCTTTAGTCTCAAATCAAGTTCTCTAAATACTCACAATGGTATGCTTTATTCATAAAAGGTGAAATTCATTCATTCTGCATAAATCCTTACTCATCAATCAGGGCAACAAGTAGGAAATGGAGGGAAGATAAACTGCACCGTTCAAAATAAGCAGACTAGCAGCGTGATTCAGAGCATTTAAAACTAGGCTCCTGTTCTGAATCACCCTCTAGAGAAGTCTCTCCTTCTCCAGTAAATACAGGGGAGTTTAGGAGGCAAGTCTCCTTTGGCTGAAATAAGCCACTGTGAATTAACCCTTCCACTCAGACCATAATTTTCTTCAGAAATCCATAATGTTCAGCTTCTGGATCCTCTCTTTCCATAACTTCACTGTGGGGTTAAGTCATTTAGAAGGACTTCTCATTTTCCTGAATGTTGCAGTCATCCTTGAAAGACGTAAAACACAATCAGCAGGGGGAAAAAATGAAAACAAAGGAAAAAGTGAGAAGAGCTGAATAAACAATAAAAATATCAGTGCCAAAGGACATTAGTCTTTTTTGTCTGGGGCACCACAACACATGAGGTCTTTCCCTTGTTCCTATTGCAATAAGAAATGAAGAAAACTTGCCTGCAAATATTTATTTCTATTTAAAATACATTAGTTTGGCCATATTTGCAGTCAATATGTATCCACTTTACTTGATCGTTCCAGCACCCACATTCCACTGAGCTGTATATTTAACAGTAAAATTCACAATTTGCACTGCTTGGTGTGCTACAGAAGCCATTCAATCAGAGAACAGAAATTATTTGACCACAAATTTGCAACTGTAAATATTTATATCTAAGCATTCGTAAATGATGTGCAGTACAAGAATAATTGCCAAATCAATTCAAAAGGCAAAACTGAATAAATTAATGCATCTATGAATTATTCATAAATTTTACCTTCTCATATAGCAAGTTCATTATTTCTCTGTGTAACAGTAAGCAGCTAATATGTCTGAGTGCATTTAAAATATCGATTAGTCTTTTGGATACACTATTCAGAGCTTTTAATCAACAGAAGATTTCAATAAATATTAAACTTTCATTTAGGGAAAATACGAGAAATCTTGGTTCTAGGGATAATGCATGCTTATTCCAGAGTATAAGTAAAAAGGATTTGCAATTTATCCAAAATATCAAGAGAATTTTCCATAGCTATTTTAGCTCAGATGAGTGTAATAATAAAGTGTTCAAGAATTAATTGGCCAGGAATCTTTCAGATTTGATTAATCTTGGGAAGATCAATCCAAAAGACAGAGCTTGACTGTTCCAAACAGCTACACACTGTGGAGAGAAGCCCTAATTTTCTCTAAAGAAAATCTCACGCTTCTCTTGCAAGGAAGAAAAGCCCAAGACACATCTCTTATACCTTGGCAAACCTGGGAAACCCTGTGAATGGCTTGGAGACAGGAAATGAGAGCAGCTCCTGGAGTTGTTCCACTGTGAGATGGGGCTCAAGGACTGACGAGGGATGTTGGCCTCACCTCAGCTCCTTGCCCCAGAACTGGGTGTGGGTTTCATGGCACAGCCTTGGTGACAGCACATGTGTGCTCATGGACCCAACGCATCTCAAGATCTGCCACTGCTGCCCCTGACCTTCCCTGGGGACTGTGCATTACATTCTGTCTCTGACTTCAGGCAAGAGCTAGGAACAGCAGTGCTGTAGGTCTGTAACTCGAGCACTACTGGCAGGAAAACCAAGAGCAATATTCTCTCTGGGAGGCATCTTCCTGGTTACTCAGGTACAAACACCAGGAACAAGATTTAGAGTGATGGGGGTTTGTCAGCCAAGTCAGTAAGAAATGCTTTTAAAGCTTTGCAGAGGCTGAGGCTGTTGATACAGATTTTATATTAGATTGGTTTATCCCAATTATTTCCAACTGTTTTCTTGTGTTCTGTTTAGCTGGGTATGTGTTTGCATGGGAGACAGAGAGGGAAAAAAATAGAAAAACATTGCCAGGCACATTTGGCTACCACTGCAGAGAAGGTCCAGTCTCTGATCCTATCTTCAGAGGGAGATGGCACTCTACAGTTAACCATGCAGAAACTTCAAAAAGCAGACTGTTGATGACAGAGGCTGGTTTATGAGACCAGATAGTCCAACCTCACAGGTTACTCTGCAGTATGAGGAGGTGTGTGCATCTGCTCTGCTTAGTAGTTTCAAGTACAGAGATATTTCCAGATAAGACCAACTTATCTCTGCAAACTAAGCAGTGAGCAGAGGCTGCAGCACAGAGGGGATCTGCAGACAGACAAGATGTAGCATCTTAGATTTTGAGAGCCCCATTCAGCTATCCTGCTTCTCCTTGCTTTGCTTCATTTTGGTGGTGCCCTCAGGGAGGCAAAGGAAACATTTTTCAGTGTGCACTTACCTACAAGCAGTTTGAAGTCAAACAGGATTATGCAAGATATGAAGATGTCATAGAAATTAAAGGCCATTTCAAGGCTGTCATCTAGCTCAGCCCTTCTTTCATGAGTCAGGAATAAATATTAATAGGTTATATGTAAAAGAAATTTGTGAAACTCCGAAAGGAAGAGGGTAGTGTTGAGAAGGACCCCTCAGTTAAAACTCACTCCACACTTCTATCATACAGTCTGTTCTGCCTCCACTGAAAACAATCTGAAATTTCCTTTTGCTATAAAGCTTTAAACCAAGCTCTTAGCAGCTAAGATGGATAGCTGAGCTATTGTCAAATTTGTGCAATACATGACACACAGGTAAGAAGCTCTTTCTGTGTAAGTGTGTATTGGCTAAATAGTTATGTAGAGATAAGGAAAGCATAGGGAAACTAAGGAAGATATCTGTATTTCTGTATTGAAATTTCTTTAAGAAAAGAGAAAATCAGAGTCTGTGTGCAAGATCACTTTTAGCTTGGTCCCCACTGCTTTTAATAAAATGCAGAAATCAAATTAATTCAATATAAGAATCATGTGCTCATCATCAATCCATGTCATATGCATGGATTGCCAAGTCATATGAATGGATGAAGCCACAAAATGTTACCTTAACCTGGGTGGATTTCCTTAGATTCCTCCAGACAATGGGAGCCCCAGGAAGACTTCCTGGGATGTCCTCTGCAGCACCTCTTCTCTCTCCACAGAAAAATTCACTCTCACAAAGCAAATCCAAGGAGAGGAGGCACCCCATGCTGCACATGGGCTTTAAGAGCTGTTACACTAGGTCTGCACTAATTCATTCAAAACAAAATTGGAGATGTCTTTAGGCTGACTGCCATAGGCCAACCTTCCCAGTTGAATGCTTCATTTTACTAAGAGCTAGCTATAATGAATGAGTTGGCTTTGCAAAAATAAATGGAGCATCTACAGAGAGGATAAATGGCCATCAGACCTAAATGAGGCATTTATCACAGAAGTACTGGTAAAGAACATTTAAGACTACCAAACTATTTAAAATTCAACTTCAGCCTAGGGTGAAATTCCCACTTTTTTTCAATACCATGCTGCTGACTAAAAGAGTATTGTTCCACTCTCATCTCTAAACCTTCCTCTCCCATACTGCTGCTTAGCAGACAGTACCCACCTGGCATTTGTACTCTCCCTCCTAAATGTCACAGTTGGTACATTGAACATCCTTTTGCTTATTCACCTATTCATCTCTCTGACAAGTTCTCTATTCATCTGCCTGTCTGACCAAGTTCATTTTGAACTCCGATTGTGTCCTTCAGAACATCTTGCAACTCCACCAACTGAAGTGTCAAATTTTAAAAGCATCTCTTCCATCAGTCAAATTGTTTGTAAAAAAGATAGGTATTTTTGCATCTTATTGTACATCAGAAGTAGCACAAGATATATTAGAAACCTTCCATCTTGATAGCACTGACTTTGAGGATAATTTCTAGTCATTTGTGAAACTGGCTGACAGTGATTATCATTTGACATCCCCCTGAGCAAAATTAAAAAAACATGGTCATATGGAGTGCAGACCAGTTGCATTTTTCATGGAGTCTGGAGACCATTCGGGGCAGGAATGTAAGGAATCCCCTGACTGAACTTGATTTGTGAATGTGTTTGAGTTTGCAAATCCCCATTTAAAAAATGGACCACATTCTGTCATCACTGGCCCAGGGAGGAGCTCTGTCATGGCAAGTGTGAGGAATGGCCAGAGCCAAATGTTTTGCACATTCACTTGAGGAGGAAACAGAAAAAACCTTCAGCTGTTTATTTGAAACTATAAAAGCCCTGCACAGTCACAGAAACAAAAGACTTCAGGTTACCTTTCAATCACTGGTAATGCATGTTAATGACAAACCACATATGTAGCATCACTGCTGACCCTTCACTGGGTTTTTCCAGCCAAGAACATTTTATCCAGGTGACCTTGCCAGGGGGATTAATTACAGTGCAGGCTTCCCCCCCCCCATCTTCAGTGTATAAAGCCAAGTGGGAGGCCAGAACCCCAGAGAAGTATTTGAGAAGTGTGAATATTTGTTAAACCTTTTTTAAGCTTCATTTTTGTTCAAGGGCAAATTACAGCACAGCAAATCTCTGGAGTACTTCTTCATTTTGTTCAGCCTGAGCACAGCAATACACAGTTTCTGGAAACCTGCAGTTCCTGATGAATACCAGGAAGATTTTCAAGTTCCCTATCAGACATGTATTAATTTGATTCAGCCCAAGCTTGGGTGAAAGTCTCTAGCTAGAAGAGAAGGAGCTGTAGCAGTCACACACTGATTTTCCCCACTGGCATGTCCCACTCTCTGGGCTAACCCAGTTTCTTGCTGGTCCCATTGGCAAAATGCTCCGTGTCATCCCTCATGTGGGGTGGACAACCAAAATTTTCCCATTCCACAGCTGTCAAAATTAAGAATATTTCTCACTTTCTTTCCAAGGTATTTCCTCTGCACACCCTGCTGTACCTCCTGCCTTCCTCACTCCTTTCCTCTGAAACATGCACATGGGGACACCCTTCCTTTATGATCTCTCTTCTCCCTATAGTCACATCTTTTAACTTTATGTTTGGGGTTTTTTACCCAAAAATTTCCAGAAAAGATCTGATAATACACAAACCCTAACTATCTTTCCAAGAGCAAATTGCTGTAAGACAGATATCTACTGAAGCAAGTGTTCCTCTGATTTATCACCCCACTCCCTCATTCCTATTGCTCACTCCTACGACTGAGGCTGTACAGACCCAGTAATCCCTACAAAGAAAGAGCTTGACCTTTATATTTCCCAATAAAGGATGTAGAAAGCTTTGGTGCAATTTCATCAGATTTTCTTCAAATACATTATCCTATCCCTACAGACACCACACAAGAACTGAAACCACAGTGAAAGGTTTTGCTGCTGGAGGTAGATTGCTACTTAATAATGGGTGCATGCACATAGATAACTGAGCCAAAGCTGAGATTGTTTGATTAACCATTAATTTTCAGACTTGCTAGAAAGCAGTTTCAAAATCACTAAGAATCACAACACTGATTTGAAATGGAATCAGAACAAAAGTCTTGCTATCACCATGGATACAACAGATGGGGACCCAGCATCTAAGCAAAAACCCTGGAACTTCATACTTACACTGTTGAGCAAAATAGATCACTTAATATTAATATTTAGAATATGTCCTGCTTATAAATAAAATGGTAATCAACATACAAAGCAAATCTTGATCTGTTTTTTGTTGCAGTGCAAGCATTCATCATTAGTTCTTTTTTTTTTGCTTGTGTACTGCCTGTGACATCAACACAATGCAACACAACAGTGAGGTAAGCTGATAGTGGTGTTTCAAATGCAAAGTAACTACATGATACTTTAAATTATTTGAGAATAACTATAATTTTCTTGTATTCCCAAAAAAGCCTGAATCAGCCAATTCAACACTCTGATTTAACATAAATATTATTTATTAACTTTGTTAGGACCCACATTATAAAAATATTTAGACACTTTACTCACAGAGATTTTGGTGAGCTTTAGGTATTTGAATGCCTTTATTAGTGTGGATCCCTGACTTTGGTTTACTGTCAGTGATGGATCAAAACCAGTGGAATGCTGATGGGTATTTGGTCTTGTTCCAGCCTCAGCACTCTTTACAACTCTATTATCATTTTTCCTTCACTGACACCTCCAGAGCCTTGTGGAAGATCTCATCTGCAAGAGCCAGTGCAGCTACAGGCACACAGTGCTAATTGCAGAAAGCAGGCACAGCTGAAGGGTCAGGAAGGATTTTTTCTGTTGCTTTCATGCAAAATTTCTTTTAAAAAGCATAAAACGCCTCAGACTGAACTAAGTATTCGTTAGCCCAGAGTTCTGTCTTGGACAGTGACCACACAGCCAGGAAAAGGTGCAAGGACAAGGTAAAAATGGCATGGATTTAATTCAACACACTTTCCCAGTTTCTGGTGATTTCTTAAACTAGAAACAGCTTTTGCTGATACTTCTTGACAAGATCTTCTGTGATGTCTCTAAGTGCCTTCTGAGCATTGAATTAACACTGTCCTGTGACAGGGGATGTCACACTTCCCTATGACATGGAATTCAAATCCTTATGAAAATACTGGGCTTAAATGATGTTTCTACTTCCCTCAGGTTGATGGCTCTCTCAATTCCAACATAATTTTTTATAACCAGATACATCACAAACATATAGACTTCATAGAGCCACAAGGTGGTTTGGCTTGGTTGGTTTTTCAAGATCATCCAGTCCAGCCCCCTTTCAATCCTCTTTCAAATGCCTTTCAATTTAGACACCTGAAATTGAGGGCTAAGTCCATCTGCCCAGATGTGTTCAGGCAATTGCAAGCAATTCTAGCCCAGAAGCCGTGGTAGCTACATTTGTTCAGCCCAATATTACAGATAAAAGTCCTTCTCTGCCTCCTTTTCTCCCCATAAAATTTCACCTGAGACCCAAAAATAACTTTCTGGATAACAGAAATTGGTACATTGCCACAAAATGTTTCCACCTCAGCAAGCTATCATTTCTGGCAACAAACAACCTCAAACCTATTTAGTGAGGAATTTCAAAGAAGCTGTAATGAATTACTTAACTAGGCTCCCCAGGCCTTGCTCGTGGTTCAGTAAATGTGCTGATCTCTGCCTGATGGCACTTGGCTTAGTTTTTGTATCCCTGAAAAATAAACAGAAGGTTTGCCAGTGGCTTTGGTGAGAACAGATTGAGGCTATAAAGAAATCAAGACAATTTCCTTCTGGAAACCGGTAGCTTTCTGTTAATAGAGGAATCCAGAGGAAGAGAAAGCAGCATGACCTGTGGAAAGATTTCATTATCTCAAAACATCCAGCCTTTTGAAAAGGAGGACTTGTAATTAAAATGCGGAGATTGAAAAAAAAAAAATCTCTGAGTGTGCATAGTAGCAGCCCTGGAAGCAGCTTCCATGGGCCAGGAGAGGAAGGCAGGGAAATGGCAATGGGCACTGAGCCACAAAAGTCCTCTCAAAGGCTGAAAGTGAGGGTTGAGCTGTGCCCTCTGCCTGGAGCCCAGCAGGATCAGTGTCCAGCACCAGCTGGGCTCACACACTGGCTGGTGTGCATTTTCTAGGGAGAGTCTGATGAGGATATGAGAAAAAAATGGATATTTTTCCTAAAGTCCTCTGCATCTATTTTCAATGAAGAAAGGAAGCAAGAAAACCTGCAGCTGCTGAATGTCAGATGCATCAAATCCAGGGCTGATAGTACAGCTTTTTGCAACTTCTTTCTAGCCTAATTTTGCACTAAAAATACATTATGCCATTTCCTAAAAGGTTTCACGAATGCTTCTAGTGCACCAGGAAGTGAATAATGTTCTTTATCCTGACCAAAAAAAGTCTCAGTTCCTCATTAACCTTTTCACAGGATGTAATCTCCTGTAGTTCTGCAGAAGAGATGTTGCCTAGCTGGGGTATTCTTGCTTCCTGTTATTTCATAGCCCTACGGGGAAATAAACAGGGTTTCGAAGAAAAAGAAAGGAAGTGAAAATGGCAAGGGAACAACACAAGCATCTCTATTATTTTTCTACAGCAGGTTATCTCTAGATTGCTGTGCCATTGCCTCAGGTTTAAAGAAACCCAAGGAGAAATCCAACAATTCACACACAGTCCCAACTGCTTCATGAGATTGTATCTGCATCAGATGGCATTTAAAGCCCATTGTAGACAGAGTATGATCACACAGGTTCATATCATCCATATCATTTATGCAGCAACATGAGAGGGACCACAATATCAGATAACTCAGGACCCCCAGTGCAGGGAGAAATGATGAGGACTCCATGATATCAGGAGGCTAATTAATTACTGTATTATTCTATACTATATTGCACTACATCTAAACTGAAACTGCACAAGCACTCAACAAAATCTCCTGTCTCCTGACCAACAGTCAGGACACAGTTTGCAGATTGGTCAAGAAAACAAAACACTCACACCAGAATCCAATCAAGAAAATTCCTTCAGGTAAATAATCTTCCAACACATTCCCCATGTTCCAAAACACGGGAGCAGCAAATGAGATAAGAATTGTTTTGATCTCTGTGCTTCTCCAGGAAAAAACCTGAGAGAGAGAGAATTATGTCTCTGTTCAGAGAATGTGAATGCCACACCATGAGCCCACAGATGTACTGAGAGCAGGAGGACAGCAAGGTGACCTCACTGCAGCATCACAGAGCTCCAGGAAGGACCAGCTGGCCCTGACCACAAGGCAGAGCTGCACAGAGGAACTCCCTCCTCCTCCTCCTCACAGATCCTTCACCATCTCCACACTTCAGAACCCCTGAGAAGAGCTCAGGCTGTCAAGTCCTCCTGTTCAGCCCATGGCCTGCACATAAACCAGGTAAATGCTGTGATTCAGTTACTTCTTTATTCTCCCCAGTCTGTTCTCTTCTATAAATGCACCTCCAGCACCTACTGGGATCCCCTTATTCAGCTGCAAGGGGCTCTCAGCTCATTTGCAGGACTCTCTTGCCCTCCCAGGGACATTTTACTGTCAGTCTCCCACACCTGTGAGCCCCAGGAGATATAACCATGCCTGGCAGAGATGGCCTTCCCCTTCCACTACTCATCCTCAGCCATTCACTCACTCCCTGCAGCTCACAGTCACTTGGCTTCCTCCCTCCAGCATCCAAAGCATTCCTAAGCCAGTTTGGGAATTATTTGTAGGAAGAAGTCTCTCATGACTGACACACAAGCAGAGGTTGAACTGTGTGTGGTTTCCCAAGGTGATTGCTGGCTGCAAACAGCTGTATGAGGGGAGGGAGTGACAGAGGCCAGGCAGCCTGACCCTCATCTGAGCTGCACAACCAGACAATTAGCCAGAGTGTGTCACACATCCCTCATCTGCACACAAAGGTATTTCACCCAATAACTTCCTGCGTGAAGCAAATGGAGCAAATAATTAAAGCACCGTGAGCAATCTTACTATTGATGCAATTTTGTCACATTTTTTTCACCCGCTCATCAAATATTAGTAAAAGGCATTCCAGCAGTAAAAGAAACCAACGAAGTTCCAAAAGGTAAGTGGACATGCTGTTTCCAAAAAGTGCTTTTCCACCTTCTTTCAGCCTTTAGAAACCAGAGGGTGTGGAGGATGCTCATGGACACCCAGCAGAGCTGCCCCTTGCCTGTAGCTCCCACCCAGGGCAGGCTGAGGCGACATGCAGCAACCTGAGCAAGGAGCTGGAGAATAAATCACAACAGATTCCAACCCAAACACTTCAAGCTGTACTTTTTTATGGCTCATTCTTCCCCTCTAGCTCCACTATTCCAGTCTCTTAGAGTAGGACATTGCCTTATATTATAAATACATGTTTACCATCCACAGTCAAAGTAGCAGTGAATAATGTTTGATTTTCTCTCTAGCCAATGGGCATCTGCTGCCTAGGAAGTGATCAATGAAGTGATAAAGCTAAATCAGAGTCATACTGTATATTATGAGAAGAGTCACATATCAAAGCTGGGTTCTGAGGTTTCCAATTTGAGCTATTTACTTGATTGTGTATCTTTCTTGATCTTGAAAGGACTCCCAAGAAGCCTAAATCTTACCAAGCTGTTCACCTTCTTGGCATCCTATGGCATTGTGTGGTTTTTATATAAATAAAAACATAAAACCTTGGTAAAAGACCAGAGATTTTGTCCTGTAAAAACACACAGAGTGTGTGGAGCCAAATTCCAGAAACAATATTTTTCAAAATGAAACTCCTGAGGGTTTTGTTGACTAAACACACACATATAAAACTGAGTATTTTTTAGTGCATTTTGAATGCTTAAAATATATTAAAATTAAAGAAAAAGAGAATAGGACTGAAGCAACAAAACACCTCATCCTTTGCATGCACGTTTAATGAAACCAGTATCTCATCCTGGTTGTTTTCTTATGTTGTTTTTGAAAAATGGAAATAATTCCTGCTAACAGGCACAACTGAAAATTAACTGTTCAAGCTCAAATGTTTTCTAAGTGTGCCAAGAACAGACCATAAAATGGGGAAAAAAAGAAAGAGCACTAATTACTTTATTTGTCTCCTAAAACTAAACTAACAAGTAAAAGCCTTTAAAGAACACCGGTCAGAAATACTGATATCAAAGGAAAAGACTGCTGATAATCCTGGACTCATTTGCAATGATTTATTCCATATTTTATTGCACAATTTATAAAAGAGAATTGCAGCAATCGGAGCCCTTGCACTGCTACAAGAGATTAAAAGATTTTCTTATCAGACAACTCAGAATTGTGATGATTCACACCTTCATTATTTCTTGAAACACTCCAGCTTCCTCCAGAAGGTACAGCAAAGGTTTTGCATGACTACATCCCTTAAACTAAACAGTGCTCCTGTCGTTTTCCCACGGTGCTCAGAACAAGCTAGGGGTGAAAGAGTAACCCTTTTAAGCCAGTTAAACAACCATCATTATTTTAAAATAAATGAAGAGGAGCCGAGTTATTTACGACTCTGTGCTCATGTTTTATGCATGCCTTACCTCGGAGACATTTGATAGCCCCCCACAACACTTGGTTGGCTCTAAACTTCAGCAAGCGTTTGCCAAGAAGGTCACATTGGCCTATTCACACTGAGAAAGGTGAGATTTGGAGACACAGGAAAGTAACAGGACAAATGGGAAGACGCTGGAAAATTATTTTTGCTGCCAGGGTTTCCACACAAGCATAAAACCTGGGTCAGGGAGAGCCCTTTCAGCTAAAAGTGAGTGCCAGTACTTGTCACTGCCAGGTTGAATCAAGGACACGCCCAGCCTTGCTGTGCAGGGAGGACAGCCAGGAGAATGAGCTGCTTGCAAGGAATTTCTTGAAATCAGCAAAGAGGAGCCATCCTACCCATCCAGAGTTTCGTGGGAATCCCCAGCCAACCATTAGCACAGACCAGACTGGCCTCCAGAGTCTGCAAACAAGATGGAAACTCAGAACCAGAGAGTAAGCACCTGAAACCACGAGGGGGTGGTCCAGGGGAGACCTTCCTGTTTTGCAAACAGGTTTCTGGAGAGCAAGAGACCTGAGCAGCTGTGCTTGAGAACCAGCTGTACCCAAATGTCTTGTTCTTCACCACTGCTCCACAGCATCCTCGTGTGAAATTATATTTTGGTTCTGTAACAGGGAGATACCTTGTCCAGATGTGGATTTTACCAGGAACATCAGTTCCTGCTTTGGTAAAACCAGGGGAGGGCACCCATGACTTTGCAAAGAGTGATGAGGGGCTGGGTTACAAGTCCTGAGTTAAGGACCGTGTGTTTTAACCCCACATTGCCCCCATTATTAACCTCAAATATGCCCTCAAATAAGTCAAGGAGCTCCTCTTTTCTTTTGTGATCTCTCCCACTACACAATACTGAGCAGAATTTCAGCTGGATAGTGGCAGTCACAGCAGGGATGTGCAGCCTGATGCCCAGACTCAGGGCTGCCATGCTTTCTCCTGCACATAGTCCTGCAGCAGGCAGGGTGAAAGGTCTCCCTATGCCTGAAAGACACAGACATGCCCTGTTCAGGAGGCTGCAGCTCTGTTTTGAACACAAAATGTGCCCAACTACACATACATTGGTATTTCTGTTGTAATCTCATTGATTTGTGTGGTTTATGGAGACTTGGAGCAAAGCAAAACAGAAACACACCTCTGTATCACCTTCTACCCTGGGAACCCCCAAAAAAGGCCTTTCAGTGACTTTCCAAACTCTATTTAAAGTTTCTTTTTAACTGTGAGTTTCATGGGTGAGATATTTAATAGAATGTGACCCCCCTAGCTCATTTAGCTTTGTAGACAGTGCATTGTGCTTGAGTCTCTCATCCATTCATGCACTTGTATTACCTCATAAAGGTATTTTTTAGAAATAAAACATGAATAGGGAGATTTTTTTTTTCTCAACCTTAGCGATTAGCTGGAGATTAGAATTCAATTGAACAGTTTAGTTAAATATGGGTTTGTGTGTGTTGATATGGCTCCCCATTGTCACTGCAGGTATGAGAGGTTTGGCAGTTTCCCAGCTTGGCTCTCCAGTGGGGGTTCATAGCAATTTAAAATGCACTGTCCCACCTTTCAGTAAAATAAAATGAAATACTTCTCAGAAAATGCTTATTGAAATCTTGCCAGTTTTAAGAGAGAGACATTTGCATGAAACTTATTGTTTGTTCCAAAGCTTTACCTTTTTTTTTCTTTTTTTTTTTTGACAGAAATGTCTGGTTTTACTTGATTATATATATGCATATATAGTTGGGGTTTGTTCCCCCTTCAAGCTAGCTCTGAGGAAACAATATTAGAAGAAGAAATAATTAGGGAAGCCAACAGTCAGCTGCTTTCTCTGAAGAATATTGGGCAGATGACAAACCCACTACAACATTTGGCACACTATTTATGGGCAGGAAATTTTAACAGAGAAATGAGAAATGACACTCTGCAAATCATGCTGAAGTTCTATGAAAGTTTTTTTTCCTGCTAAAACTGAAGGACCATAATGACAGACAGACAAAAATGAACTTCTGTGCTTTCTCCTTGTCATGATAGTAACTCATGGTTTTCTTAGTGTGAGATATCTCTTTTCCTGAGCAGTGACAACATTTATAAATGGTACTCTAAATGAGAAAGATCTTTGGAATAACCTGTTCCAGGTTAGGCTATCATTACCAATAAAATACCTCTGATTTGCATAAAACATGTAATTTGAGAGGGTTTTTTCCCCTGCTGATGTAACTCCTTTGCTCTTTTAATTCTCAAAACCACAAAAAATGCTCTCAGAAATATTCCCAGCTGCTCAGGTCATGCTCAGCTGTGCTGATACCAGTTTACAGAGAACACATTTAGCACATTAAGTCTTGATTACATGGCAAAATTAGAGACTCAAACAAACATCTCCTCATGCATTAGGGAGCTGCACAGCTACAGTAAGTCCTGAGGCACGACAGTGGAAGTTCCAGTGGCAAAATATATAAAGTAGAGGCAAAAAAAAAACCAAACCAAATCTCCCTCTGTGTCCCCCACTGAGCAAGCAGCACTTGGTGCAGATGAGCAGCAGGGTGGTGCAGTGTGTGCAGCTGAGGGATGGCACTGTGACACTTCTCCATCCTCTGCCACAGCTCTGCTCTGCCCCTGGAAGTCTGACCTTGAGCTCAGGAAAGCAGGAGCAGAAAAGGCATCTCCATTTCATTAATCCCAGGCCAGACTCTGAAGGAATGTGACGAAGGAAATGCAGATGCACCTCCAGAGCTCTGCAGCACAGCCCTGTTTCCCAAAGATAGGGATCACAGCTGGGGTTGTGTTACCAATCCTGCACCCAGAGATCCTTCCTGCCATCTTCCAGCCATGGCAAGGAAGAGCAGTGATGCAGGGTCAGCTCTGTGGGCACAGAAACCTGACTTCACACTCTCATCTCCTCTATGACCTGACTAACCTAGCAAGTGACAGCCCTGTTATAAATATCCAAGAATCATGAGGTGGTCACTTTCCCACTGTCACAGCTAATTAACTTCTAGGAATAACTATGGGAACTATTTCATTTCACCATCCCAAACACGGGCCTGGAGTGAATGTGTGCATCTGACTGAATTGGACTAGGAAAAACACCCCTCTGTTAAACATCAGGGCAGGTATAAATTACTGTGGGTCTGTGCCACGTATTCAAGACTCTGCAATTTGCTAGAAGCAGCACCAAGATTTACAACACAATTTTCAATCACTTCCATCACCATTTTCAATCTCTTGCACATGGCGGTACTTATGATATCAATGAGTTCATCTGTGCAAAAGCCTCAAAAAGTGACTGTGTTCCTAAAAAAAAGTGTATATAAACTGTCATTTCAGTTTAGAAAAATCCAGGCATGACCTCATAATTAGGAACAGTTAAATTGCCTGCTCTTTAGTCAACAGCACAAGGAGAAATTTATTTTGTTTAATAAACTGCTCTTAATGATTACTGTTTGTTTGCTTCCTAAATCTCAGAGTAATCATGTACTGCAAGAGGAAAATGCTGGTGAGGAGGTTTGTCTCTAGAGCTTAAATGACAAAAAAAGTCTCTTCAGTTTTCCAGTTTGAGGGAAGCTTTTCTCCATTGATCTGTGAGCCTTCTGCCAGCTCCTGGTCAAAAAAGGGGGACCTTGCCTTATGGGTGTGGAGGGCTGCCAAGAACATGAAACCAGCATCTATATCTCAGGGACACCAGAAAGCTGTAAAGTGGCTGGATACAGAGCAGCAATTGTTTGATAATAATTGTCCACCATACCTGCATCCTGTTCCTGTTCCAGGAGTTTACAATGGATCAATGTACCCAAAGTGTTTGTACCCAGATGAACCTGGGGCAACCCGGTTCAAAAGACTTTTCTTTCCCTCATCTGGAATGGCCAAAAAAAAAAAAAAGGAATTTGTTTTCCCTTCAAAGAGGGATTACAAAAAAACCAACCATGTCTTTCCTGTTCTGCCCACGTGCTGGAGCACAGAAAGGACAGCACAGGTATGAGTGGCAGGAGGGAGGCCACAGCATTCATGATTTCCCTTTTGCAGAAGACTTTGGAGCCGCAGGGTGGTTTTCCAGACAGCTTTCCAGGAACTGCCAGCTGGAATGCCAATGCAGAGAAGCCATGCTTTGCACAGAGACATATGTGCTCTCACACACATGCATAAAGCCTCTGAACTCACTGCAGGAAAGGTTTTAACCCAACAGCAAGATAAGTAAGGTGTGGAAATTACCTTAATGTAAAATCCATGTGCAGATCAGCCCCTTCGATTTTACCACGGTAGCAAGGTGATCCCACTCACAGCTGGGACAAATGCTATTGCTTCCACTTCACTATCTGGTGGCAAAAGCTATTTTAAATTCATAGACAGAAAAAAATGACAGAGCTGAGAGGCTGAAGTTAGAGTGAGCCAAGAGTAGGAAGTGCTGCACATTGTATCCTAGAAACAGCTCTCTGTTCCTCGGTCCTTTTCAGTTATTCATTGGAGAAGGGAGGTTGGAAGAAGTGGTGCAGCTAAAGTAGATATCAGCTGAATTTTTGCCAAGTGGTCATTAATCCCTAAAATTTCAATCTTATTTTCATCAAAATGTAATAGCAGAGACATGGCCTGAGACACCCCTACAGAAACACAGCTGAGTTTGAGCTTCAGGAATGTGTTTATGTGTACATGGGTGGGAAAAAACAATAGCTGGATGGAACAGCCTGAGACAATCCCTCACCTACGGTACAAAAGCATGTAATTATATCATGTGCTTTTTATCTGTAGTTTGCACCAAGGAAACACATGTGTGAAAGATTGAATGCATTATGATTCAGGAAGCATCTCTTTACCCAGATGAAGATGAGGATGGTTTCCTCCAAAGAAAAAAAAAATTGATTTTTTTCCTCATTGTGAAAGAGAATCTTCTTATGATTTAATGGTCCTATGAGAAAGAGTGCTTTGCCTTTGAGAGTCAAACAAAGCTGAGTGAAAATCCAGAAGATTTAAAAGTAACCTTGGAATGATATGCAGATGCTGGTTAAGATGTAGACACGCCTGAAAAAAATAGCCAGCCCTTCCTTAGAAACCCTCTACCTTCCAAAACATATATCAAGCTTAAAATGGAGCAAAATTTCTGCATATCTTTAGTGAAATCCAAAGTGACAAGGAATTCACCTGTTTTCTCTCCCCTTTGGAAGCAAGTCAAGATTGCTTTGGTGAGAGGAGCTAGCATGTTTTGCAAGTTGATATCATATGCAGTGGGGAGCCAGTGATTAAAAAGGCATCATTCTTTTGGGGTTTAGCTTTATCCAAGGCTGAACCTTCAAATAGAGATTCCAGTATGTAGGAGGGGAGGAAAATCTAATTGAGGAAAAGGAGAAGACTGTAGCTTGCAAATTCAGAACTATTCCATCAAAGATAACTAGATCATCTTTTTCATAGCAGGAATTAGAAGTGACAGATGGTCTTGCTGCTGAACCAAAGGTGTAGAAGTCCTGAGATTCAATCTGTATTTCTGGCTCTGAAACAGATTTCCTGTGCAAGATAGAGTAAAAAAAAAGCAGCATTTCAGTAATGGCCAGTTTCTGCAGACTTCATCTGAAACAGATATAAACCCTGATTTTTAGAAGAGTGGACTGCAAGCTCCAGTTTACTTTCAGTGGGAAGGACAATGAAAAGGCACTGTGGAAAAGACAGCTTCTTTCTCACAGATTGGAGTTTAAAAAAAGCTGAAAATTTAAAAATGCAAAAGCAGTGCCAAATCCTGAAAACTCTGACCAACAGTGTTTCTGAGTGGAGGGTTTACATCTGTGAAATAGAGACATTTACCCCTTTCAAAATTCCTGTGCATCCACAGGAAAATATGACCTCAGACAAGAGAAACAGAGCAGAGGTAACACCAATGACAATACCTACAGGTAAGGCACCTTTTACATTTTCAATTACATAAGCCTGCCTTCAATTAAACCTCATCCACTTTGTTCACATGAACTGAAATTGCCTATTATGGTGCTGAATTGCATTAAGCATTGAATTTGAATTTTATTTCTGTATGCAGATATATTTTTAGTTGGCTTATGCTTTTCACTCGTTTCTGAAAATGGTAATTTGACTTCACTTTTTCCTCTAACATTAAAATAAATACCACCATAAAACTAGAACTCTGCAGCAACTCCGTGCTTTTGACCAGAAATTAAAGTTTAGCAAAAACGTGGATGAAAACAGCGCTGATATTTGCAGCCTCTGTGAAAATCTGCTCAGGTTGTGCTGTACAAGACTCAGAGGTCCCAAAATACTCACAGACAGTCACAGCTGATGGGGTTGAGCAGGACATCCCTGCCCTGGCATCTTCCAACAAGCTGAGGATGCTGCAGCACCCAGCAGAGGAGGTGGAAGCGATTTCTGATGCACTCTGGTTGCTCCCATCCTGGTGCTTCAGCGAGGGGGAGGAGGAGGAGAACTCCAGCTGACATGGAAGAGGAGCTTGGGAGAGGATGAGGAAGTGAGGGGATGAGGGGGAGCAGCTCAAACTGCAGAGCAGAGGAATGGAAACCTTCAGTGAGGACTAAAGGTCTGTAGAGAGAGAAGGCAGCAACTGGTACAGGAAAAGGTGCAAAATGAGTCAGCTGAGGAAAGATGGCACTGGGAAGAAAGTAAAAAACTAAACTGGAACCTGCACTTCTCTGTCATCATCATGAATCACAAAAAAACCTCATGGGCTTCTCCATGGAGTTCCCAGATAACCTCCTGGCTGATCAGCCTGTTACCCTAATTGGTAAAGATCTCTGCTTGGCATCTAATTTTAAAACTGTTAAGGGAGCACAAAGGCATAAATTTAGCTCCAGATGATGGATTGTGTTTTATGATTCTGCTGCATTTTAAAAGTGAGCATTTTTTGGGAAAAGATAAGGTTGTGAAATCAAGTTTTGTAAGAATTTCGTTTGTGCTAGGTTAGAGGTTCTTGTGCAGATTTAATCTGACATACCAAATGTGTATTTTGACACTGTCTTCATTCTTTAGGTATCTGAAAGTTACATGATCTTGCATTATCATTTATACTGAATTTTTTTTCTTTCCTAGTACATATGGTTTTTTTCTGTATTTTCTAGTGTGAAGACTTTGCACAAATGACATGTGAAATTCCTAAGACATATTTGGTAAAAATTAGCTTCTACTGCTGGGTCCCTTCTCTTCCACCTTCAAAAAACTTCCATGCACCTTCACATGTTTGCTGAATTCCAAAGCAAAAATTAAAACCCAGAACAAAATTTCCCTTTTTTATTTTTACAGCAATTTAAAAAAAAATTCCCTATCTGTGCAATTATTTGGAAACAACGCTCTTGTAAAACAAGTCAAAAATTACACGATAAATGAATGGAAAATAAAAGTACAGTCTCCTGTCTCCTGATGATACTTTGCTATATTGTCAGGGAGAAGCTGAGCATTTGCTGCCCTCAAGTGGTCTCCTGTTTTTTGTTCCTACAGGCATTCACATCCCTTTAATAGCTTAAGTTCAGACCTCGGGTTTCTTTTAAAGAAAATTGAAAGCTTGGAGCAAATAGAATTCAGATTTGATTTGTAAAACACACAAAACATGTGTTTTAAAATGTATAAATTTTTTTCCTCTTTAAATATTAGAGAAATCTTTGGCTTTATTTTGCCTATTCTTCATCTCTGCTCTACTGCATGGTAGAAAAGGATGCTGACATACACAACCACACAAAGTGTGGATTTCAAAAGACCTAAGTGTTGTTGATTTTGTGGCTTTGAGTTTTGGACTATGCAAAACAAACTGAAAAATACAGTCTGAGAAAAAATGTTATTGCTTAAAAAGGCAATTGTAATGGAGAAAAATTGAGTTTGCCGTATCTTCATTGAAGATCATGCTGAATTACTGACAATGGGCTAAAAATGAGTCAGGGAAAATGGGACTCCTATCACACTTCAGAAGTGGATTATAACTGACTCAGGAGCTAATTCAGCTGCAGCTCAGGCAGCTGGGTCAGGTTCTAACTCAGTCAAAGTGAGCAATAAGAATTGTGTCTTCACACTGCATTACAAGAGAAAATACCCTCTTTCCAAAGATACTCCAAACAGAAACCTTCTGTAACAACACTCATGCCTTGCTGCAATCTTCACCTCCATTTCCAAAGCAGCACCAATTCCTATTGACTGCAGAGTGTTCAAGAGCTCCCTGGGCTGGAGCTGCTTTTATTCATGCTCTGAGCCCAGGAGCACCAAGGAAGTGCAGAACTGGCCCATTTATCAGGATATGAATGTGTTATCAGAGCATTCAGGGCCCCTCTGTGCCAGGTCCCAGGGTGGTGTTTCAGACAGGCACAAAGCAAGCAGATGGTGCCTCAAGGATAATACACACTCTTGGTTACAAGGAAATGCAACAATCAAACAAAATGCAAAAACTGGGGAATAGGACTGGGACAAAAGGAGTGAGGAGAGCAAGTTCCACATGGTTCCCCACGTCCTTATGCAATAAAAAACATCTGCATATTAACATGAAATAACAGCTCTGGATGCATTCATATTTTCCTCCCTCTCCAATTTTGTCCTAATGTCCCTATCCCTCTGACATATGTTGCAATCCTATTGTGAAACCAGTAATTTTCTGAAATGGCTGAAAAATAGCAGGTGGGCATGACACGAAAAGGCTAAACACCATCATTTGGGACAGATTCCAGAGGAGATGTATATTGCACATACTAAAGAGAAAAAAAAGGAAGGCAAAGGGGAAAGGGATGGTAAACAAAGCCAACTTTTCTATTTCCTTCTAAGATCATGCATACCCTGAACTAGGAAAGCTGCATCCTTTTGGACTGCCACCTGGACAACCCTTGCTCCTGCCCCTCAGGAGCCTGGCTGGTGCCAAGGCAATGCCAGGGAGGTTTCTCTGCTGTTTTGGGAAGCAGCAGGAGCTGCAGAGCCTGACACAGCCAGCACAGCACACCGAGCAAAATGTTTCATTATTGTGCAATTGCTGCTGGTGCTGCAAGCTGAGAGCCTCAGCTGCCCCCTCACCTGACTTGGCCTTCAAAGCCCAGAGGTCACCCTGGAGGTTGGGCTTGTCTGCTTTTTACAGAGCTCCCTTCCCTCTCAGTTTGTGAAACCATGCCCATTTTTGTACCTATTCCCTAATCCATGCAGGAGCACACGTCCAGTCTCAGAACACTCTTCTCTTCACAGCTGACAAAGTCAATTACACTTTGGGCTTGTTTGGCAATTTTAGCAACTGCCTCTCTTCCATTTCTCCCAAGGGGTGGTAATGAAGCTTAGGCTTTGGTTTACACCAGGAAGAGAAGCTGCAGAGATCACCTAATTCCCTGCATCCTGCCTGGATACCATTTCCCAAAGACTTGTTTGTGTGGGGGAAAGTGTAGCACCCCAGGGCTGCAATAGAAAAGCCCAGCATGTTATGTGATGGGAAAACTTTGGGGAATTCCATGAAGCAACCAAGTGGGAAAGCTGAAGGGTTTAACACAATGCCTATAATTCCAGTCATTTTGTGAAAACATCCAAGCATTTATTCTAAATAAAACAAGTACCTACTCTAGACTTGCAAATACTCCATCTTTAAACTCCAATACTTTATGTTGCTATGACAGATTTTAAGATTATATAACTTGCCAAGTAACATAGACCTTGTCTCCATCACACCACACCTGGTTTTCTGCACTAGCAGATGTCATGCAAATATCAAAACATATGTATCAGGAGAAGAATCTAAAATGCCACCAGTGGAAAGATCAGCATAGTTGAGTTCATGAGCTGGAAACAAGAAAATCCATCTCCAGAGGTGCTTTAGTGCAAAAAAAGCCCTCAGGATCCACAAGGTGTAAGGACAGTGCTCAAGGAGATGTGTCTATCACCCTACTCTATCTGAACAACAACAAAAAAAATCTGCATATAAAGAGAGGAGTAAGCACAGAGTGGTTTGTTTTGCTTTATTTACTTGAAAGGTACTTGTAAGTGAAATACAGCATGTCTAATTGTAGATGGAGAAAATAGGGATTTCCTTCTGCTCTTATCAATGTTAAGCACAGGACAAGAAACAGAATACACAGGGAAGACCTGACCTTCTAAAGAGGAACATTTCTCTTCCTAAATCCTCTAGTTCCTAATTCAGGCATTGTCAATGCTGTTGCTGTGAAATCCTTCACACTGCATTGCATGGCCCTCACTGCTTTGTAGTCCTGCTCCTGGTTTTGCTATCCCCCCACCATTAATTCATTCCTGTGTGGTTTCAACCTTTCTTCTGCTTTAGCAAGGAAGGAGCTACAGAAAACAGCAAGGAAGGAGACTCACTCAATTTTTTTTCCTGCTATATTGTAAAACTGAAAAGCCCTAAATGGAACAGTTTGATGGAAGAAGCCAAGAAACCAGCTTGTGTGTGTTTAGATGGAGAGGAGCAGAACCTGCAACATCTCTGCAAATAATGTCCCTGGCAAGGAGTGAATGCAGCTTCAGAGACTCTGGCTCTTTTGCCATTCCCTAATAAATATATGAGAAGTACAGCACCAATGGTCAGCCAGGCAGAACCCACACCAGAACAGAATTTATGATTGAACAGGCAAACAAAGCAGCATTTACATTTCTGAGTCTACAAATCTGGTCGAGCACTGGAGCAGGAGTAACAACAAGGAAGCCCATAAACAAACCAATTCACAGGGAGCAGGGCAGAGAAAAGGAAGGTGAAGCTTTTGCTGTGTTGTTGGGAAGAAAGGTTACAGAAGACACACACTCTTGCCAAGAGTTAACACAAGGCCAGCCATGAACTGCTGTGAGCCTTGTGACAGAACAGAGGTCTTGGACTAGAAGTTAAGCAGCAAAATATGAGCTACACGCTCACGTTATGGACCCAAGAACTCAAACATCAACACATAACTTGGAGTTGTTAAAAGTTCCTTAATTAAAGGCACATTTGTGGCTCACTTACTCCAGCCAACAGGAGAGATTCTGGTTTGTAAAGACAGGCAAGATCCAACCCAGGAAAAGGCATGCAGAGAGCATGAGGAGATAAACTTGCAAGAAGGAAAATCATGTTCTGAGCACAGACCCTTGCACACAACAAGGTGAAGCACCAGCAGCTGGCTCAGAGGGGAGGTGTTGCTGTGCAAAGCACCATCCACACAAAGCAACACAAAAAGCAAGGTGAAAAATCCAGTGTTGCCCACAAGCAACAGGGACAGGGAGCCTAAGTGTCCTCCTCTGGTCAGAAGGGGCAGAGTCAGGCATGAAATAAGAAATCAAAAGTCTCCATACTCAAAGGATAGGAAGATTTAAAAGCATATAATTGGGGCAGAGTGAAAGTCCATGTTCCTCAACACTGTGGCCAAATATCAGGCAAACAGCAGGAAAGAGAAGTCCAGAGCACCACAAAAAGCAGAAAGGTATTTAAGGTGGACAGTTCTACTTTATTCCTTGTCTTCTACTAAACATAATTTTAAGTCTTACTGTTTAATTTTGGAACACAACAGTGGTTCTAGGTAAGACACTGATTGAGGTCAATGGTTTAATTTCTTATCTTTTCTATTGTCTTGCAACATGAGGTTGACAGATTATTTTCTTCTCCACATCACTACTTCACCTTCTAAATTTGTCTATTCTTGAATACTTAGATAAGAGAAATTTCCTGCCATGGAAAAACTCCTGTGAGTTTTTACAGTGCCTGGTATAGGGACCTTAACCCTAACTCATACCTCAAGGTGTTACTAAATTTGAAAATGGTCATTTACACATTTTACAATGCCTGAATGAGGGAGCTTCACATTAATGCAGAAAAAGTAGGTCATTTTACCAAAGAAACATTATTTGTAAACCAGGCAGAACCAGCTGATGTGAGAGAAGACCCCAATATGGGGACCACCATGACTGCACCCTGCAGGACTGGTTTCATGGTGTGTGGACACAAATTCAGTCCCTGAATCCACACCACTGCCTGAGCTTTGCCAGTGACTGCTGTCGTTTCATGTTGTGGTGGTTTCTTGTGACTTTCTGCATGAGTGAGACCCCAAAGTGCCTTTTGAAACAGGGACCTCACCACTAAAAAGAAAAATGCTTTTAAAATCTGAGTCTATTTGTATAAATCTTGGCCCAAATCTTTATATATATATATATATATATATTCATATACATATATGTATGTGTGTACATTTATGTCAGTACTGATTATTAACTTTTTTCCACAGAATTGTAGGAGATAAGATGCCAAGTATGAAAGAGAGAGCAAGGCAGCTGGATTGAAAGCAGAGGGATTTTTGTGTCCCATCAGAAAGTAGAGCTGAGGGCATTTCTACAGCTTCAGCTGCCTTGGTGAAGACCTCCTACAGAAAGGTTTACAGTAGCATTTCAAAATACCACCATGGAGGCAGGAAGATGGTGAGGAAATAAATATGCAGAAAAGGTAACTGGAAACCAGATGAAAAAGCAATATAAAAGCACAGTGTGTCTGTGGTCTCCACTGTTTCTATTCCTCTCACCAATCTGTGACATTAGGTAAACTGATTTATAGCTCGATCTGTTTGTTATTAAAAACAATTGACCAAATTCCTGGTCTTCAAAAGAAGCTACCACCTCTATAAATTAGGCTTCTGCAAAGTATCTCCCTTTTTCCTCACTCTGGCATTCATTTGCCTCAGATAGACAGCTATTGATGCAAGGTAAATATTCTTTTACACCTTTCCTACAGCACAGGGTAGGTGAAGGAAGAGGGGCAGGTGATAGGGATTATGGACTGCAGCAGGTCAGGAAGATCACTCCATATGACAGAAAGGGTATTTCCACTAATAAGAGATAAAAAGGGGATTTCTAACATTTTGGATACCATTTCAAACCACTGTTGCATTTATTTTAAAAAAAATTCAACCGCACAAAATTTGAGACCTTGAGGTGTGCCAAGGATTTATTCACTGCGTTACTGCAACCAAGTTCATTCCCTTCCAGATGCTTCTGTTGGCTTTGTCTCACCCATTTCATTTCTTTGGGGCAGGGAATATTTCCTTGTCTGTGTTTTCACAGAAATCAGAGCAAGGGCACTCCAGCCTTAAGTGACATCCCTTGCTGATATTTTAATAATAAATATGCCTAAAGATTCATATAGAGCAGATGGGCTCAAACTCTTCCAACAAGCAAGGAAGTTAAAAGCTGGTTTTGGTTAAGGACACTTTGAATAAATTCAGGGCTCTGAACCCACAGACAGCTCGACAGAACCAATTTAGCCACTGGTAGCCCCTCAGGTGAGAAATGTAATCTGCTCCCATAAAGCAGTTGCAGCATTTCCTTCCACACAAAACTCTGCTGCCCACAGCAATTCCTCACCAGTCTGCACAAAACTGAGCTGACCTATAGATGCTGCGGGGCCTGGGGCTGGGGAGGCAGGAAAATGGCACTGAATCAGTTGCATGGAAGAAAATTCAAAAGTAAAAAACAGAAACAAACCATTCAAGCAAATAATTTTTAAAAACCCCATCAAAACACAAATATTATTGGAAATGCAACTCTCAAAGGGAACTCTCAGAATACAAGCAGAGGAAGTTCTCTTTTTCTCAATTAAATGAAAGAATAGCAACTACTACAAAGGAGATACTTAAAAAGAAACTCAATGCATCCCACATTTAGTTAATTTATGTAGTTGCCAAGTTCACCTATTTTATTACCAATAGAAAAGTGGAGGGTTTTTCAACATTTCGTAGTTATGAGTATCACATATTTTACCATTAGAGCACATTCACAGAGTTTTCTAATTTGTATCTCACAACTGATTCTTTAAAGTGTGTCATATATATATACTCATTAAAATGCTGGTTAATCAGTGACCACATATTCCATAAAGGGGTGAGGGAAATGGAGATATTACAGACCAATTGTCTATTTAAAATTATATTTCCCAGTCTAGGTTTATCTCCACATTTTCAATTGATTTCCTTGTACAGACCCCAGTAGCTGCTCATCCCTAGACCCAAAGCAAATTCTGTACCCATTTCACTTAATTCCTTCACATGTTTATTCATTTCAATACTATTTTTTTTTCACTTCTGACACTTTCCAAGATGTTTTCATTTTTCCAGGTGATGTGAATTCTGCCATTGATTCTGCTGACCTTTACAAAAGTAAGAGGAACCTTCATTTTTACAAGTCTCCCATTAACATTCAAAATGTCTGTGCCACATTTCCTCCAGCCAGGTAAATTCAGCTGAGAAGATTAAATGGTCTACTTAATTTGCTGATTCCAGCAGAATCGTTCAGACTCACTTAAGGTACCCACATTTACACCAAATGATTCATACAGTGACTTTGGAAACCAGAGGAATTCCTAATTATTAGCTAAAGTGTTAGTGGTAATGCAAAAAGATTGTGGATGGTGTCCCAAGGAATTTTAGCTGGTTGGGTCAGCCTTTTTTGGGGGGTTAAAGCATCATAGCAAACCACAGCTAATAACTGTGCTTTATTAGCTACTTCTGGTTTTCAGCTGCTGTAGGTTTTCATTCTCAGCATCCTTCCTTGCCCCACAGATTGAGGCTGACTAGGTTGGATATTCCTGTCAGGAATTTACTTTTCTCTGCAGTTTTGAAATAGCTGCTATAGCCTTTCATTTTTGTTTGCTCTATTCTGAAGTCCTTTCCTGGTCCTTCAATGTTTTTGAAATGCCCAGTTTGCTTAAAAGAGGGTGCCTAAGTCTCCCTTCACATTTAATGGGATGTGAAACCTAGAAACAGACAAATTGTTTCTGTACCTCTTGCAGTATCTCTGAGAATATAAAATACTCTTCAATTTCTATAGCACTTTTTACAGGCATCACAAAAATGAGCCCACTTTACTGCAATATTAAATAAAATTACCATTAAACAGAGAACTGACTTCACCCTCTCCTGAATTTATAAGGAGTAACCACATTTAACTGCTCTTTCTTGACATCACACCAATCAGTTTCTGGAGGATCAGAAAACCCTTTGAAGAATTATTTTTCTTTCCTGGAATGCTTTAAGCAAAGTTTCCAGGAGAAGGAGGCAGACCATAGTCCAAGGTGACTTTCAAGCCTCCCATCCACATCTCACACAAACATTTCTGAGCTGCAGATTTGGCTGAAGTGACTCACCCAAGCCCTGTCAATAATCAAACAGAAATGCCTGGGCCAGTGCAAAGGGCCAGCTGGGGCTGTGTTTGTGCCTTATGCAGAGCCTCAGATGCTCTAATGGTTCAGATACTCATGAGGAGGCTGTTTGTGTCCTCAGAGCCTTTTGAAGACACACAACAACTTTCTAGTCCTGGCCTGAGTCACCTTCCAGAGAGAGGAGCACATTTATAGGCTGGAGTTGTGCTCAAGCAAAAAATGGTGAATGCAGGGACCCAACAGCAGCCCTCATCCATGAAATAAAATCTATAGGCAGAAAAAAAATCTCATTAATATGAAATCCTACCAGGAGGATTATGAAGACATCTGCAGCAAGACAGCTGTCACAATATTTACTTTTCATATGACAGGGGGGAAAAAAAACCAAAACGTTTTAGACGCTCTTAAATTGTAACATCTTAATTTGATAATAGCAATTTATATTAAACACACTGATAGAAGTTTGAGAATAGGGGGTAATTTAGAAAGAATCAGGTTGCATGCAACATTACAATTCCAATAGAAACAAAATGTTATTTGACAAATCTAGAGTAAATCAAGTTGATTTTTCACTGATACCACATACTGCGAGTTTCAGCAGAAAAAAATTTCCTAACTTCTTGGGAAAAGGGATTTTAGTAGATGCCTAAAGAGAACTCTCACTTCTCCAGGACAGCCAGTTCTGGCTTAGTTTGTACTAAACACATGCACATATTTACAAAATAATCCCACTGTCAAATACAGATACATTGAAGAGAAGGTTGGGGTGGGGGAGGTCCTGGAAATAAAGGGCTCTAATTGCAATTGCTTTTGGCAGGAGATAGGCAGGAAGCTTAATAGTTTAGTATATACCACACAAGTGACATTCAATAAATTCCCTAAGTGTGGTAGGCAAGTCTCAGTCAGTTGAAAACATCAGCTGAGACAGACTCAGTTTGTTTCCTTCCACTTAGCTTTGATGCAAAAACATAAGGACAAATCTTTTCCTTACAGAAAAATTATCATATTGGTGTATCTATACAAAGACCAATTACTCTCTGCTGGAAGAGAGTGTTACCACAAAATCAGCCCCTTCTGTTTGGACTCATCAGAAAGACAGGCAGAAATCATAATAAGCACAAGCCAAATAAGCCATGTAAAATTACAGTTGCAGAGGAGTTTATCATATATGGCTCCACTTTGCCTGAGGCTCAGGAAGTTTCAGGTTTCCTGCTCTGAAGTAACTTCTCAGCCAGGAAATATGAGGGTCTATAAGAAATAACACTTTTCAATATATATCTGTTACATGCATTCTAAAAACCATGTCAGAGAAACAAAGGCAAGAGGAAGTGTGAGTTCCAAGCCAGCAGCAAGTATCTACCATTTATTCATGATTTTTAACTTGTGTTTGGGGAAATGTCCTTCTGAGACAAACCAGCCCCTTCCATCCCTCCCCTGCTTTTCTACTCTCTAGAAGAAACTTCCACTGTATTTTGCCATTACCAGTGTTATTTCCAGGTATCTGAAAGTTCAAATGGTCTCATGCCATGAGAGATATTTTCTTCTTTCACCCCATCCTGAATAAGCATATCCTCTGTCTGGTCTATAATGTTCATTTGGCTGAAGTTCTTCCTTCCTATCTCCCCCTTAAGCACAGACACACTTTTTCTACATTTCAGGTCTTAAAATCTGTCACTTAACAAAGAGCTGAGAATAGGAGAAAGGAAAGAATAAAAGCTGGTTTGTTCCATTGTGGAAATCCTCCATACTCTGTTCTAAGAGGGTCTCCCAGCTCAGATATTTACCAATTCCAGATGTTTCCGTGAGAGGATTAATCCTGCCCCCCCAGCCCCAATGAACCTAATTGTTCTATAGCATCCTGCAGGATATGGAGAGGGGAAAAAGAGGGTATTTTCTTCTTGACCCTTAGCTGCAAAACAATTTGTACCCTGAATTTGGGAACAGACAGTTTCTCCAATGCTCCCACAGTGTAAACATGAGCTGTTCTCTGCCCTCAGACTGTCTCATTTCATTAAAGATGCAAAATTGGTTTTTATTCAAAGATATAACAGGAGCAAACTCCTAAACTACCCACTGGTGTTTGCTTCTATCCTAAATTTTCTCAACAGGCGTTTGGGAGGTTTTGGATCTTCAGACATCTGCAATTCACTCTGTAAATAAAGTCCCAGGTAAGATAAACAAAGCAGTTTATGAACAGCTTAAATCTGGCTGGTAGAGCTGGCTGGCAGTGCACAGTGCATTTTTTCAGCAGGTAGACACCAGAAACTTGCTTCATTTACTTCAAGAATGCACTGTGAACTTCCTGAATGCAGCACACCTCTGGAGCCAGAAGTGGATGGTTTAATTACCTTCAGGGATGGTTTAATTACCTGTGCTGTTCACAGACACAGCACAATTCAACAGAACCTCATGAAAAAAAACCCTGTGGTGAAATTTAACACGCAAAAGGAAGGTGGAGTGGGCTTTGGTGTTGATATTTTTTCTTGTAACACCCAAAGAGCATCGTGTGCTGTGATGATAGAACTGCTCAGCACCAGGTTACAACCGAGGTACTTGGGATGCACTCAGGATTTTTAAAAACCTAACAATAATCCTCTGCCTACCATCTATGAAAGTCCTTAGCTACATACCTGCATTTTTGGGCTCCTTTAGGAGGTAGCTGCCCTGTATCCCCTCATCAGGAATCACAGTGGGGATCACCTGGACTCCACAGGAATTCCCCTGCCACCACAAATTAATGCCACCCATTTGCAAAACACCCTCCAAAAATCTGCCAAAATTTGAAGACTAAAAGGTGGGCTGTAACAAAACAGGGGTGTAAGATCAGACTTTAAGCTCTTCAGTACAGACTTTTCCTTTCAAAATTTTCTACTTCCCAAATAAATAACGTGTAAGAAGCATATATGGGGTTATAGAACATGGCTTCTGGGACAGCAGCTGCCCCACCAGCCCAATTTTCAGAGTTTCAGTTCTCTTCTCCTTTCTCTCTCTCTCTCTCTCTCATCTGGCCTCCATTATTTCCAGGATTTTTTTTTTCAATGAATGCTGAACAGTAAGAGTTATTTGCCATCATTTCTTCTTAATTAAGTGCAGAACTATAATTAAGTTAGAACCAGTAAAGCACAGCATACTTGAGTTATTTTATGTTCTCTTCCAAAAAAAAAGCCAATAAAAATAAAGAAATCAAGAGGCAGGATTGAAGAGTAATAAGGAATTTTGAGTTCTCAAAAGGAAAAAGCTCCAAGTTTGTTGTCATATTTTTCTCTGTAAATCAGGTTCTTAGGAAAATCCTTCCAATTAGAAATATACATTCAGGTATAAACCCTCCTCTCTTCCAGATTTGTAAATAAATATGCATAGCTATTTACCTTGCCCTAGTAGAAAAGGCTATTAGAAACAATTAAATGATTAACTAATTAAAATAGCAGCTCACCATTAACAGAAATTTTTGTCTTACATTGAGAAGTAGCAGAGTGGAAAATTATCATTCTTTTGCCAGCAGAACACCAGGAAGCTCTTCAGAAGCAGTGTGAAAGGAAAAAAATCACTTTCTTACCCAAGGAGTGCTTTTTTTCCCCTCACATTATCACCCAAGTCAGTGCTGCAGAAGAGATAAATGTCTAAGAAACAGAATTACTTTATGGATTAACTACAAGCAATCAGGCTGCAACTTCATCAGCATGTTGCCATTTTACAGCTGGGCACTGCTCTGATCTCACTGGTCAGGAGAAGGAGCAATGCCATTAAAACCAGAGAAATTGTCTCAGCAAAGCAGAGAGAAGAGCATCCCTACCTTGGCACCTACATCTGCCTCCCTGTGCTGGGTGATGGAGATCAGCTTCCCCTAAACTGGAGCAGGGCACTTTGGTGGGGGCTGTGGGCTATTTTTATTTGGAGCTTTTAATTTGAAGTCCTTATTTTAAAGAGTTTGTCTCTTTCTTGTTGAAATGCAGGTTAAAATACACAATTGCATGACACCAAGTTGCTGACATCACTTGCATCTCATGATGTCATGAATGCTGTCAACACTGTGCCATATTTATAAAGTAAAAAATAGCCTTTTACAGAAACAGCTCACATTTTCTCTGCTGCACAGCTCTTCTCCTTTTCTTTTATGCATATAACATGCATAATTTACTTTCCTATGCAAATAAATCCTAGCCTTTACTCAACCCCTCTGGTTGCACCTATTTATAAAGGATTAATTCAAAGGCATACAACTTCCTTTTTCACAATTTCCTGTTCAAGACCTCCCTGTAACACCTTTCAAAGACAGCAAACAAGTTCCCAAATACCTGCTTTTAATCTTACACAAATTAAGTAGAAACAACACCACCCCACCACAAACTAAACAGAAATTAAACACCACCTCCACATCCCCACATTTTTTTTTCCTCATGTAAGGCAAACCCATTCAGCCTGTGAGCTGTCAAACACACTGTGTTCCTTGGTTAAGGAAGGGAAAAAATAAAGATGCATTGTGTTTGGCCAGGATGGCAAAGCAATGTGCTTCTCACCAGTTGTAAAATGGCCCTCCTAAAACCACTGTTGCCACTCTTTTTGATAATTTTTCAGCATTTTCTGATCAGCCAGTGATCAAAGGTGGAAATCACCTATTCCTTTGCATAATCATATTCAGCTACATTTTCTCCCTGGGGCTGGACCATCTTTGCAGGAAGTTCAGCAGAAGTTCTACTGGAAGATTCCCTATATTGGCACTTCAAAAGAGTTTTGTTTTCATTATATTATTTAAATCACCCTTCTATTTCCTACTCAGACATGTGGCAATAATAATTAGCAGCAAAATAGAGAATTTTGAGTAAATTCAAACTAATACATTCTCTAGCAAAAAACCTGACAACTTTCTTCTTCATTACACATTTCCCCAATTGCCTGTAATTCCCTAAGGTTGGAAGACCTGCCCAAGGAAAAGCCATGGATGCCATCACAGCTGGCTGGGTTATCTTTCTTCTGCAGTTTTTAAAGGAGGTGGTGGATGGGGGGAAAAATCTAGGAATTATAAGCATTAAGCCTTGAAGTTAAAAGATGTGGTGAGATGATTTACTTAATTCAGTTGTGACTCTTTGGATTTTTGCAGCCATAATAGCATTCAGCCAATTAAAATGGGTCTCATACACTTACCTGTAGATAAAACATTGTCATTAAGTCCACTTTGCACCACTGCAAAAAGGCCACTGCTAAGAAAGCCTGAACTGCATTTCTCTGAGCCATCCTCTACATGTCATCAAGCACAGGTTTACTTGGTGAAAAAGCAGAACATGGGAGTAACACACTTGAAAAAATACTGATATTATTATAAAAACTAGTATTACAAAGGGTATCACTTTCACAGCAGGATTCTCCTCACATAAATGAAATAACACAAGATCATTACTAACACTTATATTCCTTCTTTCAGAAATTTCTCAAGCTGTATATACTGTGTGACATTGTTTTTTAAATTAGAAGAAGTTAAACTCACCTGCCAACACCTCTGAATTCACAAGGATTGTGAAGAGCCACTATGTGTAATGCAGGAGATCTTTATAATGTTGTATTTGGTTGGGAGCTCCACTTCTGCTTTTGCTTGGTTTGACACACTGCTCCTCCAGTGCTCCCCTGCTATCTAAATTGATTAACTCACCCTGACTGGTGGCAAAGGGGCTGGGACAGCAACACAGACATCAGTTAGACAGAGTAAAATTCACCAAAAGAATATTTTGTGACACACCAAACACTGCTGACACCAAATGCATACTCTGTTGTGGTGTCAGTTAAAACTTTAGTTGTAGTTCTCAAAATTACACTTAGAACAGCCCCATTTTCAGTTGAAGAAAGAAGCTGGGTGTTATAAAAATCCATTGTAGGAATGATAAGAAGTGCAAGAAAAATATATTACTTAGAAAATAAAGGAACCTACTCAGATCTGAACTTACTTAATAGAAGAATTAGAAGGGCATAATGGGAGGAAGGACAGAACTGCAGGGCCAGAGTTTGTAGAATTCCTTTGCTGCAGTTGATTTCATGGCAGTCCCTGCTTTGCTATGCTGCAAATGTGGGGTTTGTGCATCTACTGAAGATCAGGATCACACCCACACTGCAACCAGCACATCCCAGTGGAGCTGGGAACTTCTGCTTCCCAGGCTTTTCAGCCAGGAATACAATTGTGCATCCCATTGCAAAACAGAAATCCCATTGTAAATGCTAGCTCCAGCTAGCATGTACCTAAATTGCAGGAGATACAGGGAAAGCCATCCAAGCTCCTGTGGAACTCTATTCTCTCTCCAGGAGCTGTAAGTAGGAGCCTCCCTCCCAGCACCCCAGGCACACTGACACTTTTAAATGCTGCTGCTCTCCCTGTTTTTCTAACCTGCCCTATGGATTTTACTGCCCACTCACAGCCACCAGCACTTGAGCTGTGTTTGGATTAACCCACAGGTTACTTTCCTGTGGTTTGTGCTCTAGTCAGTCTTACACCCAGATCCAGGAGGGAATTTGCTGGAGAACAGAAGCCACTGACAGCAGATGCTGCCACAGACCAGGTATCCAGGAGAAACCTTGCATCCAGAGGGAAACCTCCTGGGGGAGAGGGCAGGACCAGGACAGGAGCAATGTCCCAGAATTCTGGTGAAGGTGTGGTTTGAAAGGACATGTTTCCAACAAAAACCTGGCAATACAGCACTGGAAATAACCCACACCCAGCCAAACTCAGCTGCAGGCACTCCAGAACTGTGACCGTGTTCACAGGGGTCCCAGGATGAGGGAAGAGACAAAGATCTGACTCCATGTTTCAGAAGGCTGATTTATTGTTTTATGATATATATTATATTAAAACTATACTAAAAGAATAGAAGAAAGGATTTCATCAGAGGGCTAGCTAAGGATAGAAAAAGAAGGAATGAATAACAAAGGTTTGTGGCTTGGACAGAGAGTCCAAGCCAGCTGACTGCGATTGGCCATTAATTAGAAACAACCACATGAGACCAATCCCAGATGCACCTGTTGCATTCCACAGCAGCAGATAACCATTGGTTACATTTTGTTCCTGAGACCTCTCAGCTTCTCAGGAGGAAAAAGCCTAAGGAAAGGATTTTCCATAAGATGTGTCTGTGACACAGAGCAGCACAGGTGAGAGGTCCCAGATCCCCCCTTGCTGTGACACCTGGGAAGGGACACAGAAGCAGAACATTCAAAGTTCATTTACTGTCCTCTCCCTCCACCTAGGAGGGATCCCCTGCACCCAGAACACATCTGGCAGATGTTTTCCAAACCTTTCAAGACTGCCATGAAGGAGATGCCATGGCAGGAGCAGATGAGAGGGCCCTAAACCAGCTGGGATTGCAGGATTCCCACACAAACACCCTCTCTCTAAAACCAGTAGGATTTTGACATGGGTGTCATAACCTCCCTCTGCCCCAAACACACCCCACCAAAAATTCAGGGCTCCAAACATGACCAGGGGGATGACCATAACTCCCATTCTCCAGCAGAGAACTCAACATTTTTGTGACTGTCTTTCAAACTCTGAGCTAAAGTTTCTCAAAATCTAGCATTTATTTTGTGGGAAATTCCACCTTTTTCAATGAAGTTTTACTCTCAAAGGAAAAGATGATTTCCAAAGTTTCCTATGGAATAAAACCCCTGAAATTAGTTTCTTTCAAAAAGAATAACTAGGAATTTTCAACTATTTTAAAGAAATTTTTTACTGCTTAATTTAGATACACTGTTCTTATATTATTTAACAAATTGAAATGTAGGAAATTGGTGGTTCACGAATTAAATATAATTCATTAATTCATAAAACATTAATTTTTTATTCCATTTTGAAAATCATTAATGACAGCAGCAATTCAACACACACTGAAGGCTTTGCTCTTCTTTCTGCTTGAAGCTTTTTTCTCTGTGCTGAAGGTTTCATCACATTTTTACTGACAGAACACATATGTAAGATTAAATCAAATTTCAAGTAAAATATGCAGTTTCTTTTTGCACCATCTTATTCTGATTTATTATTTTATGATACAGATTATATTAAAACTATACTAAAAGAATAGAATAGTTTCCATTTTCTAAAATGGAAACTACTACTACTACTACTACTACTACTACTACTACTTTATTACTATTCTTATTATTATTGTTGTTGTTGTTGTTGTTGTTTTATTCTTTGTGAAATTGCTTGGAAAAGATACTCCATGGGCATATTTCCACATAAAAAATTCATCAGCTTTTTCTGATAATCTCTTTTCTGGCTAATTGCACTGGGATTTCCATGAGGAGGGCCCCTAAAAACCTCACTCAGTCAAATGCAGAATTTTGTTTCCTCTGTATACTTCCCTTTGGGATCTTGAGTGCACATACTTTCCCAGCATGGACCTTTCCTTTCAAAATTAACCTGTTCTCCATTTCTCAGATAAACAGACCATTAAGGGGCATCTATAAGGCTGCAAAAAGTGGTTGCTTTTATTGAAAATACACATCCAGGTAAGTTGGTGCCCCACCACCTCCCTTTAGGGCAGTTTCAATTCTGCTCTCATTTGTTACATCCAGGCTTCTGCTCCTGTGAATGCTGATCAAACTTCTGCTGAGCCAGGGGAAGGGGCAGGAAGGATTTCTGCCAAAGTGTTTGTTTGATTTGTTTTGTCCTTCTTTTTCTCAAAATCAGAACTGAGATGACCAGAAGTTTGTGTTAATTGGCAGTAAATTAGATTAAATAAAATTTCCCCAGGTAGGGACAGTTTTGCCTGCATCAACTGCCTCGGTCACTTGTGCTTCTCTGCCTGCACTGGAATTTATGACAAAATAAACCCAGCCTTATAAGCACAATGACAAAGCAAGCAATAATTTCACCAAGGAAACACTCTCCTCTCTAATAGCACTAATGTGCAGGTGTTAAAATGAAGATCCCAGAGCTTTTACAGAAATATATTTCACATCCACCTACTGTAAACAACATCAGACTCCTCACAATATGACAAACCAAGGAGCACAGGATGCTTATTCTGAGAGCAAGCAGGTACAAAAAAATCCTATCACAGATGAATACATAAAATAATAGATCTAAACCTGACATATAATCCCATGAAACTATTTTCAAGATTTAAGCAGTCCTTTCTTACAGAGTAAATTTTCCTACCTTTCTGCTTCCTTACCTGGCAATAATTCATATTAATGAACCAAGGCAACTTGTCTGACTGCAGGCACATAACACCACTGAAGTCAAAACTTCCTAAATCCTTTCATTTGAGGCTTCCTGATGGTGTGAAGTGCATATTTGGAATGTCAGAAAATCAGAGTGCCTCACACTGTCAGATTTTCTATTGCCTCAGATTATTTGTCACAGAAGGCTGTCAGGGTCAGGTGCATCAGAAGCCTCCAGGACTGACCCCTGCCATGGATTTCTTCTCACAGGAACGGGGAAGACATGAGGGGAGTGAAGGATGTCAAAATCTCAACCTATAGGGCAGCAAAACCCCGTGCATTTTACAAAGTTACAAAGTAATAATCCAGAAAGGATCCTAATGGATGAAGCTGACCCCGTTCCCACCTCCCTCCTGGTGGCACAGGTTGCCCAGAGAAGCTGTGGATGCCCCATCCCTGGAAGTGCTCAAGGCCAGGCTGGATGGGGCTCAGAGCAGGCTGGGACAGTGTGTGCACCCCTGCTGATGAGAGGCAGTTTGAAACAAGATGGGTTTGAATGTCCTTTCCACCCCCAAACCATTCTAAGACACTTTACAAAAGCAGAATCTGCATGAGGGAGCACTTTGGTTGAAATTTAAAATCACAGATGTTCCAGGTCTGGATTAAACCAGGAGGGGCTGTGCTTCAATCTACCAGCAGCACAAAACCAAACCTCCACCCTGAACATCCTCCCAACATGGGCTCATCTAAAAGGAAAAAGCTTTAAAAAAAATTTTAGTTGTCTGCATCTAGGGAAAAAAGAGGAAGTAGCAAAGAAAAGAAAGCAGGTATTAGTGAATCAGGGAAAACTCTTCTACTTTCATGCAAACTCCTTTATAAACTTCTTGAAAGAATATTTTGTTAGTTAACTCAAGGGTTTCCTACCTCTTTTTTCTGTGTTCTCATATTTATTTCTTCTTGTTGTTTGGACTGTACAAAACAAACTCTGCTTCCCCACCCAGTGAGGAATTAACAGCCCCTGTAAACAGAATCACGACGTTTGAACTCGCTCATTCCTGTTATCAACTTCATATTCCCCCTTCCTCCTCCCATTCTCCAGGTTTCTGAAGGAGGCCACTGTGTGGCAGCCCAGTACCAAAAACAGATGGCAGACAAGGTCAGCAGTGTCCCAGTGAAAATTTATCATGGCAGTAAATAAATAGGGAGCAAATATTCAACTCTTTGTGCTGCAGTCACAGATGGCAGGAGTGAGAGGGACAGGATTACTTGTTCTGTTGCTGAAGGAGCCCACTCCATGCAGGTGTAGTCAAATATTGTGTTAAGGATCTTCTCCCAGTCACCTTTGCAGGGAAATACTTTGCAGAATAACAGATCTGACAAAATTTCTTTGTGAAGTTTCAACTTAAAATTACCTTTTTTGGTATCATTCCATTTAATTCATTATACAACTTTTATTTTAGAAAGGTGAGTAATATACCAGCTCTTACATAGTCATAAAGTAACTTTTAGCTTCTTTCACTGCTCCCTATGAGAAGCACTGCAGCTGATATAATGGTGAGTTAAAAAAATAAACAAGTCCACAAAACTCAAATCCCACCATTGTGAAGGCAACTCATGCAGGGAAAATAGAACCTGAATCACACAAATATTAACATAATATTTCAGTTCAAAGACCCAAAGAGTACCTGTGTCTTCTCATTTCTGAAGTGTGAATGATGATTTCCCTTTAGAAAATTCTAAAATAAGCATCCAGAGAGCTCCAAATCTGGGTGTCCTGCATCACACCTCCTTCTACATCCTGGACAAACAACCAAGTTTATGAAAATCTCTTTTTTTTTTTCTCTCATTACAAATATGTTCTGATGTGACTTCAGCCTCTTGAGCTGTGACCTCATCCCATCTAGCAAGCTGAGTAGATCTGCAGTTCTGATCACAGTTTGGATGGACAGAGCCAAGGAAAACCTCGCCTTGTCCCACAGCTCTGAGGCTGATTCAGTGGTGGAAGCTTCTCTTCTGAGTCAGCACTGAGTCACTGGTGGGGCTCAGTGCTGTGGGAGAAGGTATTTCCAAAGTGCTTCTATTAAAACACAAACCAGCTTCCAGCTGAGGACTAAACACAGCTCTCTTCAGCCAGGACAGTGAGGGCAACAGCTTTGCACAGGTAAAAATTCAGAAAGTCAAGCAGTCTTTTATTTCCTGCATCTAGAAGCTAGAGGATTTCAGCTAATGGTTAAATAGTAAAACCTTCACATCAGGCAGTGACACTGCTCTGTCTGAGGGGATCAGACTCCTCATCACTTCCACACACAGAGAATTGGAGCTCCAGGCCTGCTCCTCCCACCCACATTTGCCTACAAACAGAGCCACGGACAGGCTTCATCCTCCACCACCAGAGCTCCTCTTCCCTCCCTGTGAAATGGAGCTGGAGCACAGATTTCCTCTAGAAAAGCCTGCAGCCACAGCAACAGGGCAAGATTGTGAGGGTAAAGGTAGGAAATGCTGCAGGATCTCCAGAAGATTGTGAGGGTAAAGGTAGGAAATGCTGCAGGATCTCCAGAGCTCACTCGGGACTTAAACCCTTTCCTTCCTTACCTACAGAGAGTCTTCTGAGCAAGTATAGGGTAGAAAGGTGTCCACATGCAAACCCTTGCAAGAGTTCATCTCTTTTTAACAGCCTGTGTGAAAAAAATTCTGGTTTTGGTGGTGTTTAGATGCCCAGACACTGAACAGTACATGAGACACAGAGACCTTTGTCCATTATACCTGCCAGGACAGGAGAAATTGCTTCAGCTCCTTGTCTGGTGCCTGGAGCCAGACACTCTGTTCCTGTCCTGATTTCACTGAAGCCCTTCCATGTGCCACCCTCTGGAATGCCCAGTGGGAATTCCTGAGGGGCTGAACATGGGCTATGCTACCCCACTCAGCCCCAAATCCTCTTTTTTCTCACCCCTGCTCTGTTCCTCCTGCGGTGCCCGTGCAGCTTGGCCACTGCTCTCCAAACCATTGTCAGCAGTCTGGGGCAGCAGAGCCCTCAGGCTGCTGGAAAAGCAGCCAGTGCCCAGGGTTCTGTCAGCTGGTACCAATAACTGATGCTTAAATCCAGAACAGACACCCAGTTCCTCAAGTCTTCCAGCTGTTGGCACCGTGGGGTCAAGCCCACAATCAGAAGGTTGGTTTAAAAGAATAAATTCCACAGGGAAATGCACAGGGCTCACAGCTGTCACACTGAATATGCAAAGCTGAAGAGGCTACACATGTTCTCACCATAACCACCTTGGGCTTCTTCTTCTGCTTTCTCTGGTGCCTCATTCCCACACAGCCTTTGCCTGCAAGGTAGAAAAATATCCCAATACTTGTCTCGGGATCTCTCGCTGCTCAGAGTGACCCCGAGAAAATTTAGAAAGTCTCTTTTCCCAGCCCGGTGCTCAAAGAAGGAGTCAGAGCTCTTCAGTTCTCAGTCTCAAGGTTGTTTATTGTTCCTTATCTATAAAATTCTTTCTCCTGTCCTGCCGAGGTCCATTCATCAGGACAGTCCAGGCACTCTGCCTGGCCAGGGCAGTGTTATCTTTTTATACTAAAAACTACATGTACAATGTTTACAATTACTTTCCAATCCCTATCACCTATGTTAGACAGTGAGCTTCTACTCTAAACCAATCTAAAAGTGCCAACATCACAGCAGAAGATGGAGGCCAAGAAGAAGAAGGAGAAAGGCTGGACATGCCCAGATCCCTCCATCTTGCCCCCTGAATCCCCATTCTAAAAAACCCCAAATTCTACTTTTTCACCCCATAATAAATTCACTATCATTCTACCTAAACTGTTGTGGCTTGCAGATCTTCATCTAAGGTTGGTAACTTGCTCCAAGGGTCATAATCAAGGCCACAGGTGTTTTGGGCCCTGTGCCAGGGTCTCTGAGCCCCCTGGCAGGGGTCTTGGCTGCTCAGGACAGCCAGAGGGATGTCCTGGGTTCTGAAAAATAATCTGCTCATTCTGGTGCTAGCTTTAGGTGGACAGATAACAGTAAAAGAATCCTTAAGGATAATTTTAGGTCATCCATAGGCTGCATTTTAGAGGTCTGGTACAGCTGCATAACTGTATGTTAATTGTCATATATTTACATACATTTACAAAGCACACGTGGCTTTCTCACCAATGCAGCTAGAGAAGCATGCTCACTGATCTCCAGTTTTAACTCAGCAAGACTTTTTTCTTTTTTTCCATAGGAAAATGCCAGTTCCTGAAAAATATGCATATATATTCTGCAGGAACAGATTGATTGAATCAAATCTTCTAACAGCGAGCAAACACACTTCCTAGGGAAACCTGCTGGTTTCCTGCTAGCTCCTGGCCTCCCTGGGAGCTTCCCTGGTGAGCAGCATGTCTGGGCTCACAGGCTCCCTGCTGCAATCATCACAGGCAGCCCTGTCCTTTTCTGTTTAAAATTGCGAAATAAAAATCTTTCTTTTATTAATTAAATGAAATTTCATGTTCCTGCTCTGTGGGAAGTGAAAAATTCCGAGGTATTTAATTTTAATACAGAAAGAATGCAAGAATGGTGATAAACTTGCCCATTTGTCCCTCTACAGGAATTTGAGGTTCTGATGAGCCCTTCTTACACATCATTGCTTATTCCATTGCCCACCTCTGGCTGGGTAAAGACAACTGATGGAAACCCAAACCTGACAAATTAACATTTGAAAAAAGTTAAACTAACCAACTGCTATGAGTTTAACAACAAACAGGAGCCTACATTCCCCAGAGACCAACAATGGAGAGCAGCTGGCAATAAAACCTGATTGCATGTGGAAGTGGTTAGGAAAACAAAACAAAACAAATAATACAACTTCAGCACGCAAAGTCAAACTTCTAATCTCACCCAGGCCTTGGGAAAAAAAATAATCAAGTAGCAGAAAGAGCAACTCAATTTTTAAGCAGCACTTTCCAACCATGAATCTCAGAAAGTTTAACGAAGTTTAAAGTTTTACAAATAGAAAAATACACATAAAAATAATAATAATAAGGAAGATGAGCAGGCCAGTGGTAGGTGAGCAGAGCATGTTTCACAGCCCAGCACCCAATCTCCAGGAATGCATCAAGGTGAGTGAAAGACTCAGATTCTTAAGGCAAAAACCTTGTGCTCTTCAGTTGTTGCCTGTGAGCCCTGGACTGTTCTGCTCCCACAGGCAGAGCAGCCCCAAAGGTGGCAGGATTTCCAAACAGCTGGAATGATTCCAACATGATCACCTTCTCCCTCCTATAAGCCACTTAAATGAACTCTTCCTCTTCAGGGACATCTTTTGTGGCTGGAATCTGCATCCCTCTGAGTGGAGGTACAACCAAGAAATATATTTCTGTTCTTACAGTAGCCTCCATTCCAACAACACACTTCCTACATGGGGAAATGGCTGAGGCTTAACTTTGCCCATCCCAGAGAAGAGTCAGAAAGCCCAGAGACATCTGCCCAGGATCCTGAGGGAGCATTTCATCATTGTAGCATCTAAGCCAGCATGAGATAATGTTTTGGCTATCTGCTTGGGGTAATTTGCATGACGAGCACACGATCCATTTGTGGCTGGTGTTAAAAACATTTCGGATTAGGGCTGTAAAGGGTGTGAGAGAAACCAAACAGACATCTGGTCATACTGTTGGAATTTATGTGGGAAGCAAGAGAAATATCTGCAAACCACCAAAAAACAAGATTTAAACATAGAAATGGGGGAAAAAAATCATAGTTCAGCAGGCCAGGATGGCAGGTATGAGGAGGCTGCTCCTCCTGCTGAGTTTTCCACCATGCACTGCTAGGCTGTAAAAGTGCAAGGAGAATTTCCATGTTGAAAGATACAGAGGGATTCTCTAAACCACTCGTGCAGAGAACAGTGTGATTAGATTTTCTGTGGCAAGAAACAGACTTCCAGAACAGACTAAAACAGCTCTGGAAAAAAACCCCACAAACTCTGCCTTGACATAGCCTTGCAACAAGCACGACACATCCACCCCTCCTTGCAGCAAAGGCATCTAGGATAGGTGTTGAAGAAAAGCTTGGTATCAAAGATGGGCAAATTAATTTTTATACTGATTTTTTCAGCAGTGAGAGCCATCCCTTTTTGTTTTTATTGCTGCCATTTCTTCAATACAATAGCTGGAAAACCTGTGGGGAGAGAACCCAGGTTTTTTGGTTGCAAGACAACACCTGAGCCACCAGATCATGGCATCTTTCTGCACAGAAATGGCAGTTACAGGCACAAGAGAAATATCCCACATGAAAAACAAATCAGAGAAGAGACTTAACATTTATTACTTTTTCGACAGGATTTTTTTGCTTATTTGTTGATAACATAGATTTTGAAGGGAGGAAAATGTAACTGATTACATTTTTTACAATTTACATTGATTACAAAATGGAAGCATCCTTTTTTTAAATAATTCTCAGTTTACTTAAAAGCTCAGAAAAGTGGCAGCTACAGCAACCAAGGCATTCTTCAAACCTAGGCATTTATTATAAATATTATTTGCTGTTTAAAAGCAAAATGTCTTCCACTAGTGGACATGCTGCCTCTTGAAGGGAAGGAGGAGTTTCTCCACAGTCCTAAAGGAAAATCTTACTTTTTAAATTGATAGTCCTACACATATTTCAGGCAGGACAAATATACTCAGTCATTAAGACTTGTGTTTTGAACAATACATTATTTTCATCTGCAAGGAAACATCTCCAAACTTTGGGAATTACAGACCCAAATCTTCATTTTTAAAGTTAATACTCAATATGGTCACCTTTGGCACAAAATGGACTTGCAGTTTAGACAGGCACCACTGATAATTCTGAGATAGAGAAAAGAACTGAACCTAAAATTTCTAGAACTTGGAGAGCTCTTAGAGTGCTTTGAGAACTGAATGATCAGCTTGAGCAAAAATAGCAGTACCATGAACTTAGCAGTACCCATGAACTTATAATGCCCAGTCAAACCGAAGACAAAAAAAATTTAAAAGTTGGCTTGTCTTGCACTTCCAAGTGAAATTCCAATGTCCCCAAGGCTGAAAGCAAGTGCTTGCAAAACTTAATATAGGAATCCTTTGCACCTTCCTATTTTATGTGAGTTCCTGAGTTAGGAGCAGATGGGTTTTGCAGATTTAAATCTTTGGGGTTTGACTGCTTGAGGTGCACTTAAATACTTCTCATTGCTGCTATTATAATGAACATATTTCACCAGTTAATAAGGTAGCAAACTTTGAAATGCAGGCAGATGGGCAGCGTGGGAATTCAAGTGAACTTGTGTTTCTGTGGGATGGAACAGCCTTGTGCCATCAAAGGTGAAAATTGTTAATGGCTAGAAGTCCAACATCTGCTACACCACCTTCACATGGTTCATGTGAAAACAAAATCCATATGAATCCCTGGTAGGAAGCAGGACCCCGTGAGCCCCCTTCAGGCTCACAGGATGCCCTGACCATCCCTGCCTGGCTCGTGCCCAGCCTCCAATTTCACCTGTCACATGAAGCAGGGCTGAGCAGCACTTCAGTAAAATATCAACCTGATACTTTTCCTGCTTTTAAACTACATCCTTATTTAATATTTTAGGGAGATAATATTTTTAAATTACTATTGATTTCTATTTTACACTTTTTTCATGTAGCAGCAGAAAGCTTCAAAAATGAGACTGTTGCTGAGACTGATTTTGCCTTACCAACATTTTCCTTATCACCATTCTGTTTAATAAAAGATATTTGTTAAGAAAAAAAATTGGCTGTTTTTTTATTTTATCAGCGTTCACCCTGAAAACAATATTCGAAAACTTCAGCAACAAGCAGAAAATGAAGAACCCTTTCACCCTGAAAAACTTGTATTTGATTTGCAATAATTTTTATTTCAAGACTTCTAAACTTTTTAGTATACAAAGCAAACATTTACAAACACATTCTCCTCATCAGAAAGGATCCTACCTCACATTCCTTCATTGTTTCAAGAATAGAAATTCCTGAAACTTGCACATTCTGGTGCCCTAATGAGTCTCAAGGCAGAGGTCACTCCTCCAGCTAAGGTGACTCTTGATTAGGGTGTGTAGGTACTTGCACAGAGGAGTTGTTTGAAAACCTTCTACAGTTTTTAAACAGCTATAATTAGAAACACTGGCACAGTTGAGTGAATCAGAGCAGCCACACCAGTGCTGGACAGTGGAACAAATGTGCCGCCCTCCCTCAAGGAAGAAGAAACCACACATACATAACTCTGCTGGTTAAAAAACCTAAATTACCATACCGCTAATTAGTTAAAAAAAATATGCAAAGTCCAAGCCCTGGGAGAGAATTGTGGTAACAGAGTTCATTGGCATTTCCATGGATAAATATCATTTGAGAGCTTATTTATTGAGTAAATGTGGGTGTTGGTCACCTGACTCAGTACAGATTCTTCCAAGAGCTATTTTACAAATTACTGAGAGAAACAGGTAGGACAAAACTGCTTCATCCTGCTTCCCAGGACATAGCTGCTTCATCCTAAGGAAGGAAGATAAAGCATGTCAGGTAAATCACACCCAGCAATGCCTGTTCTCTCCACTGTAACTGGACCCAGGGAGATTAGCTTTGATAAAGACACCTTCTTCAAATATCTGCAGACATGAAGGGCATAAAAGATCATTCCTGCTCTAGCTAAGGTCCCAAGAGATCAAAACCAACAAGAAGTAATTGTTTAGAACAGAAACCTCCCACTTTAGGGCAAGAGCTGCACCAATAATCAACTGAAGCAGAGTTACCACTTAGTACATTCACAGGGCAGAGCTCCTCTGCTCCACCAGCAATCCCAAAGGCTTTTGGCCAGACTGCCTGTGTGGCAAAAGGTTGGATGACTCCTAGTGGATAAACCACATCCTGACACTGGTCAGGAAGAAACTTGAGGACTTCCAAGTCCCTTGAGGACAAATTACTCAGAGAAAAATCTATAAGGGTTCTATTAGTAGTAGTAGTAGTATTCAAAATACAAGTGCCTTAAAATAGCATGACCAGGAAGGGTGGATTGAGGGAGTTGACATCTGACAGATGTTGGTAGTTAAGAAAAACTCTGGAATCCAGCCCAAAGACTCACTGACTGAAATAGGCTTGACACCCAGATCTAACCAGGGAAATAAATGCCCAAATCCCTCCATCCTCTGGTGCCTGGGTGCCAGATGTGTCAGTGTCTAGTCAACAGCAGAGATGCCACAAAGTACTTCCTCACTGTTACAAACAAAACCCAGTCCTGGCATGTGTCATTTAATAAATGTGCCTTTCAGTCCTTAATGTTGTGGTTCCCAAAGCAGCCCAAGCAGCAGGAAAGGAGGATTAGTGTCTTTCCAGAAAGGATGCAGCAGTGAGTCACAATCTCAGCACTGCTGTGAGTCACTTCAGCAGTGCTGCTGAATGGCTCAGCTATGAACATAAAGCAACAAAACATTCCCTTTGCATTAGAGATCACAGGCAAATCCCAAGATCCAGACTGGGAGATGTCTGTGGTCCAACCCTGTACCCAGATAAGAGCTTCCCCTCTGCTTCTGCTCACTTTTGTGATGACAGGAAGCAGAGAGGAGCTGAAACAGGAGACAGCTGGACTGTAGCTGTGTTTGCAGCTCTGCCCCATCACCCACTGGAGCAATGAGCTGCACCAAAGTCCTGATTTTTCACTCACTCACTGTGGGAGGTGCTGCTTCTCACAATCCAGTCTGTGCCAGTCCTTGGCAGTCATCCCTGCACCTCTCTGGGAGGTGGACAGGACATCCCTCCCTGGGGCAGGACAAGCCTCTCCAGGCACAGGGCCACAGGGGACAGACAGGAGCTTTTCCTTCCAGAGGGCAGAAAAAGCCATCCTCACTGGGACAAATCTCTAATAAATAACTCTTTTCCCAATCTAGGTCCAATAGGACCTAGAGTTGGAGTCAACATCTTTCCTGTAAACAAGTGACTTCCCTGTTCAGAGGCTGGACTTTCACTGGAAAGCCTTTGTGTTTTCTGCTAGCAATGTCACATAAGTTAAGGCCTCAGCTTAAGCTCAACTCAGATGGTAAAATAATCCCAGAAAAAGGTGATTCCAAAGACTCTGCCTGCTGAGCCAACCAGATCATTCACCCCCCAACCCTTCTTCTCATGTTCATCAGAGTGAAGTGAAACCAGGTAGATAAACCTGGAGGTTTCCAGCAAATGAGTCCTGTAGGCAAATCTAAGCCCTTGAACAAGACACCTCTGTTGTTTCTGAGAGGATGGTGCATGCAGATAAAGCAGCAGCTCACAGCTTAAAGAAATCACAGCAGTTCATGGCAGGATATAATAGAATACCTGGCATTTAGATGGAGATGAAAAATACCTTTCATCATATAAAAACTCCAAATCACAAATGCCACCACACAATTTTAGATTACATATTTAGTGAGTAAGTAAAGCTGAGCAGGGAACAAACCCTTCTCATTAGTGAGAGACTTACCTGGATGCATTATCCAGTTACTTTTGGATGACTGCAATTTGAGAATTGCTGCATTGCATCTCAAGTTCAAATTCTCTTGGAAAAGGAAGGAAAAGCTTGCATGCAAGGAAAAAAAAAAAAAAACAAAACAAAACCATAACTAGAAAACAAAGGTTTGAATTCAGATTGCACATGAGTTGCATTTTCCAGCTGTTTCTGTCAGTACTTTACTGCCAGAAAGCCCCAACCCTTTGTCTCCACTTCTGAAAGTATTTTATAATATAGAGTTGATGGAAAAGACAAAGGAAAGACCTGCTAAAACCTTTTCTTTACTATTTAATTTTCAGCAAGGTACATAATAGTTCAAAGAAAGTGGTATCCAAGCAACAGGTTTGAAAGGGGCAAAGTATTATAAGATTGTTCAGTCAATTATCATAGCCTGAGCATGCTGTTAACTGGAATAATTGCCTTCGATGCAAAACATGCTTTTTATAGTTATAAATAATCACAGAATATCCAAAAGCTATATTAATAATGAAGAAAACCATCTCTTTAAGTATTCTTCTCACACCCAGTTCACACTCATATACATTTCTTCCTCTTGCCAGAACATCATATCTCACTGGAACTAAAAGCTGACACCTTGAAGCAATATATTATTTTGATTTTCAGTTAACTATAGCTGGGAAAGTGATATTTCTTAAATATATATATATATTTATAGGTATTTAGATATACAGATATATAGATATATAAATATATAGATATATAGACTTATATCTGCATTCAAAATATATTTAATGTCACATCCCCCTCTCTGAACAGACTAAAAGTAATTTTCCACTGTTTTATTCCCTTAGCTCCATGGAACTAAAGATTATGGGTAGGATCCCACGTAAGCATTTTTAAAGAAATAATAAATAACACAGCACCACAGAGAATCTTTTAGATCACAAGAATACATATTAACCATGGCCTAAGAGCTCCCCTGTGACTGCTGAGTCAAGGTTCCAGGTGATGATTCACAAGCCAGAAAGGACACAGCTTGACTTTCAGAGCTTTCCATGGTTGGCAGATAGATAATCTCCATTCCTGCAGTGAACACAGCTGATGGAAAGACAGCAAATGGATAATCTTAGAATGCTGTATCTGCAGAGCTGGGCAGCAGTCCTGGAAACATTCATATTTAACAAGCACAGTGCTGTTCAGACACGTAAAATGGTGTGTATGTGCTTGGAGCATTAGGCTTTGGTTCAAAAGCCAGAACTGCACCTTCTGATGTGACAACACCTCCTCAAAGCTGCCACAGACGGGGCTGTTTCCCACACAGATTCAGAAATGAAAAGACTTCTCCCAGAGCAAGGTATCTGGCAGTGCAGAAATGAGCAGGCAGGTTAGGAGGCAGCAAGAGAGCATCAGTGAGGAGCTGCAGCCATCAACCTTCCCTGCCTGATCCAGAGCTGCTCTGGCAGAACCTCCTGAGCCTTCCCTGTGGCCAGCCAAGCACTCGGGCACAGTTTATGGAAGCACAGAAAGGAAGGAAGGCATATGGCATCTGCCTGGCTCCCAGCACAGCTTCTTGTCCCAGATCTCTTCCTGTCTGCATTCCCCTGTGCCAGAGAGATCCTGGGCACAAGGATGGGGAGATTCTTCCTTGCTCCCAGCCTCCAGCTCAGGACAGGGGCACTGCAGGGTCCTGGCAGCCCCTCCCTCTCAAATCCTTCTCTGCTTGGCACCCAGGGATCCCACACACCTCCACGGTGATTTCACCAGTCCCTTAGGAAGGGGGCAGTTGAAAAATTGCCTTTTGTCTCAAATAGGAGATGTAACTTTGTCTTTTCTGTCACACATCAATATGCAAAGATTAAGGAATGAATTACACTTGGAGATGAATACAGAGAAATTAACTTATCATGGGCCAGCCTCACAGCTACCTGCTTTGGCTCCAAGGTGATTTCTGCTTTCCACTCAACTGGTTCAAGTCAACCTAAGCCTCAAGATAATTCATGGTAATCAAATTGTGTGGCAAACCACAGTTGGTTTTTTTTGGAAGAAGCTTTCCAAGAAAAGGCTCTTTAATGTGGCATAAGGTCTTTCCAATAACTGTCAAATCTGATACCACTTGATTAAAGGAAGAAACCACCTTAACATGTTCCCCATGTAAAAACTCTGTGACAGTTTTGATTATTGTTGAGTAAAGATGTTTTCAAAATGCAAATTCACAAATGGAAGATTCAGCAAATCTGGCATCACCTCGACTGCAAGGAAACAAAGAAAACTTCTTTTCTGGCAGGGAAGGTAGGTAAGGAAATGTTGCATTATTTGTGCAATTAATGTACATTTACACTAACCACCCAGGGCATTCCAGATACCCTTTAGACAGATACATCAACAAGAGGAGGGAAGATGGATCTTGATAGGGATGAACACAATATTCAAAACAAAGCTGGGGCAGCAGTGACTGTGCAGAAGGTGACTGCAAACTGCACATCAGCAACAGAGTCTGAGGAGAGCTACCCATTGGTCACAATACACAGAAATAAAACTATAAAGGAATCAGAAGCCAATTTTGCATGTGATACCAAAAGTGGCAAGAATGAGGAAAGTGTTACCAGCTAACAGATTCATTTTTGTAACTGTCACCTAAGACACACTCTCTCAACAGGGCGCAGAAAACAGATGATGATGATGATGACGATGATGATGATTATTATTATTATTATACCCTTATGTGCTCATCCCCCTTGAAGCATAAGGCACTGTATGTTCTGATGAGAGTTCAGGTCTCAACAATTACCCTGGGGGCACAACCCAAGCTGTTAAACCCTTGTTCTAAAAGCCTGTCTGGTAAATGTTAATATAATTTTTTAGTGTCTCCTGTGCACTCAATGGCTGATACACTGCATATCTTAAATATAGTCCTGCCACCAAGCTGTGCATTGGTAACTGATTTCAGACCAATTTTTCTTTGTTGATTATAAAGTGGTTTTAAATTAGAGCTCCTGCTTTGAGACCGTGTACTTGGTTGAACCTAAAATTTCATGATTGTCAGTACAATTCTGAAAGCAATACAAAGCAGTACACAAATGGATGCCTCAGAACTAAATGTAAACAGCTCTGTTCCAAGCCAATAACCAGTAAGTAGTTGGCAGGTGCTGCTTGAGCTTGCCACCTACACACACAAAATTTGACAGAGGATGAAAGACAAGTACTGTACTTGTGTTCCACCTCAAGCCCTCTAAATTCACTGTTGGGACTGACATTTGGGAACAGATTTCTGCAAAATCACTGTGAAGTATTTGAGAAGCTCAGCTGTACTTCACTCTGCTGAAGTGGCACACCAAACTTACTGTACTAAGAAGGAAGTTGTAGCAAAGGATTTATTGTGCAACTGGGATGTAGATGATAGCAATTCTATTCTCTTCTGCATTTTAGATATCCTACCTGATTGCACCTCTATTCCTGAAACAAAGATATCCCATCCTTAAATTGATAACACCACCTCACAGCAGTGTTGTAAAATAATTATATACAATCTAAGTGCCAAAACTGTGGCACCTGACTCAATAATAGTACTGTATTTGGATTCACAAGCTGACCTTCCATAGTCATCCTCCCAGCAGATTCTCTGTTTCACCCTTCTTCTTGTTCTTGTTCTTCTTGTTCTTCTTCTTCTTCTTCTTCTTTTTGTTCTTCTTCTTCTTCTTCTTCTTCTTCTTCTTCTTCTTCTTCTTCTTCTTCTTCTTCTTCTTCTTTTTGTTCTTCTTCTTGTTCTTCTTCTTCCTCTTTTTGTTCTTCTTCTTCTTGTTCTTCTTCTTCTTCTTCTTCTTTTTGTTCTTCTTCTTGTTCTTCTTCTTGTTCTTCTTCTTGTTCTTCTTCTTCTTTTTATTCTTCTTCTTGTTCTTCTTCTTGTTCTTCTTCTTCTTTTTATTCTTCTTCTTCTTGTGCTTCTTCTTCTTCTTTTTCTTCTTCTTCTTCTTCTTCTTTCTGTTCTTCTTCTTCTTGTTCTTGTTCTTGTTCTTCTTCTTCTTCTTCTTTCTTGCTTTGGATGCCTGCAGGTGGCAAAGCTTCCTGGAGGTGCAAGATCCACATCTTGCTGTTCAGGCTTAATTCTCTTAGGACACCTGGAATGTGAGGACAATCCAGTCCCACAGGACACCCCTGCAAGTCCAGACCAACCAGGCTCAAAGCTCTGTGCAAAGATGATGAGCTGAAGTCCATTCTTGCAGCTCAGGGCAGGAATGGCTGCAAGGCTGAGTTAGGGAAGGAGTGCCATCAGAAATGGGACTTTTAGGTTTTACCAGTCCCTTTTGGGGCTGTTTGGGCAGGGAGTCAAAGGGCAAAGTGAATCAGGGCTCCAATGCACCACTGGCTTACAGACTCTGCTGGTTCAGACACCACTCACACCATCTTCTTCCAAAAAGAATTCACACTTTGCTTACAAAATGGTTATTTCAGAAGCCTCTTTTACTTCATATCTCCACATAATCCTACACTCTAATTGTACTTCATTTCTTTAATGCAGTGTTAAGTCTTCAGGCACATTTAAAGGCTAGAGAGAACATTAACTGCTTTGCAGGTATTTTTAGGAGACATTTTGATGACTTTGTACCATAGAGTTCAGTTAGAGTTTTCTTTCTAAAAACAACTAAGTCATCAACATGATTAAAATATGGGTATTAAATCCTTCAAAGCATTTAGATAAGTTTGGGGCTAGAAATAGAAGAGTTCTTCAGTTTTCTTGGAGACACAGGACATCCTGTGCTATGGTTTAAAAGATAACTTTGACTGAGAAAAGGTCACTGGACCTTCATAACCCATCTACAGGTCCAAGGCTAGAGCCCACATAAATATTCTTTCACAACCTCAACACAATTCAGACCTATAATTATATAGGTATAAATTTGATATATATAAATTTGATCGGTCATCACTGATTTCCCTCAAATGTGGCAAGTTCATTTGTGTTTATGAAAGAAATAAATTGTATTTGAGCAGGGGTGAAAGGCAATAAAGCATTAAACAAAAGATGTAATTGAAAATCTGACAAGTTCCACACAAAGTCTGTTAAACACATTTGCTCACACTTGGTAAAGCACAGCCTCTTTCTCTGCAGAGCCACAGAGCTGTGGATGAGCTTACACAAAATTTAAGGGGCCAAGCCCACAGATCATCACTAAAGAATTATCCCCATGATGCAAACATTCCTGCTCCTTTTAAAGGTCTTCAGAATGTGGATAAGAATTACCTTCAGAACACAGACTCTGGCAGGATGCATGGATACTGAACAGAAGTTTAATTAAGGAAATGCTTTTCTGGTTCTCAACACAACCAAGCTGCAGTGAACACCACCAGACCCTTCCCTCCTCTGGGGAATGCAGAGGAACAGAGCTCTCCAGCGGGAAGAGACCTCTGAGAGCTCTTCCACGGGGCCCAGGAAGCACCAGCAGATGGTGCTCTGAAAGCAGGCAGGTTCCTAAGATAAATCAGCTTTTATGAGTTGAAATTTGACAAGCACCGATGAGAAAATGTCTTCAGTAAAGATATCACAGTAATATAATGAATTATTCCTTCCTTCAGAGAAAAAAATACAGCACTGTAAAAGGGCAATTTCCCCCCCTAACTCATCTGCTTCCAGGTGATGCTGCTTTAATTATAATGGCACTGCTTTGTTTCCAGAGCACAAGTGCCAGGGCAGCAATCTCCTCCTTACCATCAGAGTACCTTCAAGACATCATTCCTTCTTGATACTTCACAGATTTGCCTTGGAGGCAAGAACAGTTCAAGTCATTCACTTATGAAACCAAAGACATTCTCAGCGTTGTCAGAAATTGTGAAAACTTTGGGTACATGATTCCAGTGCCTTCTCTTTTCCTATTGCTTGGCAGCACAAAACAGCACTGCTTGAATGGATCTCACACTTGAATTTTTTTTTGTATATTCACTATTTAACAGCTTCCAGAGTAGGACTGGCTTTCAGCACATACAGATGCAGTCACAGAGCTGCAGAAGGATGGAGCAGCACCTAAAATGGACTTTAATATTGGAGAGCCACAGTGGGATCACTAGAGGAAGACATCAGTGATCGAGATATTTATTCTCTCAATTTAATCAAATCAAGATATTTCATTTCACTTATGGAAAATTATCATAGACTCAAGCCTGACAGAGGTCAAGAAGTGTTTGGACAACACTCTCAGGCATGTGGTGGGATTCTTGGGGTGTCCTCAATGATCCTGAAGGGTCCCACCCAGTTCAGGATGCTGTGTGATTCTATGAAAAATGACCACGAAAAATGTGTCCCAAAGTCCCCAAACAGGCAAATCTCCCCACTGGGGGCAGGGAAGGGATCCCCACCATATGAGCTGTACCTTGCAGAACAACAGGAACATGCCATGGCCAGCCAAGGTGTTCCAGTCACCCTGGGCAAGATTTACTGATCCAACGGATGAAAAAAGCAAAAAAAAACCACCCCCAGACCAGTATATATGTTTCTACATTTATTTCATATATTAATATTATACTAATACACTAATATATTATTTTATATATTATATTTTATATATTATAAGATTGCTAATTTGATATATTGACAATATAACAATATTGATATTGTATAATTATATATGTATATAATTTTATAATAAATGTATATTTATTGATATACATTTCTACATTTATTTGCTTGCAGAAGTTTATTTTATGTTCGCTAAACCAGGAGCCAAATCTTTCTAACAACCTCAAATAAGGTATGAGGTATGTAGTTCTCTCCTTGGTTTGGGAATCATGTCATCTTTAATTAAATATTTAATCATTAGGTGCCTCTCTGGGGACTCAGAAGACCTGAGTTGCCTGGCCCAGCTCAGGTTTTGCTCTGTGATAAGGCATGCCAGCTGCCAGCAGGAGATAAATCAGCAGCAGAGGGGAAGGAAGGGCAGCACCAGGTCCTGGGAGGAGCAGAGGCAGCTTTGCTGGGCTGGAGCAGCAGGACAAACAGGGCTGAGGTGCTGAAACCCAAGGCAGAGCTGCTGGGAAGAGGTGTGGAGGAAGGGGAGAAGAGTGGGAAAGAAAAGGGGAATGCAGTATCCTGCATGGAAACAACTGGAAACAGATAACTCATTACACCCCACCACTAATCCTAATTCCCAACCTCGGGTATCAGAGATTTCATTTGTGTTGAGTGTGAGCTTGGCACCTCTGGCTGGTTTGGGTAAGCTCAGGCCAGCACTGCCTGCACACAGCAGTGGGATTTCAGCCTCAAGGACTCCCAACCCACTGAGTTCACCAGAAGCAGGTTTAAGGTGGGTGTGTACCTATGGAGGGAGTGGGAAATACTTTTCCTCTCTAATTGAGCAATCCATCCTTTTCCTGTGCATTTTGAAATGCAGGTTTGACCATCTTTGAGGACATGCCTTACAAAGCTCTTCACCTGCAAGGACGGATTTCCCCCTGCACATTTCCGTGTCAGTTGCTAGCCAGCTATTTTACATCAAGATTTGTCTTTGGCAACCAGTTTCACAATGAGAATATTCACACCTAACTTCTCTCACCACAGCATTGAGCTCCAGGCAGAGAAAAACTTGCAGTGGCAAAGTGAGCACTGTTCAGTGGGGATGCACCACTTGCCTCCCACACTGGGTCACAGTAAAGATTTGTAAGTTCTCTTTTTATTTACCTGTGTTCGATACAAGAGAAGCAGAGAACACACCTCACTCACTGCCCCAGAACATACCTCAATCTTCTGTATCAGTAGAACAATTCATGTGTTGATTTAGAACTCATTAGTTCCTATGATCTCTCCCTTGTCATTAAACTTCTCTCTGATGCCCTGCCTGATTTTTAATAGAACCTTAAATTACTGAAGAACTGTGCATTCTGAGCCACATCTGTTTCCTCTGAGATTTTTTACACTATTGCCTGTAAAATATTTCTATATGTTTCAAAGTGAAAGGTCAAAAATTATCATGAGCTTGTTTCCTCCTACTGAAGCATTGTTTTCCCACCAAGTCATTGATTTGCATGCAATTGGAAAGTTCCCCTTGCTTAATATCTTTGTCCATTCTAAATCTTTCATTACCTTGATGAAGAAAGCAGATGATTTATCATTTGACACTGTTCCTGGATTAATATTTCCATCATCTCCACTAGAGTTATTTGTCTCCATTTTTTTTCTCTTGGAATAGTGGTAGAGACAACAGGTCATGTGGCAATGTTGCATATATTAGATTTTATCTCAGCTTTAACTGATGCAAGGAATTCACATTTGCTGTCTGCCTCAGTTTCTTGGATGAGGGCTTGCATTTGGATCACATATCAGCCTTAGGGTCCCTATATGTACTTTTTCCCTCATGAACAATGGTTCAGCTCTTCATCTGCAGCAGAAAGATATTCTTTCATTCCACTGGATGGAACATTCTACCTTTAGCCTTATTTTATTTTCAGTCCTTCCTGACATCATTGCTATCAACTTCTGCTGGTACAACAGATCTCTGCAGCACAAACCCCAGCACTTTCCTCAGGACATCACACAGAATAGGATGGGTTTAATTTCACTTTCCACCACATCAGGAAAAAAAACCCTGAAGTGTGAGAAGCAGGCAGTGGATACAGAGTTTGTTCAATAGACAAGAAGAACATTTTGCAGCTGCAGAGCACATTTCAGCTAAGGGCCTCAAAACATAAAATAAATTTCACAAGAGCCTTGCTGAGATAGGGTTTTGTGAAGTTCATTTAATTAAAGTTTAGTTGATGAATGAGGGTAATGTTTGAGTTTTTGCAGAGGGAATCTGCAAACTGTGTCAACAACAGTGACAAACAACTATATTTCTCATTTATTATGTGAAATTTGTGATGTTTATGAAGAATTTTATAATAAGCTGTGAAGACAGTCCTGGATAATCTTTCTCACACCAGAAAATTTTTAAAAATCTGCAACTCTACTTTGTCAAACCGTAATTGATTTCATATTGATCAGCAGAGTCACAAATTTGTATCAAGGCACTGAGGAGCAAAACACACCACAAAAGCAGAAGAGAACAATTGTGTGGAAAATAAGTGACAGGATCATTGAACCAACTTTATCTGATATTGCATGGGAAGATGATTTGCCATTCAGGCACAAAAAAAAAATCCTTAAACTAGAAAAACAGTTAATTAATACACTCGGCTTCACAGATGTTTTAATCAAGTGTAGTCTAGATGATTGAAACTGGAACTGTTTGCTATCCTGAGTAAAAGACATAAAAATAAATCTTCAGCATTGAATCCTGACATGAATATGGACCTTCTAATAAGGCAAAAATTTACAATAAAATTAGCATAGGCATTTCTTGACAATTCAATTAGCTTAAAGAAATGTATGGTTTTACACAGATCACCAATCACTTTAAGGACCTAAAAGTCCTTTTCCATTTACCACTAAAAAATCAAATAGTATGTACCTCAGGCAATACAGAAATTCCAGGAATATTAGCCACATTCTTATGGTTGTATTATCTTATGAAATAACAATTTCAAATATTTTTGGGACTGGAAGGAGGAAAGCCTTTGGGAGAGTGAAAATGGAGGGATGGGTCAGGTCCTCCTGCATGGTGTAGGCAGAGCTGGTCTGACCTGGGTCTGTCTTGGTGGCCTGAATAGCCCTGGGAGATTCATGTCTCCACCCCTTAAAATGGAAGGTCAAGTGAGATGTTCTTCAAATGGATCAAAACTGCTGGACCGGAGTGGTGGAAATACAGAGTTTCCTGTTTGCTGCAGAGAAAAATACCCAGGAATCTCAGCAGACTGCAGCAGGGGTTAAAAAAGGGGTAATGGAAGTAGGGAAAGTTAAATCATAGAATCACAGAATGCCCTGGGGCATTGGAAGGGAAAACAAAGATCCTCCAGTTCCAATATGGCAGGGACACCTTCCACTATTCCAGGCTGCTCAGGGCTCCATCCAGCCTGGCCTTGGACACTGCCAGGGATGGGGCACCCTGTGCCAGGGCCTCAGCACCCTCACAGGGAAGAATTTCTCCCCAATAGTAATTTAAACCTCCTCTCTTCCAGTGTGAGGCCATTCCCCCTTGTCCTGTCACTAGGCTGTGTCAGTGCTGTCTAGCCAGTCGAGGGCTCCCACTAGTGTTGCTCTTTATTTCAGTTCCAATGCTTGAGTAAGGAGCTAAAACCAGGGAATTATTAAAGAGGGGGGAAAGGACAGTAAGAGAAAGAAGTTATCATAAGGGTTAGGCTCACAGATACTTTCACACTCAATTCATCAGCTGCAAACCTGATCCATGCTGCCAATTCCTCAAAGCTTATAAAACCTGGAAATCATATCATCTGGAAATCTTGTTGAAAATATTCAGATGCCATTGTCAGCACCTAATGAAGAATTGCAACACTTTGTGAAAAACACAGTTTTAGCTGGAGCTCTGGAGAAGGATGGGGGTCACAGGGTGATCTGTCACAGCTGCCTGTGGCTCCTTCTAGAAGCATCCATGGGCTTTTTACACCTGGTCCTCCAAATTCATAGTGTTGGGACACAGAAGGTATCTAAGGCCAAGGAGAAACCAGTCTAGTTAAAATATTTAAGGGGGGAGGTTTGTTTGGTTTGCTCTTTTTCTTTAAATCAAAGCTGCAAGCTGAAGATCATGTAAAAATAAATCATGGAGGATTGGGCAATAGCAGGTAACACTAAAAAATTAAAGTCTTGGGAACAGAGTTAAAGCTGGCACATCTGGAAGCAAATATTTCCATACCTGACAACTTAAGCTGGTTTGTATGAGATAGAAATTCGCCCAGTTCTTTGTGTAGAACTGAGAATTTCTAATCTTGGAACCGTTGTAATATTCCACCCAAGTTCGCATCTTTCGAAATATATCTTCTAACACACTAAAGTACACCCCTGACTTGGATTTTCTTTTCTAGCAAACATGATGAATATGCATTAATAAGAGCTACTTATTGGGGAACTATGAGCTTTTTGGTCTGTGTGTAAAAGAATTGGATATCTAAATAGGAAGGGGCCACAGGAAAAAGTTTTTACTTTTAGATTAGATAAAGACATAGGACACAAATAGTATCTTTGTATTTTCATTGAAATTTGCATCTAATCTGGCAATTTCCAGGCTCATATCCTGAATTCATTATTAAATAAATACTTTATATTTGTTTCCTGTGTATCATGCTTTCTCTGGCATGATGACTTGGGGGAACAACCAGACTGTCTGCTGGTTCTCAGGAGTCTACTGAGAAAACTGTAAAATGCCAAGTAGTTTACATTTTTAAAGTCTGGAAAAATAAATATAATTCCACTAAAGCATTTGATAGAGATATTTGTAACTCTTCATATCTCTTGGCACAAGAACACAACAAAATGTAGAGCTCAGAATGAGAAAGCCACACACAAATCCAGATGAGAGACAAACCTTCGATGTGGAAACATGCAGCAATCACCTACTTAAGACATGGTCCATTTTCTGGTTTTGTTTTTTTTTTTTATTTTATTAAGCCTTTAATTCAGGTTTGTGTAAATATAGATTTTTAAGTATTTACTATTCACCAAATATATTCAGGCTAATTATCTGTGGGACAGCAGCTATGTAAGAAATAGGGAAGAAATTATGACTTTAAAACCCTAATTCCTTTTCTCAGTAAAAAATGGAATTCCCCAAATAAGTGTCACAAATTACACAAATAAGTGATAACCTTGCTTTTCTGGAAGCTTAGAAAATAAAATAAAACAAGAAGATTTATGAATACATGTAGAATTGCTGCCACTAATGAAATTCAAACTCCCATGTGCCTCCAGGACTATCATACACCAAGTTTTGCATAAACAAATAGTAGTTTCTTTTTTAATCTTCCCAGACTTGTGTCCATTTAAATGTATCCACTTTTCAAAGGTGGGATATCTGCTAGCTTCTTTTGAAAAATTTAACAACTGAGATAAAAAGGTCATACCTTTGGGGTTGATTTTAAAAGAAGGAGTAAAAAATTAAGTTGAGCCTCCATGAAAATGAACCTGTACATCTTCAAAACCTGAAACTTTGCTGTTTCATATGAACAGGTGCTCCTGTTTAAGAGATTGGATGCCCTTGACACTTCCATGAGTGTTAAAGGCACCAGTAACCAGCTGTGTTTTATGTATCTGTGCTTGAGTACTCACAGGTTACTAAAAAGAAATCAGAAATAAGCTGCACAGCTGATGGGCTGTTATGCTTAGGTATAAATTTTCATTGTCTTTTGATTGATTCACTGAAAGGGCTGAGGTTATTACTGAACCTGATCAATCCTGCACTGTTTTACTTTGCCCATGTCATTATGATAATGCATGCCTTTGTTGTCAAAACAGATACTGAGCTCTTAGTTCTTAAAAGGGAATCATCATCAATTGTCCTTGAACTTTAAAATCACTGTTTTGCAAACTTTAAAAGGATTTTTCAAGTTAATGAAGGCAAGGGTATTTTCCTGTGACTCAGAATTGAACGTCTCTATTAGGTGCACACAGGGTTTCTATTTCCAGCACCAAAACAATGCAGATTATCAGCACTGAACATTTCAAAACAGCAACTGTGGGCTTTGATGACTGGACACCAAATATTTTTCTAGCAGAGAAAAAACCATTGCCATAGCAGATTTCATTCTGCTTCAACAGGCTTGATTTCCAAATTACCTTGCTCTTCATAAGCCCTTTAGCTAAAGCCAGAGGTATCCACAGTCAGGAATTTTAAAACAGTTCCACGCTGGAGCACCGAGAGAAGGAAAATCCTTTGCCTGCTCCTGCCCATCCATCCTTTCCCCAGGAGGGGGAAGCCGAGCTCTGCCAGTTGCAGAATAAAGGTGCAGTGGATTAAAGGGAAATGTGGGAAGGATCTTTTATTCTTTAACATCAACCATTCTCATGCTTGTTCCCACGAATGAAGTTAATACTCTCCAAGTGTCTCCTCCCACGCCTCCCTACTGTGGACAAGAATCTCTCTATCCTCACTGAGAATGCTGTAAATTTTGGGTAAAAGAGATTTTTTTTTCTTTTTTTTTTTTTTTTTTCCTAGGCAATTCTGCTCTTGAGCAATAGGAGGATGAAGCTGACTTGAACCACATGGCCTTTCTGGCTCTCCTCTCGCCCACACAAATGTGCCTTAACAAGGAGTTCTGAGCCCAAGCATCAGTTTCAATGAATACAAAGTGCAACTGCTCTGTTATCTAGGGCCAGCAGCCTGTCTGGAGAGTTCCTCTCTATAATGAGGAGAGGTGCTACTTTCACAGAAGGCCATTTTCACTGCTGGAAATGAGGAGGATGAGTCAATTGCCAGAACACTTTCTTGCCATTGAAGCCTTGTGAAAGCTGACCTAGAACAGAGACTGGACAGGGGTAAAGAATAAAGCAGGGATTTATTGAAAGGCCTCCATGGATCCACCTTGGGCAGCACAGGAGCCCAGCCAGGGCTGCACCCAAGATGAATCAAAATGGTCAAAAAATGCACAACAGGTCACGGGGTCTCTCACTTTTATAAGTTCTGCTCCATTTGCATCTTGCAGTTCATTGTCCAATTACAGCTTTAGGTTATGAAGTCCCCTCCTTGTTTTTCTCTCTTCAGTCCACGTTGTTTATGCTCTTGGGCCTGAGATTTGGATCATTTGTCCTTGGTCCCCAGCTAGAGAAGGAGAAGAAATTATTTTGTCTTCCTACTCTGTGCAGAGAGCTCACCATCCCCTAATATGAAGCCCAGAAGTACACACTAAAGCAGTACAGAATCTGAAAAACATAAAAGCTAAAACCTGAGGCATCACCCTTGGAGACACCTTGGTCCCCAGGTGGTTCCAAGCTTCCTGTAGGTCCACATTGCACCCCCAGATGCCCAGGGTCATCTGTCCTGGCACACTGCCCACCTTTGGGCACCAAATCCTCCACTTGGGTGTGCTGGCTGCCCGCCTGCAGGGCAGGGTTTGGTCTGTGAGCAGGTGTGAGCTGGGAGCAGCAGGATGAAGTGTGGGACTCAGAAAATGAAACCTTCCCATGAAGCACTGTGAGCACAGTGAAGTGATGGCTGGATGTGAGTCTGCAGCACACAAAACCATTGATTCTGCAGTCTTTACCTACAGCTTCAGCTGGTCCAAGGATACAAAGCCCAGGGAACTGTTTTGTGAGCTTCCCAGCCATGAGGAGCTGGGGTGACAAAGGAACACGTGTTGGCTGGATCATTTGTTTAGGAAGGGCAGGCTGCAGGCAGGCAGTGATTTCCACACCAGAGCAGCAGCCCTGCTGCCAAGCAGTGATGCAACATCCACAGCAAGCACCACTCCAGACCCCTGGGAAATCAAAACTAAAAGCTCACCACAAAAAAAGTACAGTTTATAATCCTCAGTGGATAACTTCAAAGACGTGGACAATTATGTGAAGCAATCTTTTGATTCAGACAGAATCATCCTGCGAGGTTTCTCTCTGCCTGAGGGCCCAAACCAGTGTCCTTTCCCTTTTGAAAGGTGAGCACACCTGACAAGCCTTGGGGTCAGCAAACACAGTATGAATTCAGGGATTAACCAAGCACATTCTGCCCCACTGGTTTTATTGAGAAAACAGCTCATGCATTAGAAGTAGATCTTGCTCCTGCTACCCTGTGGTAAGCACACAGAGCTGTTCTCCTTGTGATGCCTTACAGTTAGCCTGAAAAACTTGACAAGAAATCAAAAAGATTTTTTATTATTACGGAATTTTTTAGCAAAAGATATTCAGGTCCTCCTGCAATATAGTATTTATAATAGGGTGTGTTAGCCCTGAACTTTTAAATCATCTTACTTTCCAGCCTTCCTCAAAATGACCAAAACCAAGCAAATCAAAAAATATATATTTTTTTTAACTGAGAAACATGGAGAATATTTTTTCATCCTAGTTCTCTGCTGTGCCTTTCTGTACATTTGTAAAATGCACAGACTTTTGGTTCTTATGGGAAAAAAACAAGTACACAAGCAATATATAGCATTGTTGACCCAGGATTTTTTGAGTTTCCTCCTAGAAAAAAAAGCCTCCTTATTGAGTATGCATCCTCAGGGAGCAGAAAACTGATTCTGTGCATGTCAATTTCTGTATAGAAATAAATAAAATTTGGCACTATAATTTATATCTCCATTACAGAAGAATAAAAGAGTTTGAATTCTTGCATAAAAGAGTTTCCAAGAGTAGATATGATTTAATTATATACAAGACTGAATGACACTTTCTCCATTACAGGAGCTTATATTTCCCATCAGGAACTGCTGAATATTTTCTTCCACATTAATGCAAATCAATACAACATAAATTATTCTGTTAGACTATTTTTTAATTATGCCTGCTGGAAAAATCCTTATCTGTATGAAAGCAGTGTTAAGACTGTGCAATTCAGTGTCTGACTGTACCCATGCTCATTTCCCTGCCAGTGCCAGGGCCAAAAACAGCTCTGTGATATAAACCCTCTGCATTTCTGGGCACAGCAATTCCAAATCTGGGGCTCTAGGTAATGGAATTTTTTTCTGATGGCCTTTCTACCTGTCCTCTTTTTTTTTTTTTTTAATTACAAGAGGGTCAATTTAGCAATTTAGATTGAAATACAAGGAATAAGTGCTTTATAAGTGGTTTACAAGTGGGGTTTGCATTCAAGAAATGATTGCATGTGGCATTTGGCCACAGACAACTTGGTTTGGGGTTGGCAGCTGTGGGAACAACTCCAGAGCCACAGCACACAGTGCCTTCTCTCCTTGATTTTCAGGGTGACTCCAGAGTCACTTCTGTACTGACTTGATTAACCCCACAGAAATTTTAGCTGGTACATTCTTTTTGCATTTGGATTTGTATAAGTCCTTTTTTTCTGGTGTGCCTGTAGACACCACCGTAGTTCAGGAGAGGGTGTGCTCTCTGCCACAGTTCCACACCTCAGGGACCCTGTGTCACTTACAAGTGTGGAGCACATCCCAAAATTCCTCTCAGCATGTTCCTGGACCTCATCCAGCCCAGGGTCTGAAATAAACCTGGTGGAAGTGGCTGCTCCATGTGGTCTGGGGCCTTGTGCTGACCCTGAGCATCCCCCAGCATTCTCTCTGCAATACACATCACTGAGCTGGACCTACAAAAATGTTCATACTGTGAGAAGCAGCATATTCCCCCTCAAACAACTCCTACTGCCGTGTCTTTCTTACTGAAAAGACAGAATTTGGGAGCCTGTTTTCATGAGCTTGGGCCAGGGGGAGCCTGTTGCCCTTCCTGCCTCTCCCTCCTCCTCCCCATGGCCTGGAGTGTCCCCCAGCTCCTGGCAGTGATGGGGGATCACTCCTGTGGTTAGATATGGATAATCTTGATTTAATGGCCAACAACAAGCAGTTTCTTGCCTCTTTAAAGTGCTTGAAAGTTCTCAGAAAAGCCACTGCTTTCCCTTCTTACTCACACAGGCACTTTGGAGTCTAGGTCCTTCCCGACTGAAGCACATTTTGTCCTTCAGAATGACAATGCTTTTGTTTTCTTAAAGGCTGCCCCAGTTTCTTTTCCTGCTCTTTAAGGCTCTCAGCTCCTGGTCTGGGTGGGTGCAGCAGGCTCTGTGGTGTCTCTTCAGTCTAAACAACAACCACTCATCAGATTAAAAATGAAGGGAGGGTCTCAGCTTGAGCCAACCCAGAGTTTGAAGCAGAGGTCCTACAAGGATTAGAGAAAAAATAAATGGCTGATGTTGAATGTCTGGAATCCATCTTGCACAAATTGATCTCATATTACACTGGGATTCATATCTGAACATCCTCAGCTGTGGGAAGTCTTAGACAAAGCTTTTGGCCTAACTCTGTTATGGATTTAACAGAGTGACTAAGTGACTTTAAAACAGCACAAAAGCAACCACAGGTATCTGTGTTTCTAGTTTTGATGCACTAATATGAACTAATAAAGTGAATACACTCAGATTTATTCTGCTGTGTGTTTATCACTTTTCAGCACCTATTTCTTCAAGAATTTCAATGCTTTTATGAGAAATAGGTGTTCCTAATGATAGTTCTTCAATACCAGAAACTGTACCTGATATTAAAAAAACTATAAACCATCCACACAATTTAAATCACTATAGATTTATCACTGGTGTTACAGTATCATCTGTTGGAGGAGCCCATTCCCACAGACTTGGGATCCTGATTCTTAGACAGCATGAGAGCCAAGTGCTCACGTTGGCCTCAGCAGAAATCTCTTCACCAGAGAAGGGAACTGCCCTATCCAGCCCACAATACAAAGATTCTGTCTAATGGCCCTCACAATATTAAAACCTGCCTGACACTGTAGCCTAAGAGTTGCACACAACTGTGTATTTTTCTCTTTCAAAAGACAAAAGCTTTGAGCATACAGAAATATCACACAGAGAACCTCCACAACTGGATAATCAGGGAAACAAGACTGCTCATCACCTGCTCAAAGGTGACCAGCCAGGGAGTTTACAAAGGTTCAAGAGTTCTCACTTCTGGCCCTAAATTTTCTGTTGAAAAAAAAAAACAGCCAGCCATTCCCATCATCTCCTAGGTTACTGCTGAATAATAAAGCCTACCCTGTTATCTGCAGGTACTTCAGCACCATATTAGGATCTGATCCTCTGGTTAACCAGGGGACTTGGCTTTAGACCTTTAAATAAATTTTTTCTCACTTTGTCTGCAACTTCATAGTATTGTCCTCAGGCTAAAGAACCAAAGATATTTCTTGAGATGGCAGATATATTACTTATATTCTAGACAAGACTGCCTTACATTTCCTGCATTCCCAAAATTTATGGGGTTTTTTTTTGAAAGCAAGTCTCTTCCCCCAACTACATCTCATAATGAATGAAATTATCACATAAACTGCACAGTAGTTCCTCTTTACTGGCCTAAACTTGTATACAATAAAAATCCTATTAAAACATTTCCAACTCTTCCTTTGATAAATAAAATATGTTTATTTTAACTCTTCAAAGCTGACCTAAGATAATAAGGTCACATTTTTATTTAGCTAAATCACAAGCAGATAGGGCTTGTTTGGGTACAATTATGACTAAGTTTCAGTGTCTACGTCTACCACAGTCACTAGGAAAACATTATTTTAAAATGCTTTTAAAAGGATAGTAAACATTCTTAATACAATAGAGTTTTGATAACACTATTTGCTGGCATGCCTAAAATATGGAACTAAGAAATTCTTCCCTGGCTTGGACTAATATTCCCTCTAGTGCTACAAGAACTGCTCAATTAACATTTCCAAATATTTAGTAGATATGTAAACTGACTAAAACAGCCTGTCTCCCAGGTCAGGTGTTACCCAAAATTTATGAGATTTCTGTGTTATTTTTCTATTAAGTCCTGGGTTTAAATTTCATTTATGTAAATAAGATCTTGTTGACTCTTAATGATCTTGATTCAGATCTAGACTGCAACTTTCTTTCTTCATATTTCTTCCACGGTACATACAAAAACCACACTTTTTTTTTTTCCTTCCACAACCACATTATTGTCTTTATTTGACATGAGGATGAGATTGGGTTTATGTTATTTCATTAGCTACTCAGAGACTGTTTATGCTGACCTTTGTGGTGACTTTGTAGAACACTGAGGTCTTGATTCTGTAGATGTCTTGTTGAGGCAGTCCCACTGACACCTGTGTAACCTCAGTTACAAAGCCTACTTGCCTGGAGGGTGGAAATCTCCATCAGTATCCACCAGGTCTTTTGCATAAACACTAACATATAAAAATATTCTTTCTCTTTAACCTCTTCAAATGCTTACCAAAGCAATGATTATTTATAGGTTAGAATAGTAAAATGTGTCTCATTTTGAGAAAACTGTACAGGATGGTGAATCTGAGAAAAGAACAGGATTTCTTAGTCCAAGTTTAAAAATCATCCTGTAAATGTACTTGAAAATTACTTGGAAGTGTTTTATCTTGCTTCTAATGGTGTAATTGAAAGGTTTTTGACATCTGAATAGAAACAGGATAATAATCAGAAAATATAAACTCCTGAGAGCTGACATGAAAACGGAAAATAAAGTCAATGTAAGTGGTACAATTCCATCTGTATGTTATTGTTTTGTTCTGGGCAACCTCAACTCACATCCAGTCTGGCAACAGATGAGAAGTAGACACAGAACCAAAGCAATCACATTAAATTACAGCTCCATTATTATTTTACTGAGTAATTATTAGAGATAATTGCTTTCAGCGCTTGAGGAAAGGCCATATAGAACACTCTCAAAGCAAGCACCACTGCCAGCTGGGAGGAGACCAAGCTCTGCTGCTGCTTTTTCATGTTGGCCTCAGACTAACTCACTTCATGGCCCTGTCCCTGCCCAAAGTCCATCACCTTTTGGCAAAGGCTGCTGCTGAGGTGTGAGTGCAGGCAGTGACCAGCCTCACAGACCTCTCTCTGCTCAGCTACACCCCCTCAGCAGAGTAAAAACTGTAAGAGCCAAAATGAGAGATGTGGGACTCCAGGGGCTCTCCAAAATGCAGTTTATTCCATCCAAGAGGTTGCAGCAGCCCAGGGTGGTGGGTGACAGAGCCTGTGCCCACAGCTGTCAGCTCCAGCTGCAGGCAGGCCTGGAGACCCTTTGGTTTAGGTTCCAATGCATTATAGACTGTTCTTTGCTGAGCATCTTAATGCAGTACAACCAATCTATACCTGAACTTTTATCTATAGCCTGTCATGACTACTGTAATTACCATAGTCATGTTACTGTTCTCCAATCACTAAAAGTCAGTACATTGCTAGTTTAAGCTAGAAGTTGTTTTTCAGTTTTCTTGCAGTGGAAAATTCTGAGACCTTTTTTCTACTTGCAACTTTGCTGATTTGTTTGCTTGTGCTGTCTTTCTGCTTGGTAAAAACATCTTCTTGTTTGAGGTGGATTTATGCTTTGCTCTAAGTCATAAAAGCCCCTTCTAACCAACACACCCTGTGCCTCCTTGGTTATCCAGTCAGAGTGGCTCAGCAATTCTTTTCTTCTATACCAAAACTTGCTTCCATCTCTATTCTTTCATCAGACTCTACATTTAAAAATCTTTCTGCTAAGCACACATACCTGTGAGACTTTCTTGTCAAACTTTCATTCTTCCGAATAAAAATCCCTGCCTGTCTCTGAACACAGGGCCAAAAGCAGCCCAGCCATGCAGCTGTGCTCAACAGCTGGGCCTCAGCACAGCCCCAGTGAAACCCCAACAATCACTATAACAACCTTAGGACACCCTTTTTAGACACTTTCTCAGGCTGCCAGTGGCCAGCAGAAAGTTAATATTTTCTACACAATATGAATCAGAAAATGCTCAGGGCTGTGATACTAGAGCAGGGGATGTTGTCCCCTGCAGGACTTCCTTTCCTTTTAATAGCTTTCCAAATATTTTTATCCTTCCAGTGGGAATTAGAAGAATGCCAAATGGATGCCTTCTGTTGGGCAAGACCATACTGGACTGGCTTCACACAAAGGCATAGTCATGAACCAAAAGATAAGATTCTCAGAAACAATTAAAACACACTGTTGGGGGGTAATACAGGAACAAATGATTTAGGAGCCATAAGGGCATGAGCAGTCCAGATAACTTACTGGAGTCTGATACTGGGTGGGGAACAAATAAAAGTTACTGGCAAGGAATCTTATCTAGAAATTAATAGACTTGATTAATCCCAAGGAGGTAGTAAAGCTGAAAACATTTGCAATATATATCAGAGGTATATCTGGTGTTTGGGTCCAAATTGCAGATTTAAATTAAATCCCCCCAAATTTCAGGAACAGAATTATCCCAAAATTCTTAAATTATTTCCACTGCTAGCAACATTCCCATTAGGAAGGGATGCCCTTTACCTGTCTCACCATGGAGGATTTAGGCACTTGCACACTTTCCCACACTGGCTATTCTTATTTGGAAGTGCTCCATACCCTGTAGAACATTTTCCATTGTGTCACTGAGTCACTGCCTCACATCTCTGCCTGTTTCCACAGCTTGTTCTGCTTTTGTGGCTGTGTGGGTGGACAGGCCTGAGCAGCCCATGCAAGGAGCTCACAGGCAAAGGAAGCACCTCTGCATGCATGCTCCACTGAGACCCTTCCAGCTGTGATTCCAGGAAAACACCCACGAGTCAAAACAGGTGTGTGGATGGGGAAATCAGCACAAATGGGGAAACTGAGTTCTCTTACATCACATGTGCTCCCATTTTTTATTGCAGCATTCCAGCAGATGGGAATCTGGGTGAAAATCTCTGAATGGAATGCAGAGACAAAGTAAAAGATAAATGTCTGCTGGATTTTGAGTTGGTGATGTGTGTTGTGTTGCCAAGGTATTCATTCAATGTGGTTCTCATTCCTATTCATTCCCACATTTTCTAAACTCCTTTGTTTATGGGTGGAAGTTCTCAAAAGTGAAATGGTCAAGGAAAAGATACAGCTTTTTAACAATGTCATCTTACATTTCTTGTAGATCCATGCATATGGAATACATACATGCATTTCCCTTGCCATGGTTCTGATATTCTGAAAGCAGTGCACAGTATGGATTGCATCTGCTGTGTAGATACACGAGTAGCATGCAAGAGAACTGGGACTCCTTCCCTCCCCTAAAATTAAATGAATGCCCGATCTGGTCCATTTAAAAAGAGAAAAAACCCACCAAAACCAAACCACAAAACCCACAAAACTTTAAAACCCCAATACTTTCTCTAGACCAGTCTTATGAGCTGTAAGGGCAATGCTTGTTTCTACCAAGGCTGATGAATTATACACTGAGTCGGAGCGAAAACCACTAGGGCAAGAGAAATAATCCCAAACTTTCTTTTAGTTCATATACAGGTTGTCTTGCAAATTCCTCCCTGAATGTCTGTAATCATCTGTTGTGTCCTCTCCCACAGCCAAACTACACTAAATCCTAACAACAGACATAAACAAAGACAACTTTTCAGAGGGATGCCTGACAGCACAAACTCTGAGGTGACCAACTTTGGAAAATAAAATAAAACTGATTGGAACAAGGAAATCAACCACTGCTGAGATGAGTCAGTCCCTAAAACAGTCACTCAGAGAAGGTCTAAACACTGCTCAGCAGCTTTTTTGCTCCTGAGAAATCTCCTGAGGATTTGAGAGGGAGGACAGAGGAGGGACACAGATGCACATCCATCAGTAGTCCTTCATTCCTGGTCTTGCTGTGTGCCAAACACACACAAACGTGCTCATGAGGGGAAGAGAAATGCACATTTCTGCACCCCAGCTGAGGTACAGCAGGAGCAGACAGCCTGTTAATCCTATTTGTTGCAGAATTACAGACTTAGACAGATCCTGCTAATACAAACACACTCAAAGAGGAGAATGGAAGAGATTACAACTCCTCATTCACACTCCAGAGAAATTTAATACATGCTCTAGAAAACTAAGCCTGTAATCTCTTAAACATTCAGAACACAATCTTAAAATATCTCTCAGCAATCTCAGACCTCAAAGGCTGAATGACCGCCCAGCACTTTCAGTAATAAAATAAATATTTGTCTTTACAAGGGCAGTATTTCCTTTTTTCCACTTAGAGCATGAATTAGCACACTTAAAAAAAAATGAAAGCTTCCTGTACAACCAAGAACATTTCAAATGTATGTACTTAAGACTCTTCTAAAAAATTGTCTGCTGGTCACAAGAGCAGATTATTTGCATTTTTAAAATAACAAAACTGGGAAACTGTTTTTCCTGAGGTAGAGTGAAATTATAAAGACGATGGAGGAAAAGCTGAACTCTGGCCTGTCCTTCTCACAAAATCAGTTCTATAACAATTAACCTAATTAAGGCTTTTTTATGCAATTCATCTGGTGTTAAAGGTGGGTTTACCAGAGTTTTGTATGTCTGCCTGCCTTTCTGTTCTTCTTTTTCCATTTTTCACTTAACCTTTTGGGAAGAGCCAGTCTGTTAACAGTGCAATGAAGATAGCACTTCCAATGCCCTGCTAAGAATAGACCCAAGTGTTTATAGACTTTAAATTTGTCTGATATGTCACTCCTCTGATGGAGTAGAGGCAAAGGACCTGATTCTGCTCATTTAAAGCACATCAGTCCTGTTGTACTGCCTTATTCATTGAACTGCCTTTGAATTTGGGCTCTATTCCACCCTCAGCTGCACTTCTGTACAGGTGAAGAACAGTAGGCCATGTCAATAATTCCTCAAGCTGCAGAAAAGCAAGAAATGCAATGAAAGGTCAACATTCACAAAAAGCAGAAATTAATTTCAGTGCAATGCTGTGGCACAAAGCCCATCAAATGGCTGGCTGAGGGAGAGGAGGGAAGAGGCAGTCACTCTAGGAAGGCTCTTTGCTCCAGCACAGAAATTAGAAGGGAAACCAAAGACTAGAAGGAAATCCAGGCCACTGCCATGGGAGAGTGGGGAAGTTGTTAAGAGTATGAACAATGAGCTCTGGAAATGAGCCACTGACTGACATAACAGATCCATGTGGATGTGTTTGTCTTGGGCTTGTAGGTTAAACCTGGAGGTCCTTCTGGAGGTGATGCTCTAGCCAAGCATTTGCTAAAGAGCTCAGGGCCCTTTGACTCCCTGGCTTAGAGGAGTCAAAATAGCAACTTTAATGGTCCTTCAGCCTCTGCAAAGTCACCAGAACAAACACAGATCCCAAACAAGACAAGAGATGAGTGAGGTGCCTGTGGGAGCAAACAGGCCAGAGTCTCCAGCTGCTCTGTCCTCTGCTACTGTCTTTGGAATGAAGGATGAAGTCTGAAGGGAGCCTGGGTGGAGGTGGCTGGGATGTCTGTCAGCCTTGGGGGCTGGCCAGCTTTCTTATTATTCTGGTACAGCATGTTCAGAAAGCAAATTGAGGTTTTTTCTTTGCTCTTTGTGCCAAAGGGAGTGTTGTGGCTGAAGCCAACTGCCCTAGGAGCACGTCCCAGAAGTGCTGATGCCTGGGAAGCTGAAGGGCTGGAGCCAGAAGGCAGAGCAGGAGTGTTCTCCATTCTCTGGAGCAAGGTTCCCTCAGCTGTCACAAAGGCAGGGGTCAATGTCTGCTCCACAGGGCTGGCTGTGCAGCATGGCCACCCATCTGTGTGTAGATGAATGGCAACATCCATCTCCTTTTCAGTGCTCTCTGGAGTATTTCAGGGAAGTAAAATCAGAGTGGGCACTGTTCACCGAGCAGCTTACACCCTGCCAGATCACATCCTTTTTTACCCCAGGAAAAATGATTTCTGCATCATTTAAGGCAAAAACTCATCTTAAATACCATCAAGTTATGGCAGATCATGACTTCTTTTCATACAAAAGAGCAGAGGTTTTGAAATTTCCTCTTCAGAAATGAAAATCAGAGTGTATCATCTCCAGAATGTGTCTAGACAAAGATCATGTTATTGCCTTCACCTCTAACAGGAGCACCTACAGCTCTGTGAGGTAGATCCTTCCTTCCTTCCTTCCTTCCTTCCTTCCTTCCTTCCTTCCTTCCTTCCTTCCTTCCTTCCTTCCTTCCTTCCTTCCTTCCTTCCCTCCTTCCTTCCCTCCTTCCCTCTCTCTTTCTCTCTACAAAATAAAGTCACAATCAATAATCTGACAAACAAAACTGAGAAATAAAACCCACTTCTCTCTCTCTGAGCTGTAACTAGTACAGCAGTGTATGCTGCTCCACCAAATCTTGCCTGCATCACATCACATCAGCATCAGTGATGAGAAAAGGACAAAGAGGCCACATTGCAATATTAGCTGGAGACAAGTGCCAGTAAAAAAAGGAAGTCATGAGTTTGGAAAAGGCAGAATTAAAATATTACAAAATATTACATATATGCAATCAATGGTGCAAGAAGCTGAGCACCACAGGCTGGAGGAAGATGTTGGACAGCTGATCACCAGCTGATAAGCCATGCAATGTTGCTCCTTTTTTACTTTCTGGGGTGAGCCCTGTCCTGCTGTGCATAGAAGAGGCAGCACATCCATGGCTGCCTTTCATGGGATGGCAGCACACACAAAAATCCAGGCAGCATCCACAGGGAGATGCCCACCTGTACTCATTGTGCTGACAGCTCCTGACCTGCCTCTAACCCATTCTGGAATCAGGTTAATGTCCTGGCCTCTACACCTCCTGAAAGACAGGGCTTTTAGGGGAATTCAGCCCAACCACTCATCTGTCCTGCAACCACATTTTCAAAAACCCAAATGCCACACTACACTTTATCTACACTTTACACTTGTATTGCAAGTGGTATCAAAGGGAATTTTTTGAGTTATTTAAGGGCCAAACCAGCTTTTTACAATAAAATGAAACTACAGTTCTCATCAAATCCTAGTAGTAGTACCATATTTTATCAAATAATTCAATAAACAACATAAAGTCACACAGATTTCAGTTCCCATTTCTCATTAATTGGCACCCGTATCATATCCTGTTGCATTACATGGTTTCCTATTCTACTGTGCAATGAGGAGAAAGAAACACTTTTCTATTTTTTTTTTATTTCTAAAGACAATGTTAAAACATTCTTTTTGGTATGTGATGGGCACTGTTTTGCTCTGGCACTAATGTATCCAGGAATACAGCTGTTTTTCTTCAAGAGGGAATATTTTAATGTCAGAGATTGATTTCCAAAATGTGCTAGATTCATAACTTCATGGCAATGGCTTAGAACAGGACAGATACATACTTGCTTTCTTACGTAGTGCTAAGATTTTTTTTTTACAACACCTGTTCTTAAAATAGCTTTCTATAAGGTCCATTTAGACTTGGAGCACAATATCAGTTTTCAAAGCCATGCTTAATATGTTTTATAATTTCAAATCAGAGCTCATGTATTTTAACAGGTATAATGACATCATGATAATCAATTTACAATTATATATATAAAATTATGGATAATATTATTTCTTTTAATCTGCTTCTTAAAAATTGTTGATGTAATCTTCAATTTGTACAGCAAATATCTGCGCTGAATTTTATTTCCTTAAGCAAGTATTAGTCTTGAGACTTTACATAATTTTGTTTGAATCTGAAAAATGTTTTACCTATTTAGATGTTTTACCAGTTTTGTTTGTCAGATTATTGCCACAATGGCTCTTAAGCATTTTCTCTGAACATTTCCTTAGTTCTCCTCACAGAAGATCACCATGATCACAAACAAAAAGACACCTTAATTGTAGGGCATTTTATGGACTTCATCTTACCTCAGTTTGAGAAGGCTGAGGTTTGAAATCACTTTTGGTAGGTTCTAAATAGCTTTATGTTTTAGTTTATACCAGATAGCAGCCAGTATATGCACCATGGATTCCCTCTCCATGCTCTCTGTGAGAGTTTGCAGTCACTGGGATCCAGGGTTAGCTGTGATGGGGATTTTTTTTAATTGCTCAGAGGATTTCCAGTGCTCTGTGTGTTATGTGGGATCAGAAATGCCATGCTGAAGAAGTTGTCCTAAAAATTAGCAATGTCCTGTTGGAGAAGGAAAACCTTTGCTGGATGGTTTCAGACAATCTGGTCCTTCTCTTCCTCAGCTAAAGGCATCTGCACCTGGCTTAAGGCTGAGTTTCTTCAGCTGTGCTCCCTCTCTTGTCACTCTTACAGTCAGTGGAGTGAGCCTGGGCAAAAGAAAGTAACCCTTCTCCAGAAGGCATTTCACACTGTAAAACCTGTGAACTCAAAAACCTGTGAATTCTGTTCCCAAACAGCTTCTTTGATGCATAATCTCGTGGCCTGAGTAAATAATCAGAACAAAGACTATCTGGCAGAAATGAAACTGAGCAAAGGAGCAGAGGGCAATTGAGAAAACAAGAGCACTCTTCTCTTTGGAATCATTCCACACAGGATAATATGGCCTGAATACAAGAGGCTCAAGAGACATTTTCAGCAATGACATACCGTGGTGGATCTTTTTTTTTTTAACATGCCCACACACAGTGAGCTGGGAAAAGTATTGTTATAGTATAGTTATTCCCTTGCTATTCCTAAAACAACAGAAAATCAGCTATCTAAACATGCACAATTAATAAAGAATTGTGAATATCAGTGCTCCTTTCTAACAACATAACTAAATATAACAGAGTACTTTCCTTCTCTGGGTATAAATAAATGGATTGTCATTGCTGCCACACACACAGTACGTTTTGCCCAAAACATGTGTTTTACAGGGCTACAGGTTTCCTCTTTTGTATGGAACAATCTTGGAATTTGGGTGTTTAAAGTGATATTTTTGGCCAATTCCCTGAGTGCCTGCTGTGACAACAAAATGTGAGCAGGAGAGCAAACAAAGAGACAATCGCTTCCTCTTTTTCATTGACTTCTCACAAATGGTTTTCTCAGAATCACAAGGTATTTTAATTGCAATTGCATCTTTTCCCTTATCACCAGACTGCTCTTAGCAGTCAGCTTCGCTGTCTTACTCCACTGTCTCCACTAGTTAAGGAAAAAAAATATGTTTGTGCTCCCCTCATCCTCTATTAAGTGTCCCTCCTCCATCTGCTAATTCTATTAGCTTCTCTGTAGGCAGATAAAAGGTATTGGAAAAGCGTTGCAAAATCATTCACACCTTGTGCCTTCTTTTGGTTTTACCCCTACATAAAATCACACAAGTGGCCAAAGCTACTGTGATTTCTCTCTTGACTTCTTTCCCAGTTGCAAGTCATACTTTACTCTAGTAAAGCTTTGTGCCACACACTGAAACCTCCACAGTGCAAAAACCAGAGATTTGTGGACACCATTCCATAAGGATGTGATATATTTCAGGTGTCACAGCACTTCTTTCATGGCTGACTCCAAACACAGCTGAAGTCCTACACACCACACACAACCCTGTCACCCCTTTTTCCTGTCCCCGAAGGTGTTCAATCTGAGATCTTTTCTTCTATAAATTTAGTGAATATATATCTTCTATATATGTGTCCTTTCTTCTATATATGTCTCTGTTTCACTCTGGATTCTCAATAACTGTATTAGTAAGATAGGTGTTTTGCAGATCCACCAGTTCTCTTTGCATGACACACATCTGAAAGCAAACAGAGCTCTCTCACTTCTCTGTCTAAGAGCCTGGAAAAACTGGGATACTGTTTTCCTCTCTCTTTTTTTTCCCTAAATCTTCGCAGTGTTTCTACTTTCAAAGTCCACAGCCAACATATTTGCCACACACAAGCTGTAGGAGTTACTTTATTTTCCTGACAGCCTTAGATGCTTTGTGTCAAGTCGTGTGTCCACACTATGGAGAGGACAAATCACCTGTCAACAATTAGGGTGTTTTTAAAATCACTCAGCTGGGAACTCAGCTGTCTCTGTCTGAATTTTTCTGTGAGTGCATGGTAATAGGAATGAGGAGCCACATCTTTGATGGAAACTTTTCACAAGCACCTGTCTGTTATTGTTCATCTTATTTTTCATGGGATGCTTGTAGAGCAAAGATCACATCACTGAGGTCTCTCTTTTGACCCTGAACCAAATACCCCAGCTTATTGCTAGCAAATGCCATATTAACAAATCTGTGTTCAGAAGAATAAAAATACATTTTTATTGTATGCTATTCAGTGTAAATACAAGGAACCAAATCAGCTGCAGTTGCTTCTCTTTTTTTTTTTTTTTTTGCTTGTATATTAAGAAACATCTTACATGTAATGACAATGATTTGGCAGTGAGAACCCACTTTTATTAACCACAGGGTTGTTCAGTGTGTGCCATAGGAATGGAGCCAGTGGCAGAAGAACATCCATATATTTCATGTCCTCTGAAGAATTCTGCAGATAGGGGCAAGTTACCTGTATAAGGCTGGGCCTTTGTGAACACCATTTAGAAGGGAAATAGAAGACAGGTTGACTTATAGATTAAAAATTTATCAGGCAATCCACATTCAAAGTGGTTTGCAACCTGACCTTTCCAAATCCTAAAGAGATTCCTGGCTATGGAGACACATTTGCCTTTCTTGCTTATTGGGACATTCCACCAAAACTGGTACAGAGGAGTGAAAAAAGCAGGATAGAAGACATTGCAAAGAACAGCAGAAGAGTTCTTTCAAATTATGTATCTTAGAAAGAAAAAAAATTATATCCAGAACTGTAAAAAGTCACATATAAACTCCCAAGCTTTTAAAGTCAGGAAGTTTTTAGCCACAAAGAACTGATTCTTTGTACATCCCCATTCACCAAATGCCTGTTATTAAAAACAACATCTAAAATATCAAAAGAACAATTCCCAAACTAAGATGTACCATCAGGAAATGTTTCAGTGAAAGACATGAATTGGCTGATACAAATATGTTCTGATTCAGGCAGAATTCCATAGGAATGTTGATCTTTCTTTAAATTCAGCACAAATTTAGGCCTACCCTCCCAAAATGATGACTGATAGTGGGAATTGCAGGCAGTCCCGACATGGGAAGAGATGAGAATCTGACTCCATGTTTCAGAAGGCTGATTTATTATTTTATGACATATATTATATAAAAGAAAATTATATACTAAAACTATACTAAAAGAATAGAAGAAAGGATTTCATCAGAAGGCTAGCAAGGAAAGGAATAGAAAGGAATGATAATAAAATCTTGTGACTGACCAGACAGTCCGAGACAGCTGGACTGTGACTTGCCAATAATTAGAAACAACCACATGAGACCAATCACAGATGCACCTGTTGCATTCCACAGCAGCAGATAACCATTGTTTTTCTTTTCTTCTGAGGCTTCTCAGCTTCTCAGGAGAAAAATCCTGGCAAAGGGATTTTTCAGAAAATATCATGGCTACAACTGATTTGCAGGTGTCAGTGATACAGAGAGGCTGAAGTAGTGTCAGCTTTAAGACCCAAAACTGAAATCCCCCTCTTGCTGGCTGGCAGCGGAAATGGCCTTGAGATGGCGGGTCTTGCACAACCCCACAGTTTCATATTCATTGTGCACAGCGTCATCGCATTCCCAGGGTGACTAAAACCCTGAAAAAATAAAACATGAATGTGCTAGACTTTAACCATTGCTGTGAAAGTTTTGTGCCTTGTGTCACAAATGCTCACATTGGCAAAGAGGTTCCAGCTGGGTTTGAGCTCCTGACAACAAACAAGGCAAACACAGCCATGGATGTGGAGCCGAAAATGAAACTGTAGCGACTGAGAACCGCAGTTTTCAAACAGCCGGGGGGTGCTAAAACACCCCCACACCAACACACCTACGACAGCTTCAGGTGCGGTTCTGTTCTCTATCAAATCCCACTTAGCTATTTACAAAATATAAATACAGAATAAAGATGCTATTTATGTAAACATACACTTAACGTACTTTGAAAAACAGCTTTCCCGCTTCCCAGGCAGGATTCTCCGAGATCTCCGAGATCTCCGAGATCACCGGGCGCAGTCCCTGCCCTCCCCCGGGGCTGTGGCACCGAACTCCAGCGCCTCGCAGAGCCAAGAGGACGGCTGTGAAAAACGCCAATCACTTGTTTTTAAAATGTTAAAAGTTTAATAGTAATAAAATGGTTATAAAAATAGTAATATAATTAGAATGGTTATAATAATAGTAATGTAATAGTAATAAAAATTTGGACAATTAGGATTTAGGACAATATGAAACAATAAAAAACAAAGAGTTATGGACAGTCCGGGTACCTCTTTCTGGGCAAAATAAGCCCAAAAAGGACACATGTTAACAGAGGATTAACCCTTAAAAGCAATAGCCTGTTGCACATCCATACATCTCATACATGATGCAAAAATTCCATTCAAACACAGGATTCTGTCTGGTCAGCGTCAGCTTCTTCCTCTTTATTCTAATGGTGTCTTCATGGCTGAGCAAGGCAGGAAGAAGTTCGTTTCTCCTGATAATGGAGCAATAAATTCTCTTTCTCTGAAAGATTTAGGTGTCCTGTGGCTGCTATCTCGCTGCGAGTCCTTTCCTTTAAAAAAGTATCTTACATAGCATAGTTTCTATTTTAACATTTTTTATAACCTAAAACCACATTTAACACACTACTTAAGAAAATCAATACAGCATAACTTTCTAACATAACACATACAATATTCGTTTTAATATTTGCGAGAAGGCAGTCATAAAATACGCATTTTTCACAACGCCGTTGTGTCTTCCACAACGCGCTATGGCCAAAGCCGCCCAGCCCCGGCTCCTCAGCAGCGTGAGGGGGGTCCCGCCTGACGGGGACCGTCGTCCTTCCCTCACGGCACATGGATTTGCAGGAGCCGGGATCCCCCATCCAGAGGCCCCGACGAGGCTCTGGAAAGGGCTCACTGGGGACAGGCGGGCCCCCGAGCCCCCTCACGGCCGGGCCGGGCTGTGCCGGGTCCCCGAGCCCCCTCACGGCCGGGCCGGGCTGTGCCGGGTCCCCGAGCCCCCTCACGGCCGGGCCGGGTTGTGCCGGGTCCCCGAGCCCCCTCACGGTCGGGCCGGGTTGTGCCGGGTCCCCGAGCCCCCTCACGGTCGGGCCGGTTTGTGCCGGGTCCCGCTCACCGGCTCTGAAGGCGGAAATCCCCGGCGGAGGAGGCGTGGGAGGAGAAAGGGAACGGCCCGAGGCGGGCAGCTGGTGCTCGGCTCGGCACGGCTCGGCACGGCACGGCTTGGCTTAGCTCAGCTCAGCTCAGCACGGCACGGCTCGGCTCGGCTCGGCTCGGCTCAGCACGGCACGGCTCGGCTTAGCTCAGTACGGCTGGCCCGGCACGATGAAGCCGCGGGGGTGAGTGAATGGCGGCCGTGGGGAAGGGTCACTGCTGCCGCTCCCTGTGCGCTTCCCGGGCAGGGATGCGCATCGCCCTTGGGAAGCGTGAGTTTTGCTGCTGCGGCGGGCAGGGAAAGCGCTGGCGGGGGCTGGGCTGCTAAAATGCGCTCAGGGAGATCCACGGAGCCGGGACAGGCGGCAGCGCTCCCGGAGCCGGGGGTTGGCAGAGCTCCCCGTCAGCCCGGGCAGGGGTCCCCTGTCATAGCAGCCATGAAGGGCTCCAGGCAATCAACGCCTTTTATGGATATTTTCAGCTGAAGGGTTGCGATGGGACGTGACTCGCTGGGGTTTATTGCCCCGGGTGGCGCTGCCTTGCAGCAGGTGTTAGAAAAGCTCCGCAGGTGACACGCTTAGGGCACCTGCTGATCGGGAAAAAACGTGTCACCACAAGGCTGGGGGACAAAGTGGGTCTCAGCAGTGCAGCAAAGCCCCCAAAGTTGTTACTGCAAGCGTCAGGATGTCTCTTGCCTGGCTAGAGCATGCCATGGCAGCAGCATCCCGTGGCATTAAGATAAGTAGTGTTGGAGAAGCTGAGGTGCTGGTAGGAAAATCGTCTCACCCATGAAAGGAGAAGCGCAACTTTCTCCTGTTTCACACGGCATTTTAAAACACTTGCAGAAGAGGAAGGTGTGGGAAAGAATTGAAAAAGTAAAAAAGTTTATATATATATTTTTTTTAAATTAGGAGACTAAGACGCAAAGAAGGTAGTGCAACTATGCCAGCACTTAACTGAGCTCACTGCTAGTGATGGACACAGGAGCTGAGTGAATGTAGAGGTTTCTCTGCAGGCAGAGCATTTCTCCCTTTTTCCAACTGAAGCTTGGAACTAAAGCCATTCCAGGGGAACATCGTGGGTGGACACCACCCGCTCAAAACCACAGCTGCAACTTCCTTCAGGAAGGAGGAGGAGGCATCTCTGGATCTGTCTAACCTTGACTGTGGCATCATTTATTAAAATAAGAAATCAAGATCTGCTTTGTATACATACATATGAGAATTAGTTCTGGCTGAATATCTAAATGTCTGCTGGCATTAGCAAATTCCTACCATGGGAAATTCCCTAGAGAGTCTCTTAAGTATTAATCAGTTATTGTTTTCATTCTATTCAAATGAGTTGCTATATCCACAGTTTCTAACTTGGGTTGGGAATAATAAACCAAACACAGGCATGGGATTAAGAAAGATTGATGACTACATGAGCTGAGCTTGTCAAGACAAACATCTACAAGCCTGTCACAAAAGTGATGACTCCTGAACAGTGTAAAAAATACAACAGAAATAAAATGCAAATGCACGTGTAAAGGCCACTGTCAAAATCTTTACACTTAGGTTTATGCATTAGTAAAAAAAAATCTATTGCTGTTCTGTTTTGTAGAGCTGTATGTTTTACATCTTTGATATTGGTTAATAAACTACTTAATGTAAGAGAAGTAGTAGAAGATAAATAATAGTACAGAATGTTTAGGTGTGCTTCCCTGGGAGACTTCCTTTGAGACTGATTGCAGATTTGCTGAAGTAACAGAGCAGAAATTTTCCACACTGGGTATACACTTAAACTTTTCAAGCCTCATCTATCAAATAATTTCAAAGGACACAGAAAAATAAAATTAAGTGTATTCTTTATACAAAAAATAATACAATTCAGATTGATTCTCCCCTAAAATTTCTCTACCTCAGTCTCTGGAAATGGGGCTTTGAGTAGATGTAGATTTTGTGTCAGGAATGTTCTCTGCATGGGAAGGTGAATATGTTTGGGAAGATGATAATTTTCCTGGTGGACAGGTGGGAATTGGAGACACTCCTCTGCAGCAGAGGAGCCCCAGGCTGTGCCCTGGCAGGTGGTGGGAGCAAAGCTGGGCAGGAGCAAAGCTGAGCCTGGGAAGGGATGTGTGAATTCCTGTGCTTGGCTGGACAAAGGAGCTGTGGGGAAAGGGCAGGAAGCCTGGAAGAGAGGGGATTTTGTAAAGTGAGGAATGGCTGCTGGGGGGTGAGTTTAGGTCAGGGCTTGGAGGGAGGAGGGCCAGACAGGGCAGGGTTGGTTTGGAGGGAAGGCAGTGACCAGCCCGGGTGGGGGAATCTGGAGCTCCATCCTGGGCAGAAATGGCCTGCTGGGAGCAGGTATCCCTCAGTCCCTTTGCCTCAGCTCAGGGCTCAGTGCTGGGCCTGGCTGAGGGCTGGGTGATGTCTTGAGAGGCTGCCTGGAACAGAGGATTGACAGCATTAAAGGAATAAAGCAGGGATTTATCAAAAAGGCCTTCACAGGATGCACCTTGGGCAGTACAAGAGCCTGGCTGAGGCTACACCCAGGATGGGTTCCTGGGTCTCACACCTTTCACACTTCTATAAGTTTTGGTCCATTTCCATATTGGGGTTAATTGTCCAATTACAGCTCCAGGTTATGCAGTCCCATCCTCCCAGATTGCTCTCCTCAATTCCCTGTTACACTTTTTGGGCCCAAAGCTGCAACAGTGTCCTTGGTTCTGGGGCTGGAAAAGGATTGTTTTATCTAATTGAACTGTGAAGAGAACTTGCTAACACTTTCTATTAAGTTCAGAGTTCTATACTAATGCAGTACAGAATCTGGAAAATATGAAAAGCTAAAACTTAAGGCATCCTGAGAACTCTGGGGGAAGGGAACCAGCTGAACCTGGGTAGTGTGGCCTCTCAGTCCTGCTTGCAAAGGAGAGCTGGGTACACTGGTGACAGGCCAGAGCTCCTGTTCCTCTGCCTGTCAGCTCAGCTTTGCAACCTTATTGTACCTGAGTAATATCAAGGTGGCCAGCTCAGCCACACAGTTCTCATTTCTTCCCCTTCCTACAGCAATCTGGAAGAAGGAGAGCACAATGTGTAACTAGGTGTGGTGGTGAAAGGCTATTTTAAAGTAACTCACAGGGAAGTGCTGTCCATTTATCTTAAACCCCTGTGGGATGAGAGTTAAATCACTTGGACTTTATAGATGGGTTAAACTGGGTTTCCTATGGCCTCCTTTCCTCTGGAGAAACTCCTGCACAGATTTGCCCCTCCCGAGTAATCAAACACACCAAATTCCTCCCAGCAAAAACCTTTGCACAGCTCTCCACTATCAGCAGGTTTCCTGTTTACACATTTTTACTCAGTGCACAACCAGGTGGGCAGCATGGTCAGCTGCTGTTTTCCTTTAACCAGACAAAATGACTCCTGGACTTTCAGCAAAAGATTGGAAAACTTTTATAGGGTTTTGACCTGTGCAGCCACTGTCCCTCCCAGTGACCCAGATAGCCTCTAGAACCTGTTTGTCCAGCAAGCCAATCAATTCTTTCAGAAGAGAAGACAGGCCCAACACCAGCTTCATGCCCTCTGCCCTGATTCCAATATTAGTGCATTTTGCTGCTATTCGTGGCCTTGGCCACCAAACCACTGCTGAGTTGTATAAACAGAAGCTTTGCAGCTGTCAAAAATGCAAATACTTAATGGGGCATTACATGGGAGCAGTACCTAATTTACCTACTTCTGCCACTATATTAAAACAATCAGAATTGGGGTTATTGCTTATTTAAACAACAGAGATGCAAAGTCAGTTGTAACACTCGTTTGCTTTTTGTTTTAGGTACAGATTTCTGTTACTGCTTCTTCTTATCCTGAAAGCTGGTAAGTTCATAAAAACTCAGTAAAAATTAAACTGTCCTCTCTTTAAGGTGTTTGGCCAATTGCACAAGGTGGATGTAAAATATACGATATTAACATCTCTGTATTTTCTACAAGATACTGAAGAACTCCTACTGAAGAAGGAGTTCTTCAGTATCTTGTAGAAAATACAGAGATGTTAATGTTTCTCTGACATGCATCAGGGAAAGAAGATAAAATCAATTTCTGTTTCATTGCAGAGAGCAGCAAGGGACCTTATGGATGCTCTTGCTTAGATTGCTTTCCTTGCTTCAGAGACTTCCCTGTGTACTTACCTCTGTCAACAAAAGGCCTTAGAAGTGGAGTAATAAGAGCTGCTGATAAGCAGATCTAACATGCCTGTATACTCAAGAGTAGAATTATATGTCACGGTATCAAGTAGCCAATGCTAGTAATTTTACTACTACTTATTAGTAGTAAATTTACTCCTACTATTAGTCATTTTACTTTTACTATGGTTCTAAAATATCCCTTGCAAAACAAAGGTAGAATTAAATCACACCATCTGGTGATATTAAAATGTTTTTAGAGTTCTCTCCTCTGTTCTTGCTTAATCACTGAGAAGGACCTCAACAAAGTCACCAAGGAAACTCCCTGGCCCCAATTTCAGGACAATCTGTACCAGATTCAGTCCCAACAGATGTTGGCTGGCCTGTCTCTGTCCAGTCATGAAGTTGCACCCATCATTGCCAGGGCATTACTTTTCCTGCTATTCCAACGGGTTTCCCAAAATCTGAACCAAGCAATTGTGTTGCATTTCAAGCCTGTTACTTCAGTCCTAGTACCTGGTAAACATCCTGCCTTTCTCCCTGCAAGCACTGTGCCTGCCTCAGTGGTAGTTTTAGACCAGGGTGCCCAACTCAGATGTGTAGATGAGCTGTTTCTGAGTCCAGTGCACCCTCACAAAGACAGGTTCCCTTTTAGCATTGACACCTCCCTCCCCCCTCACCACATGCTGTTTCTGCATTTCCCAACCTCCACTCCTGTCATCTTCCTCCCCCTCAGCCATCCACCCAGGTAATCCCTTCCCCCAGCTGTAATCTCTCCCGTCCAGCCCCATGCCTGGCCCCTCTTGCCTGGCACCCACAACACAAACACTGCTTTGGTGCCACCAAGCAGTTGCACCAGTGAGGTTTTGGCTGCTGGTCTGGAGGGCAGGGATCCAGCAGGGAGGCCGTGGGCAGAGCTGCCCAGCCCTATGGGAGTCACTGAGCTGAGCTTTCTGCATCAGCTGTCATCACCTTGTGCCTTTGCCTTGCTCACATGGAGCAGAGGCTGCCTTTCTCATGTCCAAAAGGCAGGAAAAGTGCTCTGAAAGCCAGATGAAGTTCTGACTTTACCTCAAGTGACCCTCAAGATGTAAATGTCTAATGATTGTGCCACTGGAGGTATCTGGATGTGCTGGTTTGCCAGCTGAGTGTATTTGTTCAGAGGGTGTCACTGACAGTAGCAGTAAAATGTGGTTGCTTTGTCATGCCGGCTTTGAGAAGTGCTTCTTTTAACCCCCTTCTTAATTTTTTGGGTCTCAAAATAATGGCAGCACTCCTTCTTATCAGTGTTTCCACTTCTTGTGATCTAAGTGGAGTTATTTGGCATTTTTCTTAATTAAAAAAAAAAAGTGATTATTGAAGCATTAGGACCTGAATATGTGTCTGCAGTCAGTGTGCAAAGTGAAATGTGGGTATCCATGGGGCTAGGAATGATTAACACTGCTTTCAAAGAAAAGGTCCCTTTGGACAATGCACAGACAAACAGACATGATGAGAATTAGCCACTGGAAATTTGGGAGATAGGAATGACTATGAAGAGAGCATACTCACCTACCTGCTATAAAACTAATACCAGAGTTTATATGTGGTGTAATGTACTCGAAAATAATTACTTTTTCCCCCACATAATCTCCCTTTTTTCTCTCTCTTTTAATCTTGTAGTTACTGCACTAGAGAAGAAGAACATCATCAGTAAACTTGGAGACAACGTCACACTAAGTTGCATTTATAACGAAAAGAAACCCTTGCAATTAAAAAATCTACGGGTATATTGGCAAATAGCTGATGATTCCTATCAAGAAAAGTGTCCAGTTGTACATGCACTGATCTCTGGCCAAGATGATAACAGTAATCAATGTATTCACTTTAAAGACAGAACTCAATTATTCTGGGATAGGTTGGAAAATGGTGATTTTTCTCTGCTATTGCTAAATGTCAGCCAGAGTGATGAACATACATACAAATGCATAGTGCAGGAGAAAACTGAACTTCCCAAAGTGATTCACCAGGCAGAAGTGGTTCTCAGCTTAGCAGGTAAGAACTTGTGTCACTTTGCCCAAATTCTCATTTCTACTTTTCAAATTTGTGCTATTTCAATACTATATTTAAGCACAACTTTAATTTTGAAACAGACTTCTGCTCTTTGCTGAAATGAAGTCTTCTCTGCTTAATGTAAGACAGGGAACGTAAACCTTGGAAAATGAATGTAAAAACTGTTTATCCAGTGTCTGTTTCTTTTCTTCTTGTTTTTCATGGGTATGAGAGCTCTTGCATGTGACTGGGTGATAGCAGCTGAAGTTGGTCCTTTCTTCCTTTGGGTTTGGCTTTAGCTTTCTGCCCTCTCAGAGATTCTCTCAGCTCTGTGATTTACAGACCAAACCTGCAGGCACTTCTCTTTCAAGTCATGAGGGTGGTGTGAAATCCAGCAGTTTGTTCAGAATCCATCCCAAAATTTTGCCTTTCCAGTACGTTTCAAAACATCCACAACTATTTCTTTTTCTCCTTGCTCTCCAGCGAGTTACAGCAAACCAATACTCAGTGGACCAATAAGAAACAGTGACAGCACTGGAGAGGAGGTGACCTTTTACTGCAGGTCTGGCAATGGATACCCAAAGCCCAACGTTTACTGGATCAATAAAGTGAACAACAGTCGCCTGCATCCCTCACAAACTGAGATCATATCCCACGACGACGGCACCTTCAGTGTTTTCAGCACACTGAAGGTGACAGCCACTTCTAACATGCAAATAGAGTGCTCCATAGAAAATGAGATGCTGCAGGAAAATCTGTCAGCCAACTGTAAGTTCCCTCATGCTGCCTCTGTTTTCTAGGTAGCAGGAATGTCAACCAGCATGTCTCTGTCTGTAGATGCACATTAATGAGGGCTATGCATTAATTCAGTGGTTCCAAAATGTTCTGAGAAGATCTTGGGCCTTGTTTCAAGCTCCACTTGTGCTTAGCCATGGACCTGATGTTTAAATCATCCACACTGAAGCAAATAACCCACCAAGTGTGTTGTGACAACAGCACTGAGAAGCTCTTGGATCTGAGGCAGTTGCTGAGCTTAACCTTTTAGTTCCTCAGGAACATGATGGTTTGGGGAGTCAGGTTGTTTTTTAGGGGCCACCATCCAGCAGATCCATGATTTCTGACCCCCTACACAATGGCCTTGCAACACTAACATTTGCTTTTTACTCTGCCGAGTTCCAAAGTTCAATTTCCATTTTCTCCAAAACTAATAAAGTGCACAACTTAAACCAGGTCTGCAGCAAATGGGCAATATGAGCTCAACAGAACAATGTACTTTATAGCACAAGTGTAATGTGCTATTTATTGCTGATGTGATGATTAATAGCAAAAGCAAGTATTTAGTCATTCAACTCTTCACAAAACCAGAAAGCTATTTTTAAAAAAAGGTATTAAGAAGTTATAGTTTCAGTGTCACTGCCAGAGTTCATTATTTCCAAAAAGCTGTGTAGAGAATCTGTCTGGAGTGGAAGGCTGATCTGGAGGTGGCTGTTTGATCTCACTGCTGTTCCTGGTCCTGCCTCCAGCCACACTTTTCTCTCACAGGTCTCTGCACCCTGGTGCAAGGAGCTTGGACTATTTCCATAACTGTAGCTGGATACCCACAGCTAATTTACCTGAACGCCCCAAACACTAATCCCATGCATGCAGGCAAACAATATAAACTATTTCCAGGAGCAAAAATTGAACACATGAGCAGAAGTTGCACAATAGAGTGTTTATGTGATAATACACCATGCTGTCATCCCAAATTAAAGGAAAATTAAGTAACCTCATCATTAGTTTCCTAATGGTATTGTCATGTTGTCTTCTGAGGAAAAAGATCTTCATATTAATATTTTTGTGGGGTTTTTTTAAGTCTCTCAATCACACTTGAAAGAGTCAGAGATGTGATTTGAAACCTTCAGTTTGCAGCATTGAGTGAAGATTCTTCACTAACTTCAGGGAAGCAGATTTTCACCCATTTTTCTGAATACTATCAGATTTGCTTTATAGATTCTATATAGATTTATTTTCAGCTGAGTCTAGATACAAGCCCAAACATACAGTCTCTCAAAGCTGGAGGGAAAGAAGAAAAAGGAAAAAAGAAGAATGGATGCATTATGATGACAGGGAAGAGTAAACTGGTATTTAGACATAATTAGTTGGAGATGTGTCTCACTCAGAAGGAATCACCAAAATCACACTGATATGAATAGCACAAATCTTGACTCCTTCAGAATTTTTTATGCATCTAAAACATGGTGAAATATTTGCCTGGTATGAAATGTGAAAATTTACACCTTATGACATCCTTTTCTATTTTATTCTAGACACACAGCAGAAGAAAATCAGTGGTGCTGGCACAGAAAGTGACAAAAAGCCTGAAAAAAAAGGACGAGGTGCTCAAGCAGCTGCCATCATTGGCATTGTCTTTGTGATAGGTCTTCTAACTGGTTTAATCTGCTGGCTGTGGAGAAGGAGGTCCTCTAATCTAGTGTCCTATAAAGGTAATGAGACACTTCATTTGCATGACCAAATTATAAGAATCCTTTTTCACTTCCAAAATCCAACAGGAAGAGATGAAGTATGACTAAGCTACCTGCCCTTGGCAGTAGGAAATCCTGCCATTAACAAAAACTTGGGGAGGAAATGTAGTGCCCCAGGATATGTTGTTCTTTATGATTTTCTCTTCCTGTGTCTGAGCCTTTCTTCCTGTGTCTGTGTCTTTCTCCAAGCTGGAGGTGTTTAGCCTGGAGAAAAGGAGACCCAGGGGGGTCCTCATCGCTCTCTACAACTTCCTGCAAGGTGTTTGTAGTCAGGTGGGGCTGGGCTCTTTCTCCAGGCAGCACTGACAGAACCAGAGGACACAGTCCCAAGCTGCATTGAGGGAAATACAGGTTGGATATTAGGAAAAGGTTTTTTTATGGAAAGAGTGAGAAAGTTCTGGAATGACTGCCCAGGGAGGTGGTGGAGTCCCCATGCCTGGGTGTGTTTAACAAAGCCTGGATGTGGCACTGGGTGCCAGGGTTCAGCTGAGCTGTTGCGGCTGGCTTGGACTCAATGATCTTGAGGGTCTTTTCCAACCCAGTGATTCTGTGAATTCTGAGCCTCACAGGAAGTAATTTCTGGATGTGAGAGTAACTCAGACTTTGTGTCTGTTTGGGCTATGGTTTGTCAGCTGATCCCTGCAGGCTCCTTCTGGACAGATGGCACAAAACAGGACTGGGGTCAGTAGCTTGCTCATCATAGCACAGTTTGAAGCAGAAATCAGAGCATAATTCAGTCCTGAGAGCTTTAGAGTCACTGGCTGGATGATTAAGGATCAGGATCCTGCTGGGATCAAGCAGAAATGTAGCTGGTCACATGGCTACCCTTGTGTAGCTGGATTTGCCCACGTGTGTGACTCTAAAAAAGCTCTAAAAGACATCTTGAGGGCCAGACTGAGTCTGCCAATGTAGCTGAGCACTTGCTCTAAGCCCCTATCCAGGAGCCAACATCTAAGGGACAGAGCAGGAACAGCCACACTTTTCAAGGACAAGGACAATGCGTGTTTTCAGTCTGTGCCCTCTTCCTCAATGTTAGCAACCCTGGGTGCCTCAGAAAAGATCAGGGGAAAGCAGGGTTGTGATCTTGTCCAGGATCTGCAGCAGCTCTTGTAGAAGTAATGTCCTTCCTACAGAAACAACAAGAGTGAGGCAGGACTCTGTCCCAACATGGGGAGCAGGGCCATCACTTCAATCCCAAAACCTCTCCTTTCTGAAATGGTAGCCTGGATTGTAAGCAAATAGAATATTGGACTGCATTTTACAGAACATTTAGCACATTGAACCCTCAGCTTTGGTGGATGTTGCTAAATATGAATCTCATTTTTCTGAAGTCGGTGGTTGTCTATCCTACATGCTGAAACCCATGCATTTGTTTCAACAGATGTCCAGCAAAGAGAAGACCAAGGAGGACTCAGCTGTAAGTATTAAAAATATATTATTTTGTTTGTCTCAAATTACTTAACTTCAGAGCTTCAGTACTCAGGTTCAACACAAGCCTTTAGATTAGACTTGCTAGATGATACAAAGTGAAGCATTTTTTTGTGCACTACATCCTAGGTGATCTTTAACTGGGATACAGGGACATCATTTGCATCATGTCTGTGAACTTGAGCCTATATACACCCAATTTTAAAAAAAGCCTACCTTTCCTAGAAGAAACATACTCTTCAGACCTTCACCATGTTCATATTTTTATTTTTATTGCCACACAATATTGCAGGCCAGCTGGTTTACAAATTCATTTGTTATTTATAGTAGGGAAAAAATAAAAATTGGGTGAAAAAATGAAGACAGATTTGGAAAAAAAAATTGGACAGAGGACTTGCAAGAGTACAGGGTGAAATATCTGCCTATTTGGTATCTCATTTGGTAGTTTCTACTGAATCTAATGACTGTTGCCTGTGTGTCTGCAAAACAGGCAGAAAATACTGTGGTTTCACTAAAACTGTACTAGTTAGAGCATAGTTTGCTGTAGCAGATTCTGTGAATGTACACAATGCATAGTATCAAGCAAAAGCAAAATAACCCTTAAATAAATAAACCCATAAAAAAGGCTTTTACTTTTCCTGGAATTTCTTTGACAGCCATGGCAACTGGGTTAATGGTCAGTTATTTCTCAGACCACAGCCTGATCCCCAACATTTGTGGTTGCTAAACATCAACAGCTGTTGCATTCCCTCCTGCAGAGCATAATCTATGGAGGAGGATGGATTTTCTTCTTAAAATAAAGAGACATTTTCTCCTTTTGTTCCTAGGAACTGCATTGACATAACACAAGCAGCTCATTTAAGGTCGACTTTTTCTTCTCCAGACTGACTTAGAGCAGGCCCTTCTTGGTTTGATCCCTGGCCTTAGCCCATTAGTAAAAAAACCTCAGTGGCATAAATAAGAGTAAATATTTATCATGTTTGTATTGAAGGCTGCTGTAGCGTGATTTGTTCATTGAGGACAGAACAAGGGCACCTTCCAGATGCTGTCTTTCCATTGTCATTTCTCCACTCCACATGTGCAAGAGGAGGTGGGACAGCAGCTTTGGTGGCTCACTGATGACAGAAGCTGTCCCACCACTGAGGGCCACGTTTTGGGCATCCTAATTTAAGGGCAACTTGGATTAATACCAGAGAAATGAAAATGTTCCAGGGAATGTGATCTCTGGTGAGAGATGGATTATGTCTGTTTAGGCTGGAGAAGGCCAGGCTGATTAAGGACACAATAACAACCCTCTTCAGAGTGTCTTTTGAGAGGATGGGACAAGTTATTTATTGTGCTAACCCAGCTGACACAGCAATTAAAGCACAGCAGACTTAAACAAAGGAGATTTAAGCCAGATGTTAGAAGAAATTGTCTAAGGGTAATGGTAGTTGAGCACTGAGGCAGAGTTTGTCCAGGCTATCAGTCCATCAGTCCAGGTTTGCTGCTTTGTGATTTTTTAACAAAAGAGAGAACCAGTATCTGGCAGGAATTATTTAGAAATAAAGCTGGTACTACCTTAGTACAAAAGATGAGCTCTAGGAGAAATTCTAGCCTAATTCAATCATTACTTGGTATTTTCAGTCCTGTTGTGTGTGGTAGGTGGGGAATAAGGCCCTGGGGAGGTGCATCCTGGGGGATGCTCTGCCACAGCATTTTGCTTTTCAATACTGCTGTAAATGCACTTCTGCTTCTGGCACCTTTTGAAGAAGGCCAGGTTGTTTCATGGCAGTGAGAATCCTGAATGCTGCAAACCAAAATGAGATATTTAAACTAACTTTGCTGTTACAAAGGCTAAAAAGAGTTTGGAAACTGGGAGGAAGGCAGATTGCAAGGAAGAGTAACTCCATCCTGGTGGGATTAGTCTCTCCAGCCACCCACTCCAGGCAGTGGGGGAGGAAGCCCTGGTGAGGAGAAATTCAGAGCTGGAGCAATTCTGACCTATTACATGAAGGAACTCCTTCATTTCCTGAGAGGACCCAGAGGAAGCTGTTTTCTCTTGGCCACAGAGAGGCTTTTTGCATCTCATTCTCTGAAATAGTTTTAAATGAGCCCAAGGTGATACTGATATCCCTTCACAAGGGAGGAGGTCACTGTTTCCAATTGCACAGAGAGGCACTTCCAGACTGTGGCATGAGGACAGAAAGCCCCCAGTGTCCTGGGTATCCAGGCAGGACTTCTCCCCACTCAGTTCTCTGTCAGCAGCATGAATATGTCTTTTCCATAGCTTTGCAGCTTGTTCCACTGGTTACATATGAATGATTATTTCTGAGGGAGTTTTTAATCTATTTTTTTTAATAAAAATAAATTATTTTGTTCTTACAGCACCTGCCTAAATAGAAGGTCTGCCAACAACTTGGGCAGCTGGAGATGTGTCAAGAGAAGCATCGCTCCCTCAGTGGCAGCATTGTTTGTAATACAAGTGACAGATTTCTGCCAAGAGAGATGGCAAAGAAAAATAAAAAAAAGCTTCTAGAACACAATAGAGAGGAAAATCTGCAGAATTTTCCTTCCAGCCACTGACTGTGTCCACAGAACAGTTGTGTCACCACTCCAGCTCAGCACTGTGGACAGTCCTCTGTGATTGTCAGTGGTTTGGGCACCTGTACTGGGGAAAGCAGAAAGCCTGGGACTCAGCTGCTGTGTGCCAGACCACTGGAAGCTGGTGACTGTCCAGTCTCTCATCAGGATCCTTGAGGACTCTCAGGAGCAGAAGCAGCCACCTTCAGGAGCATGGGACGTGCTTCCTGCCACCTTTCCCTGAGGATGGCTACTGCAGGTGAAGAAAGGCAGCTAAAACAAAGAAAGAAAACTGAAGGGCTCTGCAGAGTGAGATTTGTGACTTCTTCCATGTTTTTCTCTCTCTAAAATACAATCCTTTCATTGTCTCTTTTCACCAGCTGCTACTTTGTACAGAACCAGGCAGAGCACTTTGACCCAGTCCTCCAAAAACAGGAGTTGCTCTAATGGGGTCAAATACTGAATTTTTTATAATAAGGGAAGGTGCCTTCTTTAAGCCTTGATAGCAATATTTTGGTTTTTACCAAATATTCCACCAAAAAGGGGACTTCCACTTTCAACAGGAGCCAGCTGTGAGAAAAAAACAGGCTGTGGAAATCAGAAATGAAGAATAGTGCTCTCTACTAAGTGAATGTCATGTTACCTGGACTTACCCTTCTCAGGATGGTAAAAAAACTGTGGTTGAGCTCTGCTTGATTCAACTGAATCTTTATTTAAGCACCTTCCTGTGGCTTCCAGGGAGGATTTTAAACTGAAGGTTTTAAACCAAACTTGTGCTTTTGTCTCATCCTTGCACACACCCAACAAAACAAAAAAGAACAAAAAACAATTTCTATCAGTGTGTTGTCCATGAATGTCCAGAAAGCCAAGAGCTGCATTTTCCTTGTGCCAGTGCATGTGTGTTGCTGTTTCAGCCCCAAGTCAGCCAAACTGACTGCCTGAAAATAGCAAAAGAGTAAACTTTGCTGATGATACAAAATTTTGAATGAGGAGGAATTTTTACTAGCTCTCTTTCCCAGATGGGACAGTTTCCTCATCTTGTCATGGGGGGATGGAGATTGTTATTTTAAACTGAGCTCTGGAAACACTTGACCTCTCCTGCACCAGTTGCTAGACTAAATTTGTTTGATTTTTGTGAATAAGTCTTGTTTGTTTTTGCTTTGTGTGTAAGAGGCACTCTAGTATCAACTCTGAGCTCAGACACTGATTTTTCATATCAAGATCAGCTTTCAATTCCCAGCTGAGTGAAAATTCTGTTTTACTCACATCACGTGGAGGCAGGGCCACTTGGCAACAGTGCAGCAGTTATCTTTTGTCAAAGCAATGCCCCCAGGGAGGCTCCCAGCTGAGTAGCTGGGCTTCTCTCATGTCCATAAGTCCAGATATCAGATATTTTCTGAGTCCAAAGCTCATCTTCAGTGTACCCTACAGGGAATTTGCTTGAAGAAAGCTTGCAGACACCTCAAAAATGTGAGCAACATCTGTGCAGATGTGCAGGGCAACCATTTCCTAGTGGTTCAGTAAAAAGTCCTGCAGACATTTCCTTCTTATCTGTCACATTGTGCAGCCTGTGGTGCTCCTGTACCTGACAGAAGCCTTTCCTACAAGTAGTTTCCACTTTTATATTCTGCAACTGTAATGGTTCAGAGATGTAAGAAGTGACCTAGCAGTCACTCTGCAATATGCCATTAAAACAAATTTGGACTGGTTGGATTTTCTTACTTCTGGGCTACTTCATGGATACACCTAAATGCAAAAGCCTTTTCTTGCAAAATCTCTGCTTTCATTTAGCTTAGGGTTCCAGCTGTTCTTAGAGGTCAGTAAATCCTAGATGACAGTTGGTTGCTACCATTCAAAAGGACTTGGGAATTTAGTGATAACAGCTTTTGTCTTCACATGCCATGTTTATATTTTAAATAAAGTCTATCCATTCTTCTGGATGTTTGACTAAATCTATCAACACACACAGAGCCAAGTCAATCCAAGCCATTGCCTCCACCCAAAGTGAGTTTTACTTTTAGCCACACCCCTCAGTGCTCCTTTTCAAAGGCCTCAGATTAGGGGAGAAAAACACAACACAGAGCTGACCACCTGTGCTTTATTTTGGCTCACACAACAAAATCCCTCGAACAACACAACAAACTCCAGGAAAGCCAGGCAGTAGCCTGAGGGCAGCACTAAGCCTGGGCTGATTCATCCTTTTCTCACCCAACATCACAACCCCAAGCAGAGCAAAGGCACAGCACACACTCCTGCTTCCAGCACTGAAACCAGCTCATTGCACTCCCCCAGCCCAGTCTTGCACAGGAGCACCAGCATCCCTCTGTTTGCCTTCATTAAAGACAGCAGCTCACTTAAACACATGCACAGGAAAGCAACAGTTGATGCAGCTTTGGAGGAAGACTAATAAATGGACTCACTTTAACAGAAAAGTGAAAGACTTTTGTTGTGGCATGGCTGGTAAACCACAAGTGGAAAGCCCCAAGAGAAAACATGTGTTGCTACTTAGTGATCTGGATCCATCTGTCCTGTTGTTAGATTCATTATTTAAATCTTTTTACCTGAGAGAGCTGAAGTATCTCTTTTGCTCAAAAAAGCATTCCCTGACTCCAACATCTGTTCTCAGTAGCTGTTGGGCTATGTCAAAGAAAACTTATTTGTTGCTTTCCCAGCTTACAAAGTGAATTTTTCCCATATTTGTAGCAAACATGCACAAAAGGTAACGTTACCCCCAAGTGTAATTTCTCTAACCTCTCTCGTTTCCAGAGGAGCAGAAACTGCTCTAAAGAACAATTGAGTACAGCCTAATTCCACAGGGAGAAAACACCCCCATAGCTGTCAGGCTCTTGGGACTTTCCCTCTCAATATGTGGTGGGCATTAGGGCTTTCACCACCTCCATGATATGACATGGGATGGAATCATTCAATCTGGTCCCCCTTGAGGATTATTGTGGAGCTCCTGGAGCCTGTCTGGAACAAGGGTACAAAGGTGATGGGGGGACTGGAGCCCCTCAGTGATGAGGGAACAGTGAGGGAGGTGGGCCCAAGAAGAGACAACTGAGAGGGGACTTGAGCCACGTCTGTCATTGTCTGCAGGGAAGGCTCAGAGCAGGGAGCAGGCTGAGACGTGGGACAAGAGGAGTGGGCAGAAACCGGTGGGCAGAAAGTTTCACCTGACAACGAGGAAGAACCTTTTGTTGAGGGTGGCTGAGCACTGGAACAGGAGGCCCAGAGAGACTGTGGAGATCTTCCCTGGAGGTGCTCAAAAGCTGTGTGGACACAATCCTGAGTAACATGTTCTGGGGCACTCTGCATGAGCAGAGAGGTTGGACTGGATGACTGTGTCCCTTCCCAGCTTCCCCGTTCTGTGTTTATTAAAGGCACCCCACATGTCCTTGGAGGTGATCTCTGCATCTGGCACCCCAGGGAATTACAGAGCAGTGACTTCTATGTCATTCATCTCTCAGGATGCACTTAGGTGACAACAGGTCAGTTTGTACAATTACCTTCCAACATGGGAAAAATGCTTCCAACATTTCCTGTGTAATCAGCACCACTTAGCATAATTACTGCATCTGAACCATGCTCCCTTGATGTCAAATGCAAGCCCTTGGCAGCTGCTTGTGACATTGTTGTTAATCACAAACTCTTTGTTTGTATATTGTTAGGGAAGAGCCTGTCTCTCATTTCAGTCTGGCACAGAAACTGCTAAGTAGGGATAGATGCTCATATATCAAGGATACTTAGGCTGCCCTTTGAACTCGCCCAAAATAGGTCCCAACAATTTACTAATAAATTACTTATTTGTTTTTCTGTAATGCCAAGAAATGCTGCTAAGGATGACTGGACACAGAGTCATGCTCAGAGTCACACAAGGCTGCCTGTAGCTGACTTGGTGCTTACACTCCTATCTCCAGCTTGCAGAGACCTTTTTCCACTTGCTGGACTGGAAAGTCTACTTTTGCAGCTTCTACCCCAGTAGACATCATAAGTCAACAGAAGCTGTTTGCTAATTTTGAATGAGATTACACTGCACACAAAAAAAAAGATCACCTCTAAAAAATTTAGAAAGAGGAAAAAGATATCTCTCATTCAAACTGGACATCTTTAAATAATGTGTCAGTAAGAAGCAACAGTAACACAGCCATAATGTGGACAGGGAGTGACTGCAAATGTTTCCTTAATTTCTTCTGTGCTGTCACATGTCATCCCTCTTACAGGGCTGAGACTGCAGTTTCGAAACAAGATCAGATTTGCCTGCAAAAAGAAATTTTCCACAGCCTCATGCTGGACTAGAAGCAACTCTACACCTCTCAATTCATTTCTCTGTCAATCAGACTTACCATTATTGTGCTACCTAGCTTCTAAAATGCATCACCACTGCAGTTATCACAGTTACTGTAACTAAAAATAGGTCATGGAATAAAGGTGCAAAATGCCTGAACTGTAGCTAATTTTATAACAGTAGGCAAACATGAAATATCTTTATCACCTTTTTGGAAGTTTTATTAACCAGCTCAGATCAGTGTGATTAAATTCTGTGTCAGAAAAGGACTACAAGTCCTATCACAAACCTGGTCTTTCAAGCCCTTGGTTTGGTTTTCCCTGCCCTCATGAACTAAGTCTCAATATGCCCATATTTCCATCTGGCTGTATCTGCAGCACAGAGGGCTGCTCTTATTCAAGATATGTTACTGAATTCTCTTATCAAAACCATGAGAAAAATCCAGCTCTGTGCTTGTTCCTGACCTATTGCACAAAGCAGGAGGGCTGGCCAGACAATGGCCACGCTTCCCAGGAGAATTCAGTGACTGATTCTGCACAGGGTGAGGCAGAGGGACACCACCCCAGGAAGGTCTCCTGCACTCCTGGCACCAGCTGGCACAGGAAGCATGCCCAGAAACTGAAGGACTGGAGAGGCTGAGGAAGGGGCTTTGGAGACAGGGAGGTCTCCAGGGGTCCCAGACAGGTGCCAGGTCTCTTCTCAGCAGGTGAGGATCCCATTGGGAGTCCTGGGCACAACCCAGTGCTGAGGGGTAAGTGCCTCTGAGCAGGAAAAATTAAAAGAATACATAATTAAACACATAAATAAATAAATAACCCCCAAACTTTGTGCAACTGTTCTGTTTAACTTCAGATTATCTGTTTATTTTTTGAAGTTGCATTGCTCATGACTATCATGGGGCAGACAGCTGCCTGCCCATGCTGTTTTGTATGGGACAGTTTGATCCAGCTGAGAGGAGGAACAAGAAAGCAAGAGGGAAAAAAAATATTTTAATCCTCTCCAGCCCAGTGACAATTTGCCAGTCCTCAGGAGATGAAGGCTTGTGGGGGAAATTGATTGGTATTTAATTTACTTTTAGTGACAATTTGCCAGTTCTCAGGAGATGAAGGTGTCTGGGGGAAAATGATTGGGTTTTAATTTATTTTTATTTAAAATAGCCCATAAAGAAGAGCTACCAAACATACACTCTGGCCAGCTGGAATGATTAACCAAAAGACTATCAGGCATGCACAGAGTGAGCCAGTGCCTTTCATCAGCATTTTAGGCAATGTGGCAGCTGCAAACCAGCTTCATATAATGTGTCTCAGCTTCATTTTTCAGCAATTCCTACTGAATCACAACATAATCTGGGTAAAAAGTTATTTCTAAACAAAGACAAAAAATGGTTCCTCAGAAACAGAAAACTTGGCCAAAGGAATCCACCAGAGTCTGTGGCTGCATTTATTGCATCAATAGACCTTCAAGTCTTGGGAAACAGTAGTAGATAATTCACGTGTCAAACACCTCCTCCATTTTATGCTTTATCAACTTTTGCATTAAAACTGGTTTTAGTGTTCCCAGGTCACAGATGCTCGGGCTCAAGCACCCTACAGCCATGAGGGATCCCAGGCACAAGGGGTGTGCCCCTGCCTGAACATTTTTCAGAAGATCTGGGGTGTGGTTGAAGGGCAGGACAGGAAAGGAACTGTTTGGTTTGGTCTCCAGGCAATGCTGCAGTAAACAGCAAGGAGGGACCCACTGCCCTTTTGCACCTAGACAGAAACCAGGTGAGAAGCTGGCAATGGACCCTAAATCCCTCCTACACAGGCCTGGCTTTACAGCCCAGCAGTTTTACTGATCTCTCACTACACCTTTTACAAAGCAAGCTATAATCTCAATCTCTGCACCCCCAGGTGATGGGGCAGAGCAATACACACTTGTATATCATATCTCTGATATATCCTCTCTCAGCTGAAAGCTCCATGCGAGCACTCAGCACAGCTGAGAGGTGAGCACAAAGCAGCCACATGCAAAAGTGTAGTGGAGCAGAGATAAAGTGAAATTCAGCAGCTTGCCAAATGCTGGTCAAATTTTGCAAGGAGATAAGCAAGAAAGCACATGGCTCCCAAAACATCCCTGTCTGAGTGGCAGGACTGTCACAGGCTGGATGCAAACACAACTGGAATGTCACTGCTTTCATTCACACTGTTTGTTTTTTGGGGAGCTGTGGAAACCCAGGGCACAGGGAATATTCCTCTGTCTGCTCTGGGGTGTCCTGACCCCCAGGGATGCACTGACTCTGACCCTCATTCATGGAGAAAGTTTCCCAGACTTCAAGATAGACCAGAATCCACAAAAGTGTGAAATAGATTATAGAGAGCAGTGTAGGTGTATCACTTGGTGAGAAATTGAGGTTTTGGGGTTTTTAGTATGTTGTGGATGGCAGCAAGATGGAGGGCACAGGGTGTCATCCTGGGTTTGTTCTTCATGCTTCTTCTTCCTTCTTCTTCATGGGTTTGGGTGGCATTTTGTAATTGGGCAGAAAAGTCCCCATTGCAGCTCTTTGGGATCAGTTATTGGGTTAAAAGGGAAAATAATCCAGGTGTCAGTTCTTCATTGCATAGTTTAGTCTTAAAAGACCTTGGAACAAGAGATTGTTGGCCATTTTGTGCCTTCTAATGAAAAGCAGTGAGACTGTTTTACTGATAAGAAATGATAAACAGCTGAGTCTGAACACAAATTACTGTCTCAAGTGCCTTCAATCCAGACCCAGAGAAACCAATGACTGGTACTGGCACAGGGAGGGAATATTGATATTCCTGTCTCCCCTGCACCCCAACATGCCAAAGCTCATGTCCCTGCTCACTGTCAAGACAGCACAGAATATTTTTTGCCCTCTTGAGGAGCTGCTTCCCACAGGTTGGCAGAATACCAGCAAGTTAATTACACAGACAGCTATTAGGGCCTGCCTGAACTTTCACACTAGGAAAAAGTGGGCTTTCTCTCAAAATACTCATTTTTAGGTAAGGTGAGTTCCAAGATCTGAAGAGTTGCTGCTATATTCCTCTCCCATCACAAACTCTCTGCTCACCTTGCTGTCCTTGTGGGTCACAGCCACAGGGAAGGTGTTGCCTTAAGGGCTTTTGGACACTTACAGCACAGCAGGTGTTGCTGAACCAAACAATTTCCCCACTATTAGACCAACTTCTTATAGGCCAGGGGTAAAGGACTGCAGATAACAACAGCAGAATGGGCACTTTCATTGCTTGCTAACATTTACAGTGACACATGACCCTTCAGAGACAAAAAACCCTCTACAAAATATAACAAGAGTGGCTGGATCTGCAGTCATGTTCAGAAATGAACACATCAGGCTTGACAAAGCTCACACAGGATAGCAGAGACCATAACTCTGAGAGCATAAACCAAGCTGTAGGATTTTTTTCCTCTTGGATCTCATGGTATCCCTGCCATGAAATGGAAGAACCTCTCCTATAATTAGCTTTACTAAGCAGTTGCATCACTGGAGGATTGCAAATGGCATTGCTGGGTGTGAAAAACGCCAGTCACTTGTTTTTAAAATTTTAAAAGTTGAATAGCAATAAAATTATTATAAAAATTGTAATACAATTAGAGTAATAATAATTTGGACAATTTGCATTAGGACAATATGAGACAATAGAGACAAAGAATTATAGATCTCCAGGTACCTTTTTCTAGGCAGCAGAGCCCGAAAAAGGACACCCATTAATAGAGGATTAACCCTTAAAAGCAATAGCCTGTTGCATATTCATACACCTCACACATGATGCATAAATTCCATTCAAACACAGGATTCTGTCTGGTCAGTGTCAGCTTCTTCCTCTGAATCCTGACAGCGCCTTCGAGGCAGGAAGAAGTTCATTTCTTCTGATAATGGAGCAATAAATTCTCTTTCTCTGAAAGATTTAGGTGTCCTGTGGCTGCTATCTCACTGAGAGTCCTTTCTTTGAAAAAAGTATCCTACATAGCATAGTTTCTATTTTAACATTTTTTATAACCTAAACTATATTTAACACACTACTTAAGAGAATTAATACAGCATTACTTTCTAACACAACACATATAATATTCACTTTAATATTTGAGAAAAGCCAATCATAAAATACACATTTTTCACACAGGGACTGTGCTGAACCTTCCCCCAGTTATCTCTGCTCAATTCCTGGCTTACACAATTCACAGGCCCAGAGAGGAACCCAGTTACACCCCCAAATACTATTATAGTTGCAAATAAACTGGTTGGAATGTTAAATACCTTTCAAAAGGTGGGTGTGCTCCCTGCACATTTCTAAGCTGAGCAGAGCCTTCCCCCCACCTGATTAAAGCAGGTCCTGCCCAACTGAAATAGTCTATTTTATGTCTTGCTTATGCTGGGAGGAAAGCAACCATACATGGAGAAAATTACATTTCCAACACCTCCCAGTGCTTGCTGCTATTCCCTAGGAAAATCCAGAAGCCTTGTGGCAAATACAACCATTAACAGCTTTAGAGAAAAAGTACAAATCCTCCCTTGAGTGTCTGAGATCCTGAGCCCTCGGGCAGCCACCCACTGCAGGGTAACCTGAAAAAAAGGGGGGAATTGACTTCAGAGAGAAACAAACAGCTAATTGATTGGCCCAAAAGTTTTATCAGTTAAAGTAGTAGTAGTAGTAGCAAAAATCAGCTTCACATTTGTTCCTTTCTCACAGTCAAACTGAATTTTTGTTCCCATCCCTGCTGGCATGTTCAGGTCATTAGGCCTCAGTAACAGACACACATTTCTTGCCAAGTATCTCCCATTGCCAGGACTTACACATCTCTTGGACAGCAATGCGGCTGGCTGTCACCTCTTCCTTTGCAACTGAACACGCTGCTTCAATTTTTGCTACTATGGCTGCACCAGGAAAGGTCTTCCACTGTTGCTCAAGTGGTTCAAAAGCCAGCATGGAAACTCAGTAATTCTTCCTGTGTCTGCATCTGCCCTCACCCTGGGATAAGAGTCCTAACTACATAAGGTATTAGCTAAATACGTGGAAAAAAGGGAAACCAGACACAATCAGGGCTGGAAAGCCCCACTGAGCAGCCAAATCCAAAATGACAAATAAAGCACACAGACTCAGGTGCTCACTAGTCTCATTTGAACAATCTTTTGGTTTCCACCTGAACTGGAGAAGGATTAAAGTTTATCAACAGGAAGTGGAGAAGGTGAGCAGGACAAGATATAGCTGGTCTGTACTGCCTTACCCAAACAACCTTGCTGTCTTCTGCTCAGAATGACAAATGGAGTTTGCATTTTCCTTCTGAGGAGGCTTGGTTGAGATTGTCTGTATTATTTGGTTAATCTGATAACAAAATGAGGAACAGGGCAAAAAGAAAAACTCACATTTATCAGTTATACCAGCTACAATCACCAATATGAGATGAACAGCCAAAAAAATACTCACTTTTTGGAGAACTCTGCCAGCAGGCTTAGAAGCCATTTGGATAACAAACACAAGCAGAGAGGAAATAAACAACTAGAAGAAGGAATATTGCAAGGTTACAACATGCTATAATAGCACCAAATGAAAGTACACAAGTCCCTTGACCAGTCTGCACCAGTACTCAGCTGAATGCAAGCTTATATTCCAGATACAGGAAATTAAAATATATAAGCTATTCATTCTTCCATCAATTCACTTATAGGTGATGAAAACAGTCTGGCTCTGATTTTGGAAAGGATCTGCTTCACAGTGTTTGAATTAGCACATGTGTGGGCAACTGTGTTTGGTAAAAAAAAGGGAGTTGTGTTCTGTGGAAAAGCAGGCTATATTTTGCTTTTGTTAGAAACCTTTTCTCAAATATGCAGGATATAGCAAATACAGGGAAGAAAGCACATTTATACACCCTAAAAGCAGCATGACAAAGGTACTGATCATGTGAACATCTCCAAACACTGAAGTGAGGAGCCCCAGGGACTGAAAACCAACAAGACATTAGACAATGGCCTGTAGTAAGTGAGCCAGCTTAAGGATTTGTGTTGGCTTGGTAGCTTGTCTCAACAAGGTTTTGTTCTGTGCTTGTGTCATTGCAATGTGTAGGAAGCCAAAAAAAAGAAAAAAACAACAAGCAAAAACATACCAAGAGGCCTGCATGGATGAACAAGGAGATCTTGAAAAACTCAGGCACAACAAGAAGCAGGCAGAGGGTGGAGCAGGGGTGGATGACATGGAAGGAAGGAACAGAGACGCTGTCTGAGCATGCAGAAAGGCGGTTTAAAAAAAAACAAAATCCACCTGGATTTTGATCCATTCAAGGTTTTGATGAGATGCACCAATGAGTGCTGAGGGAGCTGGCAGATATCATTGCAAGGCCACTCTGGATAATCCTTGATGGATGATGGCAATTGTGAGCAGTGCCAGAGAGGTAGAGGAGAACAAACATCACCCCTGTCTTCAAGAAGAGAAAAAAAGGATCCATGTCAGACACAAGTCAGCATTGTATCCTTGTGGCAAAGAAGGTTAAAGGCACCCTGAGCTGCACTAGGCAAAATATTGCCTGAAGGTTGAGGGAGGTGATCCCTTCCCTCTCCTCAGCACTAATGAGGGGAATTTCTGGAGTTCTGGGCTCCCCCATACAATAAATATATCAATCTAAAGGGGAGAGAGTGAAGGATGAGGAAGAGACTGGAGTATGCCTCCTGTGAGGAGAGGCTGAGAGAGCTGGGGCTGTCCTGCCTGGGACACAGGAGGCTCAGGTGGGATTCCATCAGTGTATGGAAAAACCTCCAGGGAGGGTGAAAGAGGACAGAGCCAGGCTCTCTTCAGAGGAAATGGGCCCACACAGGAGGCTCTGTCTGAAGGTCAAGTAGGTGGCCTGGCTTGAGCAGGGGAGCAGAAGCAGATCACTTACAGAGGTCCCTTCCAAGCTCAACCACTCTGTGGAAAAATTATGACTGGGTTTTGAAAGCATACAGACATAACAGCACTCCCCTTCAGGTCACTCAACCCATGCTAAGTTTAATGGGATAATGTTGGAAGAACGGGAAGGCTAGGAAGAGAAAAATATTTCTTTCAGTCTTTTCTTTCTGTCAAGATAAACAATTATAAGCCTGTATTGCACTGCTGCCAGGTCTTAATTTTCTTCCAAGTTTGACTACGCTCAGTGTAGCACAGTGGAACACTCAGCAATCACAGCACCTCTTCTGTCACATGAACTATTGATGAGCCTGGAAAAAAAATCATCCCAAACAAAAACCAACTCCAAACCAAAGCTCAACCACACACTGGAAAGGTTTATCCTGGTGAGCAGTCACCACAGATCAGTATGACTCCTTTGTATTTATCACTGAAAATCAAATTGAGTAAAATCTGTATGGCCATGCCCACCAGACCCACAGCCTTCATCCAGACCATTAAATGACCACAAGTGTCCGTAGCTCTTGTATTTTTGTATGCTGAGTGTGGAAACCCAGGGCACAGTGAATATTTCTCTGCCTGCTCTGGGGTGCCCTGACCACCAGGGATGCACTGACTTTGACCTCATTCATGGAGAAAGTTTCCCAGACTTCAAGATAGACCAGAATCCACAAAAGTGTGAAATAGATTATAGAGAGCAGTGTAGGTGTATCACTTGCTGAGAAATTGAGGTTTTGGGGTTTTTAGTATGTTGTGGATGGAAGCAGGATGGAGGGCATAGGGTGTCATCCTGGGTTTGTTCTTCATGCTTCTCCTTCCTCCTTCTCCATGGGTTTGGGTGGCATTTTGTAATTGGGCAGAAAAGTCCCCATTGCAGCTCTTTGGGATCAGTTATTGGGTTAAAAGGGAAAATAATCCAGGTGTCAGTTCTTGATTGGATAGTTCAGCCTTAAAAGTCCTTGTACCAAGAGATTGTTGGCCATTTTGTGCCTTCTAATGAAAAGCTGCAGAACTCACAGCAGTGAGACTGTTTTACTGATAAGAAATAATAAACACCTGAGTGTGAACATGAGACACCATCTCAAGTGCCTTCAATCCAGACCCAGAGAAACCCACAACTGGGACCCCCACAGCTGAGAGGTTTTGAAAGAATGGATTGGTGATCCACACCTGCTACCTCCTCCTGCAAGATGGGAGGACAGCAATAACATGAGAAAATAATGGAAAGCACAGTGGGTATCTAAGCGCAAAGCTGGAACACTGTGGCCTTTCCATCCTCATGAGTTTTTTTGCTAGGTGGTACTTAATCACCAGGCAGGGCACTTGGAAGACAAAACACAAGAAAAACTTGTGTTTAAAGACATAGGACTTTAAAGGGATGTAGTGGAAAAGGCTGTTGGAATCACTGGACACACAGGACAATTACTTCAGCTGATAGTTTAAATTTAGGCTTGTTCAAAGCACGTAAAGAAGGAATTAGCCTATGAAGCATTAAGGTCACATCCTTAATCTTTGTTATGGAGTGATTTTCTTTTATCTCAAACAGGACATGGCACCTCTGAGTCAGATTCCAGCAACTGAGTTAACTTGGACAATATTTCTGCTGTTGTGAGAGGAGTTCTCAGAGTAGGATTAGGATCTTCCAGAAGAGTAGCACTCAGAAGAGCATGAGGGGGGAAAAAACCACAAATACAACTTTCTCTTGACATTAGTGCAGCCATAGATGGTTTTGGTACTTAATCATGAATTCTAGTATTGGAAGACTTCCACTTCTGTGTTTCAGTGCTAGAGAGAAAATAACTTCTACAAACTCACAAGTTTATTCCCCTGCTCTGTCTTCCACACATCTAAATATGAGTTGCATCAGACATTCAAAGCTTTCCAAAAGTGAAGTGCCTCAGGAAATACTCTGGATTATCACTGCCACAGGGGAGAATGAGCAACTCCATTACAGCCCTATTTGAGTGAGAAATTACATATTGCTCAAATACTACCATGAAGCTGACTGATTTGCTAAGTCTTACTTTTAAAACAGAGTGTGGGTGGCTTTGCTTGTTTTCTAGTATAATGAAAGATGATTTTCTAGACTTTTTTCAATTACTTAACTTCTAGCTTAATACCAAAAAAAAAACCCCAAAAAATATAGAATCCCAAAAAATAAAAACAAGAAACAAAAACCAAACAGGCTTATTCTAAAGTTTAAGTATTTTTTTGTATGAGTGTTACATGTTAATATTTAAATTCTTCCAGCATGATTAAATAGCAAGCTCTCTACTTAATCCAAGCAGAGAAGGAGCTGAGATAAATGAGAACAGTGGTTGTATTACTATTATTTCTTTTTAAGAGCAAATATTATTTAATAGTTTTTAATAATAATTCAAATCAATGGTATGCCTTTTATGGCATGTTTATATAATGTAAAGTTTAACTAATAGTGAATTAAGTGTGTGTATGCATCTGTAAAGTAAACAAAGGGAGATGTCAGAAGGATTCAATTCAATGCAAGAGAGACTACCCAGAAACCAGAGTTTGAATAAGTGTTGAACAGAAAACACCAAACATATTTTTCCACAATTGAATTGCTGAATTGTGCAATTATGCAACTATGTGCAAAAAAAAAAAACAAAAAACAAACCACCCTAGTGAAGAAATGCCCTTGGCAGCAAATGCCCATTGAAAGGAAAACATAAATTTCATTATGCATTCCAATTTCATCATTCAAATTTCAATTTGAAATGCAATAGCAGACCATGCCAGACTCACAGCTCAGCAACATGCAAGAGCTCTCAAGGAGAAAAAGAAAGGCTTCTGCCATGGCTGGCTGAAAACATAAGGGGTAAATATTGCTCAGAACCTGCACATCAGAAGCAGAGAGCCAGGGGAAAAGCAGTGCTTGATTCCAGAGCAAATAAAAGAAACAGCTTTTTTTGGCACTGCAGAGTTTGGAAAGGCATGCTTAGAAACTGCAAGGGGTAGAGTCAGTGCTCAGCTGTAAAGGAAACCAAATACAATTAGTTTTGACTGATATTAATGTAAGATAAAAGTTTTTTAGTTTTTTTTTTTTTTTCCTCAGTAGAAAGAATTAAGCAAAGCCCCAAGTGCCTGCTAAAGCTGAGAGACAAGAGTTGTTCCAGAAACACTGGCAAAATCCTTGTTCTGAACATTTTCAAGTAGCACATTCATGCAAAGAAATGCTTAACTATGAGACAAAAGGTAGGCAGTCCTCCTAGAAGGAACTGCAATACCTGAAGGCTGCATTATCATAAATAGCTAAATTCTGGGAAAAGATCAAAGGTGGGTCCTGAACTTTTTCTATTGGTAAAGTGGTAACTCCTGAGCTTTTTCTATTGGTAGTTTGTAAGAGCCTGTGTCAGCTGAACAGGCTATGGTGAGAGCTGACAATATTTCCATTTATTCCTCGGCTTGGCTGGAGAAACAGCCCCTGATTTCTCTGAGTCACTGCTCACATCCTGCCCTGCTCCAGCACTTCCTCATTCACAGCAGAAGCTCCTTGCAGCAGCACGTTTGGATCTCAGCACGTGCAGAGGGGACACAGGGAGATTCCACAGAGGTAAGCAAGAGATCAAGTTTTCTATATTGGATGAGAAAGTGCTAAAATTGCAGTATTTGGGCTATGGGGTTTGGCTAAGGTCTTTTACACTTGCTTCAGATGATGTTTCCATGGGTAAAAATGAAAAAGAAACCATGTGGATTAGGCTTGTGGGTTTGTTTTATTTTTCTTTGTCATGAGCAACAGTTTTCCAGAGAGGAAAAGCTCCGGATTGAGGGGGTTCCCATTTGTGTAACTGCTCTCCCCTGCGCTGGCTCCCAGCTGGGGTGTGCTCAGACTGCAAAATGGAAAGTGAGGCCACCACTAAAACAAAAGGCATTTCCAACTAATTTTCTCACTGAGCACCACTTTGCCTTTATTTCTGCTCTTATCTTTTTGCTTTTCCTTAGCCGTGAAAGTGGCACACTGACAGAAGTGACTGAACAGGGAGTCTCAGCTTGGTGAAATTCAGAGGACAAACACTAGGCTGAAAACAATCCAATCACACTTGCTGCCTCAAAATGTCACCTGAGCAAGAGCAAAGGCTCAGGACATTCAGCAGGCAGGCAGAAAGGGAGCTCTGGGTAACTCCTCAGGTTCTGAATGCTCTCTGATCACAAACTGCAGAGAGTAACAGCAGCTAAAAGGAAGGCAAGAGGTCCCGGGGTGCAGGCTGCAGGTAGTGAAAAAGTCAAGTGTAAGAGTGACAAGACTAGAAAGAGGCTATACATCTGCACAGGAGGGTTTTCCCAAACTGAGTCACTGTGGTTTCTATTACAAGTGGTGGTGGAGTTTGGGAGAAAAAAAAAACATTAAAATAACCAAATTCTGTTGCACAAATAAGCTCCAGAGAAACCTGGTGCCTTGATTTTGACAGATTTATATTAGATTAATTACAAAACAAACCACAAAACCTACACAACAATATATATACAAGCCAATGCCCAAACAAGGCATTTAAAACAACTTTCTTATCTTAAAATCTAATTTTATTCTTGGTAGCTCATTGTGGCCTTTAGAGGGGACTGTCTGTACCCACCAAATGAATGCAGGGACAGAGGAAGGTAGGAAAAAGACATCTGGGAGAAGTACAGAGCAACAAATGCCACAAAGATCAATTTCTCACACTTCCTCCATGTGAACCTGGAACTCAGACCCCCTCAAGAGCCAGCTCATGCTAGATAATCTTGCCTTTTTGAAAGCTAAATAGAAATGTTTCACCAGTTGACTCAAAGTGAATCTTGGGGAAGAAGTGAAATAACAGAGCTATAGATTTCAGTTCTCACTAAATCAAAAAACTTGCCATTTTTTGGAGTTTATCTTGGTAACACAAGTGTAAGTAGTGCAAAGGTGGAAATCAGCACAGATTTTTCATTCATTTCATGGTTTATCTATTTCTGGAAAGGGAAAGGAGATGACAGGAAATTTTTTAGCTCCTAGTGCACTTCTTGTAATACAGACCAGGTTATTGGAATATTTGGCAAGCTGAGTATTACAAAAAAAATTCTGTTAAGCTTTCCCCAAGAAAAGCCCTAAAAAAAAAAAGATATACTACACTCAGGAGACTGATCTTTTTGTAGAAAAGTCACCAGTTCTGCACATTTTATCTCCAGAAAAGCCACTCAGTGTTTGGTGGGAGGTCAGGGATGGGTGAGAGAAGAACATCTCACTCTGCAAAAGAAAAAGCATTTCTATCCTTTAAGGAAAAAAGAAAAGAAGCCAATACACAGGTGCAGTCAATTCTTTAGGGGGCTTCTTGGATTTTCCCACCTTGTCACTTATCTATAGTTTTCTGCTAACATAAAACAGAGACCTGGTGGAGCAGATCCAGAAGAAGTCCATAAAAACAGTCAGTGCTGGAACACCTCTCTTCTGAACACAGACAGAGAGAGTTGAGGCTGTTCAGCCTGAAGAAGACTCTGGGGAGATCTCAGAGGGGCCTTTCAGGGGCTGCTAAAAAAGAGAATTTTTACCAAGGCCTGTAGTGACAGGACAAAGGACAATGATTTTAAACTGGAAAAGGGTAGATGCAGGATGCACATAAGGAAAAAATTCTTTACTGTGAGAGTGGTGAGGCACTAAAATGGGTTTCCCAGAGAAGTTGTGGATGCCCCATCCTTGGAAGCATCCAGGTCAGACTGGTTGTGTCTCTGGTATAGTAGAAGATGTGCTTGCCCATGGCAGGGGGGGTTGGAACGAGATGATCTTTCAGGGTCACTTCCAAATCATTCTATGATGAGTACTTAGAGCCCTTTGAAAAACTTTAGGTGGTTTTTCTTTCACACCCTTCTCACTTTCCTTTTCTGAACTGTGTTACAGCCTCCCCACCCTCTCAGGACAAAGCCTCCTATGGAAGATGAGCACCCCTGAACAGCCACCTAAGGTGACAGTCCAGGTGCTGGGACATGTCCATGACTGAGCTTTGGTTCAACAACAGGTGAGAGAAATAAGGGAGGAGAGAAAAATGCATATAAACTGTCCTCTGAGCAATGAGATACTTTTCTGCTACATTACATTAAATACACACACACTTGAACATGCTTCAGTGGGTGTGTCTCATCGAGCACTGATAACTTTCAGGGGCATTTGGGGATGTGTATACATTGTGAGTGTACCTGCTGTCATATTTTTCAAAGCAGCCTGAGCCTCAGAGACTTCCATTCATTGATTTCAGGTCACATCTGCTCACATATTTTTAAAACAGCACCTCAACACCTTGAGGCAAATCCTAACCCCAGAGCAAGGTGTGGTGCAGAGGTGTCTGTGCTAACAGGAACTGGAGAAGTGCTGGAGCATTGCCTAGACATGAACTCCACGTGCTGAAGGGCAGTTGTTAATTGCATTACTCCAATACTCAAAGTTTCACTCCAAATTCACTTCTGTTCTATACAAAAAGAACACTGGTGAGTGGTGTAATCCAGCCTTTGCTTGATGTAGTTGAAGAATGCAACTTTATTAGAGAATGGGAAAGATGGAGAAAAAAGGGGAATTATTGAGCTAGATAACTATTATGGGTTATAATCTATAGGGTTCTAATTTTTAAAATTATTTCCACAACTTAGTTTTGCATGTATTTTCCTCTCTCACCACTTTGTGCACATGTTACAAAGCCATTTTTCATATTATTTCATTTCACTTACAATCTCCTTGCAAGGCTGCTGAAAAGAGCACACTAAATGAGACTAAGGAGACTGCTGCTTGCTTGATTTTTTTTTTTTTTTGGCCTCCTATCAGTTTATGAATATGGTTAATTAGTTGTACAGTCCAAACATTTCTCAACTAAGTGCATTTAAATGTAATCTCCAACTCTGGCTTCTCTTCTAACATTTGAGCACCCCATGTTCTACATTGGCATGCGCTTAAGCTCTGAACCAGAATTTTTTTTAAAAGCAAAATTGCTTTCAGCTTTTTTATCAATAGCCTTGCCAGGCCAATGATTGATACCACCACAGAGAAAGATCAGAGCTAAAGCCAAGCAGATGCTTCCCATTGTATCTCCAAAGAGGGCTGATTGATTTTGACATCAGGAAAGGGAAGAGCATACAGAACTCCATATACTACCTCTTTGAGGTAGACCAGCTTAAATTTGGTTCTTCTTCTTACTCAAATGTAAGGTATTATCCAGAGGATGATATTTTCTTTAATTAGTAATAGCAACAATGAAAGGGAAAAAGGAGATGCCCAGAAGCATTTGAGAAACCCACAAGGTGAGAAGAAATGGAGACAGGAGCGTCACCACTTTTCCAGCTCTATCACAGATCCAGCAAGGGCCATTCCATGGTTAATTCACTCCCATGCACTCCTCACTCAGTCACCCACAGTGATGCTTCTGAAGACTCAGGCTGCAAGCCAAGTTTTCTGGCAGCACTATAGGTAGCACTATATTCATACTTCACAGAGATTTTTGAAAGCAAAGCATAACACTGTATGAATCTAAAGGCCCATAGTGATAGGATCAATAGAGTAGAATCTATCAGAGCTTCAACTGTCTTCTATAACAAAATCAATATTCTTTTACAGAATGATTTGTTTAAGATGAGGAAGGATTTTTTTCTCAACAAGAAATTCTGCAATGACTTGTGAGGATGGGAGTGAAAGCTCCCTGGGGTCCCCATGTTGCGTTGCATCTCTTGTACTTTTTAAATCCTCTGCTGGGAAAGGGAGCAGGGGCATGAAATTAAAAGCTTTAGGGCTAAAAGGTTTTCCTGGAAAGGTCCCCTCTACAGGACAGCTATGCCAAGCCAGAGAGTCAGGGGTCAGAATACAATTTCATTTCATCCCTAGGAGCCATGTAAGTCCCTGTGCTGTAACACATTTTACTACCTCTTCCCCCATTTCTTCACTCAGCACAGAGGAATGAAGCAGAAAAGAGTGTGTTGATTTGTACTAGAGTGTTGTCATCCATCCAGTAAGTGTACCCTGGGGAAGCCTAATTCCAAAAACATTTCTTGGGCCCACACTTGGGATCTATTAAAGCCAAGGAAAGCAGCAGTGCCTTGCTGAGGACAAGCTCCTTTTATTAAACAGGATAGAGCTGCATGAGTACCTGGATGAAACCTTCAGAGTCTCAAACTAAAACACAAAACACCTAATTAAAGAGCTAGCAGGGTTGTATGGTAGGCCTGTCTAGGGGATCTTTGAATTTCCTCGTGGGAAACTTCTGTCCTCAAAGATTATCTTCCACACAGTTCATTTCACCTTTTGAGAACCTCACTGTGGCTACAATTTTCATGGTGGTCATGGAAAGAAACCATTTTATTACAGGTGTTTTCCAAATACTGCTTTCACTGAAGCTGAACAACTCAATTCAGATGCAGAGTGACCTGCAGGAGCTGATCTCCAGTCAGTGCAGATTTGCTGGCTTGGCATGTGTGACAAAGCCCAGCCACAGATGTGCCCCACACCTCAGAAGAGAGAGGATGATCTAACTTAGGATAGCCTTGGTTAAAATATAGTTTTATTAGCCTGGCTCCTATTTTCTCCTACTCTTCTGTGTTGAGAGATGCACGAACAAGTTCCCACTCAGAAACAGCCCTCATGTCAAGGGTTATATCCAAGGGTAAATGGAAACTTCAGCTCCAGTGTTCCTTGCATTTGCAGGCCATAAAATGCAGGGATTTGGGGATGAAGCAGCTGTAAGAGACAGAGCTCAGGGAGGTAACACAAATCATGGCAAGGCCACCACTGACTCCCTACCAGCAAGGTGTGGATCAGAGACACCCCATGTCTTGCTCTGGTTAGGCCAGAGCAGGTATTTCATCTTGGATCAGAGACATCCCATGTCTTGCTCAGGTTAGGCCAGAGCAGGTATTTCATCTTGGATCAGAGACATCCCATGTCTTGCTCAGGTTAGGCCAGAGCAGGTATTTCATCTTGGATCAGAGACACCCCATGTCTTGCTCAGGTTAGGCCAGAGCAGGTATTTCATCTTGGATCAGAGACACCCCATGTCCCAGGTTAGGCCAGAGCAGGTATTTCATCTTGGATCAGACACCCCATGTCCTGCTCAGGTTAGGCCAGAGCAGGTATTTCATCTTGGATCAGAGACACCCCATGTCCTGCTCAGGTTAGGCCAGAGCAGGTATTTCATCTTGGATCAGACACCCCATGTCCTGCTCAGGTTAGGCCAGAGCAGGTATTTCATCTTGGATCAGAGACGCCCCATGTCTTGCTCTGATTAGGCCAGAGCAGGTATTTCATCTTGGATCAGAGACACCCCATGTCCTGCTCAGGTTAGGCCAGAGCAGGTATTTCATCTTGGGTGGCTCCTGAACAGGGCTGCAAGGCCCAGACATTTTGCCATCCCTGAAAAACTGCATAGAAATAGGATTGCTTCAATTCCTGAAACCAGTGTTATGTTTCAGAGCTGCTCTGAGATGTTCACTGTCCTTCAGCTGCCAATTCAATCTCCCAAATGATGTTTTACAGCTTGAGTGATTGTAAAAAGGCCAACATGTAACACTCTTAGTTCAGTCCTCTAAATAAACAATCCTAGAAGCAGCGAGGTCAGCTTTGAGTTCCTGACAATCTGGAGCATTGAAAGAGACAAACTTAACAAGGCTCTTCAAACCCCATCTGGTAGCAGGACAGGAATGTAAGGGCTCTGAACCACAAATATGGGATCGGCATTTAACATCTAGAGAAGATTTCTGTGAGGGCTCTGAGGAAGTGCTTCAAAACTAGATCATGTAAACTTCACATACCTTGAGTGCTTCCTACAAATCATTTCTCCCTTGGGTTGAACCCAGGAGCTACTACTTTGTTTGACAGCTGTCAGTGGAAGCAAATCACACCAAATAACTACTAGTAAACTTTCCACAAATGTGTCAGCAAGGGGAGGAAAAAAACCCCAACTTGTTCCATTATATATTCTCACAAATGGACTTTTGTGTCTGCAGAAAGGGCAGCTGTAGTGTTTAATGCCATTCCATAGTGCTCTAAAGATCCAAACACAATTCTTTGTTTGCCTGCATTATAATGAGGCCTCCAGATGTTTGGCAGCAGCCTGTAAAATATGCAAAATGCCATAGCTAATCAATTAGCATTTGGTACTTTCCCATCTGAGGACATCACATCCTTTTCCTTCGAGAGTTAGGAATGCCGTAGGTTGCAGAGAAGTCCCACCCAACACTCCCCCCACTGCCCCAGCTGAAGTTAGGAGATGCAGTTTGGCTAAGAAGTAGGTCATTGGCACATTCCTATCAAGGATCACTCAAGTTCCCATTGAATGCATCAGCTTTTTTTACCAAGAAGCAAAGACAATTTGGAGAAGGAGTCCTGCCTTTCCAAATCAACACTTCTGTGCGGTTTTCACCTCAAGTTTAGTCATTTCTGAAGGCCCAAGTCTGGCCATCTCTTACCACAAATACTCAGAACTCAAGCTTTGGGCTCATTGAAAAAATTTTCATGAAAAGCTGATCACAAGAGAGGATGTGAATTCAGACAGTCCAGCTGTGGAAAATGTCAAGGAAAACATCTCTTCCCACCCATAGGAAGACCCACTCAGTTGCTACATCTGTCCTAGAGTAAAATTGCTACATCTGTCCTAGAGTAAAATTGCTACATCTGTCTAGCACATTGAGCACATTGCAATGACAAAACTCCTCCAGGCTACAGCTTTGTTAGACATCTCCCAGAAGTGCCTACTTCCCCAAAATCTGATGGCAACGCAGAAAAATCAATTGTTTACTTTGGTAGCAAGAGCTGTGCATTGAATAATATTGTGTTTTATGAGAGTTTGACTCTCACACACTTTCAGTGTATTGGAAACACATTGAAAAGTAATTTAAGAAATGCAAAAAAGAACATCCCTTCCATCCAAACAAAATATCCACAGCATATTACAAGATGCCAAAAGGGCCCAGCCAGACATGGTCCTGCCTCTATTCTGCATGTGGATAAATAATAAAGTATTTGGCCTATGATTTTAAATATTTTGTGCAAGAACAGAATAAAGGAAGGTAGTCCTTTCTAGGGAAAGTGCAGCAGGCATTCTTAACTAGAGAAACCCAGATATAAACAATGATCTCATATCTCATTCTGTGTACAAAAAAAGTGTAGAATGTGAAGTGAATGTGAAGGAACACTGTGTAGCTAACACTAACTACTAACTTTACTAACACTGTAAAGCTAATACTTTACACATTTTGCTTTCCCAGAGAACAGGGCTATCCACTGGTGTTTACAGTTCTCAATGAGAATGATAGGAGAGAAAGCTGAGATCCTGTCTCTGATTTAGGTCCATTTGCACCTTAGGAGATCACTAAAGCAGAGAATATCAGAGGAGCTTGAAAGTAACCAGTTTAAAACCAGTTTTCACAGCTTGGACAGTCAATGTTTTTGTCATGGCTCTAGGAAATGTGAGCAGAGAAACATTTGAGAAGCCTGGCCTGACACTACACAGCCATAACCTCCTGCTCAGTTCTGGATGGCCTCATGAATGACACTGCTTCTCTGGTATTCCAGGAGAAGATATCCAAGCATTCAGAGTTCTTAGGTGGTATTAGAGATTTCCACTCACACACCTCCTGGATTTTTGACATGGCTAGAACCAGTGCATCTTTCTGCCCTTTATGCTCCAAGGCACATCATGCACCCAACCAGAAATTAGCTGCCATATAATACAAGTATTTAGTAGTGTTTCCAAAATCATTGGCACAGACATAATCACTGTAGTGCTCCAACTCACTTTTTTCCTGGATTTCCAAAGAACGGTTGTTATCTAGGTGATGCAAAACCTCATCACTTGTGCAAAACTCCACCAAGGGTTCAGAGGGTGCCAAAGCAGATGTGGCAGAGGAGATTTGTGTCTGTGGCACTGAAACAGCTCCTGCAGCTACCCAGAGATACCAGATCACAACTGTGGAGCTACAGCCTGTTCCTGCTATTGCAGAAGCAGGTATTGGATCATCCTAGGGGAAAAAAACCATCTGGTGTGAGATAGCATCAGAAGATATTTCACAGGGTGTTAATCAGTGGAAAGGAAGGAGCACGAGTTCAAGGGAAGTCAGGATGAGTGTTGGGAGCAGGAGATGTCACATAAGCAGTGCTTCAGTCAGAGCACTGTTAAGATCTCTCAACAACACTGGTGAAGGTAAATGCTGCTGTTTTGGAAAGGAAAGGGCTCAGTCATTTGGGGGAAAGCAAGTCCTAAAGACCCAGCTGTGAGTCAGTGCAATGCTCTGCTGAATTTTCAAGCCTTATGTGAGTCGTGCGTTTCACACCCTCAGCTTCCACTTCAGGGCTAGTTGAAAATAGACTGCAAAACAAAGATCACCTAAAACTTTCACAGGGGGATTTCCTACATTGAAAGTGTAGAACCACAAAGAGGTCAGGCTGATTTTTCATAGCAGGAAACCTTGTGGTTCTGCACAAACTGCTGCTCTTTCTTTTCAAGTCATTGCTTACCAATGTGCTCCAAACAGCATAAGCATCTAAAAGAAATGCTGTTTGGCATCTCTGATGCTGAGAAAGATTTCCTTTGGTGCACTCTAGATTGCAAAAAAGACACTCAGCAGCAACCCCTGTGCTGGTCCCCTGCTGTAGATGCAGCTGCCTGCATAGCCAGCAAGGTTCCTTCAGAAAATAATCTCACACAGCTGATCCAGTGACTCACTGCTAAGGTGATTTGTTTGGGCCCAGGGCCATATCTAAAGGGAGCTCCAGCACAGCCCACAGGATGACCCTGTGGCCCCCCAGGATGACCCTACCACCCACTACCGAGTGACCACCAGATGTTATTGCAACACAAGACATCTGGGCAGAATTTATTAGCCTGATACCATCTGGCTGATTTCAGATATTCATTCTCCAGCCTGCTTTCAGCTGTGTCCTATATTCAGGACTCTCTGGTATTAAACATACCCATTGGTGAGAGGGTTATGTGGCTACAACCAAAATAAGCATCCTCTGAAGCAAAAGACAGTTCATTACCAGAGCTCCCTTCTCACTGAACCATTTCACCTTAGAAGAGCAAACTAAAAACTTTTTAAAAAGTCAGTAACTTTTAGGATTATATCCTCCCCTAGTTCTTGGAAGCTATAATACATTTACATATTGGGTTGTGCTCTTCAGTTGTTAAGTTCAAGGACTGACTTAACTTTTCCCATTCTATCCCAACTCAAAGATCAGCACCAGCCAATTGCAAAAAGATGTAATTAACAGTTCACAACTTGGTTTCTTAAGAAGAGTGAGGTTTGTGGGATCAAGCAAAACACCTGCTTAATTCCTCCCTCTTCCCCCCAGCACCCCTTTTGGCCCTTTGACAAATCTTGCAAAAATAAGAAAGTAAAATAGAAATTAAAAAAAAAACAAACCAAAATTAAAAAACACCAACCAAACAACAACAACAAAAAAAAAAAAACAAAAACCTCCAGAGATTCTCTTCTGAAGGCAAGAGAAAAGACATAACTAAGACAGTTCTGTAAAGTCCAGGGAATTTGTGTTAGAGGGCAAAAGCATTAACATCAGGAGACATCAGAGAACCCATACCAGAATTCATGTGCCCTTTCCATGCACTTCTGTGCACTTTTCTCACAGCAGTTATGGAAGAACAGTTTGCCTTCCCTCAACAATCTATCAGGGAATGCAACATCCAATGCAAAACATCTCTATGTCAACTGCTGCTATTTCTCAATTCTAAATTCATCCTTTGTAAAACCATCTGTAATGCTGCTGGAGCTGGATTTTCTATTCTCTCTCCTAGCTCTCCCAGATAAAGGCTTGCTACAGCTAATTTGCAATAGGAAAGGGAAGACACAGAAAGAAATTGTAATAAGAAGTGCTACAGCATAAGAAATTGTGGCTTCCATCTTACACTGTTCCTTTGCTTTCTCCTGGGGGAAGAGACCTTTTACTGTCCACTGGGGCAAAGGGGAGAGCTGGAATGGGAAGAGCTGGTTTGGATTTTTAAAACTAGAGCTGTTGGTCATCTTCCAGTTCTAGAAGAGAAACACTTTAACCAAGTACGGCTTTAATTTAAAAGATCATTCACAAAAAAACAAAATCCTGCTGAAGTCCTGCAGTCTCCAACAGGAAAACCAAGGCACTGAACCATCACAGAAAAAGCAAAAGTAACACACAGCCTTTCCCCACCCAGACACATGCACAGATAATAATGACACAAATTTCAGCTGGTCCCCACATACACCTAAACGAGAGAGCAGGTAATATGAAAATTAATTTACATGCACACAGCCATGGCAAGAATAGGGCACTGTTGTCAGAAAAGGGTAGGAGGGAAGATGCCACCTCATTCTCATGCCATGGTTCTGAGCAGAAACACGTAAGTAGGAAGCAAACACAAGTGGTCTTTCAGAGAGGTTCAAAAGAAGGGAGCTCCTTGCTTTGCTTCCAAATCCCAAGCCTTTTACTTTGAAAAGCAGCCAGCACCTCCCAGTGTGGCTGTGATTACAGTCAGGGGTAAAAGAATGCTATTAATGCTGTTGCATTAATAACAGAAATTGCTGTTTTGCTGGTGGGACAAGAATGAGACAAGATCTCATCATGCTTACACAATGCTTGAGAGATGGGTGCTCCAGATAGAAAATCATTTGGCTGAACTCAATCTGAACGAGGCATTAAAAAGGCCTGAAAGCTTTAAGAACATTGAGGAAACATTCCAGAGCATGGGGCCTGCAGGAAGTGCTTATGATCCTCAACTCTTCCTTCTCCTTTTTACACAAATTGACTGTTACAGACATTTTCTTCAGACAAAAAAACACATCCACCTCAACTATGAAGCCAAAAGTCTACAGACCTTCAGCACCTGGGCAAAATATCTCTGTATGACTGTTCTGCACTTGGAACAATTATTTGCAGGTTAGCAAAGAAGCATGAAGTGCTTACAAGCATTTTTAAGGGCCTGTGCTTAGCATCCTGTTCATATCTCTGACAAACAGAAGTTAATTGTAGATTAATATTATCATGATTGTAACACAGCCATACAACTGGAAGCTTTCTGCTCCAACACCAGAGCAGCTAGGTTTAAAAGACTGTGTAGGCTGCAGCTTCATAAATATTTTCAAAAAGCAGGGGTTGGGAAAGCAATTCCATGGGGAAGACGGGGTCAGGTTTAAGCCTGCAATATTTGGCAACTCTCAGTCTTATTTTTGTCCCTGATTCAAGAGCCCTTGAACCACTAGGAGTCCATCTTTTTACTAATACAAAGTATTCCATTATACTTTGTGCTTTACAATGGGCATCTGTGGAAAAAGCCGAGTTGGGCTCCTGGAGAAGGGAACAGCTTTTCCATTTCTTAATTATTTGCACATCTGGTTTTTTCCTTGCATAAGAAAAGGTGCCAGTGGAACCTGCAGAAGTTTCAGAGATAATTCAGCAGCACACCAGAGGTACTGGGTGTGCTATGTGTGTACATGCCATGAATCACTTGGGAAAAGTTCTTCTGTAAACAGCTCCTCTCTCCTTGAAAAGTTCTCACAAACTGCAGTTGCAGGTCAGTTTACAAGAACTGTGAGAAAACAAACCTCATATAAAACCCAGACACCTTCACTTTTACTTTAAGAGAGCAATGTTCCTTGAGAGACCAGCTCAGGCAGAGACCAGCTGCTTTGAGTTCCTTAGCTCTGACATCAGTCAGCTAATTATTATCATTGATTTGCCCCAGGATTTGTTCCAGGTCTATAAGAACTCTATGATGAACAGTTGCTCATAAACATGTTCAAACAACTGCATTTAGTAGCTGAAAAACACTGGCTGTTACTCAGGTGGTTTCTGTTGCTCAGAGGAGCTGTTCTCAGGGTTTATCTTCCAGGTGTACAAACCTTCAGCAGGGGACTCTGTCACCTCAGTCCCCATAAAGGGAACATTAACCTCCAGGAAAGAGCCAAGAGAAGTTACACCAGCCTTGAATAATTTCGGTTTCTTTCTCTCCCTCACCCTGGCACCCTGAACTTCCATTTTCAGACCCACCTTTCACAGTGCATAGGCTGCTAATTAGCCTCATTTACCTGTCAGGCTCATCAATTTGTTGATGAATACTTAACTCCCTCCTGTAGAACAAAAACATTTTCTGAACTTGGTCCAAGTTTCTTCCTCTTCTTGTCTGATAGGAAATATAATTACAATTATTTTGGCATTACAAGTCAGGGATGAGATATATTGTCCTAACAGGTCTGATAGAGGGAAAAAAATCAATTGACTACCGAGGCTTGGTAGGATTGTTATATGTATCACTAACAACCACATCTTGTAGAAAGAACCTCTTTTTGAGATATTATAAAATTAAAATAGCTAAGGGAAGAGAAGAATCACAATAAGGAAAAGAAACTAGTAATCCTGGAGCTTCTTGCTAGCAAAAATAAACATCTGTATGTCAGGATTTTCCCTGCTCTCACAATATTGGGCTGGAAAGTCATTTTGGAGAATAGAAATTCTCTGGCAGTTGTGTGTTACACTTCCTCCTATATAAGGCATCAAACAAAAGTAATAAAGGCATTTTATTGACTATTCTGTCAGCTCAAAGCAGTCTCTTGAGCCTGAAATAGTTTCCCTTCTGCTTGCTAAGAAATTCCCCCAGAATTTCCCTTTCTCCCTCTCCCTTTTGATTAGGCTATATCCACCACCTGGATACAAAACTTCCAAGGGAGGGAGTTTTCCTCTTTCCTTCCTTGGCTGTTAACATTTACCAAGGGGGTTTTATAATCCTGGCTCTGTGTGAAAGATAGCTGCAGAGTGGACAGGAAAAAAACCCACACTTTTAAAATGGATCATTTTGGAGCTTTGCAAACTTAACAGCTCAATACTGTTCATAGGTTGGTCTGGGTATTAAGGGATTTTAAAGATCACCTCATTCCAACCCCTCTCCATGGGCAGGAACATCTTCCACTAGACTGGGCTGCTCAGAGCCTCATCCATCCTGGCCTTGGGCCCTTACTTAGTGTTCAGTAACTCAATTTTTGTCAAGTTACCTCCTCTCTAAGTTTTCCTTGCCCTTTCCATCATTCCAGGCAGCAATACCCTCCTGACTCTGTTTTTCCAAGAAGCCTGAACCAGCCTTGTACACATCTAGCTGTGCATGTACCTTGTCCCTCTGTGGGAGCTTAGTAACAAAGGAAGAGCTCAAATAATTGTGTGATTTCCATGCAAGCAGAGGAGCTCAGCCCATTAAATATTGGAGCTGCAAACTATTTGCAGAAATTTAAACTAGGTAGAGATATTTCATTGTAGGGAGGTTTCTACATGTAACAGACTAACAGAAGGATTAGGCTTCCATCCTCATTTTTAACAAGATAGAATCGTTTCACTTAGGGAATCTCTAATCCAGGTGGCACAAAGCCCTTTCAGGCAAGTAGTAACTGCAATGGGAGGGAAAATGGGAGAGAAAAGGCAAGGCAAATTACCTGCCAACCACACCCATACTATGCAAGAACTTCCCACATATTTCAATCCATTTTGGTCCTTCTTGCCTGTATCTGTCCTATGAGGAGGCATATTCCAGAATTCCTACCATCTGACATAATTAATACATAATTAATGTGTGGGGAGGCATATTCCAGAATTCCTACCATCTGACATAATTAATACATAATTAATGTGTGGAAGGCTAGAGGAAGGAGGATAGTGAGGTATTTTTATTTCACCTATCTTCTCTCTTACTCCAATCAGTTCCTCCCCAGTTTGTATCTCACACACATCCAGTCAGTAAGGCTCAGTAATCATTTCAGAGATTGTGGCACACTTGTACAGAAGCTGAGCTCTCTGTTCCAAAGTGATGCTAGTAACCCAGACTGCATCATCACTCTTCAAAACCAGGTCTCATTTTTACATCTCCAGATCATCCACTTTAGAAGTATTAGTATTGGTCAGTGTTGTATTAATCCAAACATTTTCACTAATATCAGTTAAACTAATAATGCCTCCAGGATTCTTTACATAATTTAATCTAAGAATCAGCTTAGCTGCTTGGTTGTTGAGTACTCCAGAGTCAGGCAATATCAATAACCCTGATTTAAGGGTTAGTTTGAGCAGATGCCAGAGGAAAAAAAGACCCCAGTGAAGAAAAAAATCAAATCCTTATTTCCATGTTAACATTCTAGCCTGCAATACCTCTGTAGGTTAAACAACACTAAAATAAACCATTATACAGAGAGTACTAGAAGCAGATGTTCAGGCAGGAATTGCCTTCCAAATAAGAAAAAATACATAACATAGATTCAGCTGAATGAATCCTTGTCTCTTTCTGCATTGTCACTTGGGAGCTACTTCTTTAGGACTACAGTTTCCTAAAAGGTAAAGCCTCACACACCTGTGCCTTTTTCACATAACTAATCTCTTGAAACAAATCTTTATTCTTGAGAAGAATAATTTATTCACCAAAAGAGGAAAAAAATATATTTTGTTGGAACTGGAAGATAAAGAGCACTGGAAACTCTCAGAAAGGCAAAAAGGAATTGAGAAAAAGAAGAACTTTTGTGGGAGCTGTCAGAAGGACTTTACAAAAAGGAACCATGGCTTTTTTGTCTCATTCCAGAAGCTTCATCAAAGGGCATGATACCACCACAGACCACTAGTCACAAGGAATAAATCCCACCCATGAGCACGAGGGTCAAGGAGGGGATACAAATAGATATATAGATACATATATATGCATATATATATATGCATATATATATATACACACACATACACATATATACATACATATATATTTATATATACACACACATACATATATATATTTATATATACACACACATATACATACATACATATATATATACATACATATATATACACATACATATATATATACATACATACACACACACACACACACACACACACACACACACACACACTTATACTGCTTAGGCTGTGCTTCCTGAGATGTCACAGTGTCAGATCTGCAGAACTCAGTCCCAGGAGGGCTTAGGACACACAAGACAGGGATAGGTGGGGCTGGGAACATTTCCTAGGGATTTAGAGGGAAGAAGTCCCTCCCTATGCCAAGAGACTTTGCAACAGGTAGAAAGCAAATGGAAGGCACTGCTCTGCCATGCAGCAGCAGCATTCTCTTGGAAAGCTAAATGCTCCAAAGTTATCTCACATAGAAAATAAAGCATGTCTTAAGAAAATGGGATTAGGGCCCACTACTGAAAATGACAGACAGATGTCATGCCAAACTGCCAAACACCGACCCCAAATGTCAGGATTTTTATCTTGTCAGAGTGATCCCGAGATACATTAGAAAGTCTCTTTTCCCAGCCCAAGTGCTTGAAGAATGAGTTGGAGCTCTTCAGTTCTCAGTCTCAAGGTTGTTTATTGTATCTTATCTATAAAAAATTTTCTCCTGTCCTGCCGAGGTCCATCCAGCAGGACAGTTCCAGGCACTCTGCCTGCCCCCAGGGCACTGTTATGTCTCTATACTAAAAACTACGTGTACAATGTTTACAATTACTTTCCAATGCCTATCACCTATGTTAGACAGTGAGCTTCTACTCTAAACCAATCTGAAAGTGCCAACATCACAGCAGGAGATGGAGGCCAAGAAGAAGAAGGAGAAAGGCTGGACATGCCCAGTTCCCTCCATCTTGCCTCCCGAACCCCCATACCAGAAACCCCAAAATCTACTTTTCCACCCCGTGATAACTTCACTATTATTCTACCTAAACTATTGTGGCTTGCAGATCTTCATCTAAGGTTGGTAATTTGCTCCACGGATCATAATCAAACCCACAGGTGTTTTGGGCTCTGTGCCAGGGCTCCTGAGCCCCCTGGCAGGGGTCTTGGCCATCCTGGACAGCCAGAGGGATGTTCTGGGTTCCCACACCCAAAGGCAGCAGAGACACAACATCCCTCTGGACCAAGCACAAAAATCCTCCTCGTTCGTGGATTTGCCTCCATACAAGGCAATTGAGGAGATGACAGACACATTTCTCAGAAATAACAGCAGGAAACATGGATGCGACAGATCTTGAGTGTCTGAGAATTCAATCAGACCAGACTTAACATGAAACCACCAAACAGCCACAAGACTGTAGCTTCATTTGCTCAGGGTTGAATTCTGTTCACTTGCATACCAAGAGCATGCTTCCTTCCCCCTGAAACATGAAATGAAACGTGCCACTTTTAGCATCAGTCCCCTGAGCCATCAAACTCCTCCCATTTTACAAAGCCACAGACTACCTCAGTTCAGTCTGAGAGCTATTTAGAATGGCTGTTTCTGAAATCAAAAACACAGTCTAGTTTCCCAAGGCTTCCAGCCTGCTAAGTGTGAGAGGTCACATACAGTCTGTTTTTTGCCAGACACCTCTATAGTTTTGCTATTTTCCTTCAAACCCTTGGGAAGATCTTTATTTATGTTTGAATTCTGGAAACTGGTCCATTATAAACTGAAATTCCTGTTTTCCCTATGCATTTTATTTCCATGCACAGAGATAAATTTCTCTTTACCAAAGCTGTTTATTTAAAAGCCAGGGAGGCTCTAAGTTCCTGCTGCAGGACCTGTATGTGGTACAGTGGAGCAAACAAGGGACAACGGGGGTGGGAAAGGGTCTGGAGCACAGGTGTGGTGAGGAGCAGCTGAGGATGTTCAGCCTGAAGAACAGAAGGCTCAGGGAAAGCCTTATCACTCTCTACAATTATTTGAAGGAGGCTGTAGCCAGGTGGGAGTCAGCCTCTTCTCCCAGGCAACAACTGACAGGACCAGAAGTGGCCTCAAGTTGCACCAGGGGAGGTTTAGATTAGATATCAGGAAAAAAATTAAGGGTTGTAAAGCACTGGAACAGGCTTCCCAGGGAAATGATGGAGTCACTATCTGTGGAAGTGGTCAGAAAATGTGTAGAGGTGGCTCTTGAGGGCATGGTTTAGTGGTGAACACAGCAGTGGTGCTGAGTTGACAGGTGGACTTGATGATCTTAAAGGACTTTTCCAATTTTAATGATTCTTTGATTCTACAGCTTTCCACCAGGAGCAAACCATGCACCATCACTCATTCATTCATTGTTCCCAGAAGGAAAACCTTTTCAGATCAGAAATGCCTTTGCTAACCTTTCAGTCCCCAGAGCCTGTTTGTGGCCCACAACAAGCCTTAAACAAGCAATGGGACATTCCAGCAGCATGGGGAAACCCAGGAGAGCCCAAAGGCAGCACCCCACCCACCACCTCCACAGCTGGGCTGGGGTGACTGCAGCACAGAGCACACAGAACCCCAGTGCTCAGCAGAGAAGGGAAATTCAGAGAATTACAACTGCATAAAGTTTGCTAAAACAAACAAACATGAAAACCAGGCCAGCCACCCACAGCAGGGCACCTGAAGATAAGGATCCCAATGCAAGACCCAGCTGTCACCACAGCACATTTTGCAGCCTGAAGCTCCAGGCAGTCCCCCAAGGAAGAAGAGGACACTCCTTCCTTCCTTCCCACTGCCTTGGGCCACAAGGGTGGCTACAGAAACCCTTGCTGCCACCACTCAAACTTCCAGAAGATTGCTTTCAAATTAGGGCAATTTCAAAACCTAGAATCCTTGAAGAGGAAGCCACTGTTGCTTTTGACTATGTATCAGCATATACCCCTCTCCAAGATGTCTTAAATCCCTGTCCTTGAACTAATTATAGGGCAAGCCTGTAAATTTATGCCTCATGTTGTTTATTGGTTGCTTTCAGATGAGACCAGAAGTAATCACCCAGTTTCAGTACAGGCTGTTGCATCATAAAACTTTCTCTAAGAAACCAGAGTGTAATTTCCACTTGCAAACTCACTCATTAGCTTTCTATTAACTAATGGCTTTTACCTAAATGTAATAGGACTGTTACTGTGGTTACATGAGAGGAGAGCATTTAAGGAAATGACAGAAAATTGCCTTGATGTGGGTAAGGAACAGCAAGGTGGCATTTTTCAGCTCAGGGTACACTCGGGATTTCACAAAGTCATGGAGAAAGGTGCCTCCCCCACGCTCCTGCAAGCACCAGTAACAACAGCCACTTTGCATAAATCTGTTCTCAAAAGCCAAAGGTATGCAAGGAAGGAAGGGGAATAAAAACCATGCTTGAAAAAATTACCAGTGACTGAGCTACCAAGCCTTGCCAGGTGCACAATGAGAAGTTTCCACCTTGGCAGCAGCCTTCATTCATCTGCTGGGTGATTTTGGCTAATCCTTTCAGAAGTGCTGCTGCCTTCTCCAGCTGGTGCCTGCTCCACCTTGCACAGCCACTCATTCCGTGCCCAGGGCTGGATGGTGCCAGGTGAGGTGGAAGAGCTGAAAAAGCAAATCAGTTCCCTCAGTTTGTCCTGCCCACTCAGTTCACAACCACTTTGATATCAGTGTCACACTCTGTGGTCACCACACATGAAGAGTTTCAGTGCTCCCAAGAGCATTATAACTTTGACAGTAGCATTTAGACCCTTTCTCACCCATCCCTCCTGCACTGGAAAGGGACAATTGGAATCCTTTTGCTTTGGGACACAAAGCCCTGCAGTTCTACTGGGAACATTTGGTTACTTCACTACTTGATTAATTTAATTTTAACGCAGGCTGAGCTAGCATGCTCAATACATGGCCTTGCACATATGACACAAAAGCTGGGTGACAAAGATTGTCAAGAAGATCATAATTTTACAATTTAATAATATGCTTTACAAGTTAATCATACATTTTACAATTCAATCATATATTTTAATTGCACTCAGTGTTTTAGTTATTTCAGGTAGCTTAGCATGTTAAAGAGTTACTAATTAGCATTTGAATTCTTCCTGAAGTGACTATTCATTGCAAAGCCTTACTCTGTTAATTATTTTAACCTCTGGAAAAAGAAAAAGTCCTAATTCCTACAGCTGATTTAAATGATCAATAAATGGATCAAATTTTAAATCTGAAAAAAAATTAGAAAGAAAAAACTGTAAGTTTCCAAGCTTCTATTTAATTCAAACCAGAAATGGAAAATAAGAAAAATGAAATATAAAATAGAAACTGTTTTAAGTGCTTATCCACATGGTGCAGAAAACATCTTACACCAGCTCAGCTGAACAGACAGGAAGAGATCTCTTCTTTAGGGTAGTAGGAGCATCAAGTTAAGTCAGCTCAAACCAGAAAGAAATGTTATTTCAACTATACAGTGCTGAATTAAGCTAAATTAGGGTCAGGTGCTCCAGCTAGACCATCTGAAGCATTCCTGTGGTTTGGTTCTGCTTCCTTAAAAAAGACCAGCATTGCTCTCTTTATGCACAAGCTTAACTCCAGTAGGGAAGTAACTCCAGCACGTGGATGGCAAGAGAGCTCAGCATACCAAATTGTGTCTGAATTGTGTATCTTAATTCTGATCTCAGTCAGCCCTCAATCCAAAACTTCCAGAGAGGCATTTCTGAGAAGCAGAAACTCCACAGGGAGTCCGTGGGAGGAAGGCAGCCAAAGGCAGGGACCCAAACAAACCAGCTATGCTGGAACAACCACCCTGCTTTTCCTGGAGTCAGAATCAAAACTGACAGAAAACAACTGATGCTCCACAAGAATAATACAACTTTCAGGAGCCACCCTGGTTTTCCTGGAGTCAGACTGAAAACTGTCAGAAAATTACTGACCTTCCAGAAGAATAATACAACTTTCAGCAGCTCTGCCTTGTGGGTCATTCCTGTCTGCTGCCACTGTACTTTTAAAAATGCCTGTTAGCTGCCTATACATGCCAAAATGTTTAGCTGTTTTTGGATAAGGAGATTATCATAAGGACCACCTGTATGTAGAGAGAGAGTGGACATGGCCACAGTACCACAGAGCATGAGCTGCTTGGCCAGACACCCTCAGCATGGCCAGACCTCACTGCTGCCTGACAGGAGAGGCTCCTGGGGAGCCCTAGTCCAGCAGAACAAGTGCTCCTGGTATTTTGGCAGCTGTATGAGGAATGGAACATCTGCACAAAGCTGAGAGGGCAGATAAACTCAACTCTTGTCACAGGCAGCCACAATGAGAGGACACAGCCCCAAACTGTACCTGGGGAGGTTCAGGCTGGACATCAGGAAGAAGCACTCCAATGCTTAACCACCCTTTCTGTGAAAAATTCTTCCACAGGGAGGTGGTGGATTCTGCAGCCCTGCAGGTGCTCAAGAAAGAACGGGACATGGCACTCTGGTCTGGCTGACAAAGGTTATTCTATCTCAGAGGCCTTTTCCAACCCCAATGATTCTGTGATAAGAGCAACCATCAGTGCCTCTGTTTCATTGACAACAGGTAGGCAGGAAGGAAACAAGTATGGAATAAACTTCCATAAATGTACACCCTTGCCCAAAACCTCCTCAGTGGGGAGGGAGGCAGCCATGGGAGTCCAGCAGAGACAGGCAGGACACACTGTTAATGTCAAAGAAGCCAACGATGGCAGATGGTTTGCACTGAGTACCAGGATGGGGCTGTTGAACAATTCATGAGCAGGGCTTGGCCATGAGGAGAGAGGGAAGAACACAAATCCAGGTCCCCAGGAAGCCACACTTGTGGCAGGAGCAACAGCCAGGAGAACAGCACCAGCACCCTTCCCACACAGAGCTCCCTCAGGGGGAAGAGAATCCTGGCTAAAACACTGCTTCCACCATCAGAATTGTTGGATCGGCAGAAGAAATGCGGCACTCAATATGCGTGATCAGCAAGTCTCAAACTTTATTGATGGTTCACACATATTTATATTGGTGTTAATGTGGCTTATACATATTGCAAAGCTGAGCTCATTATTGGTTAATTACTTATTGGTCAACCACGCCTACTTCTATATTCTTATGGTTATTTTGTTACTACTTCTACATTCTTGTGGTTATTCTGCTGAAACTATCCTCATATTTTTGGCAAAAGATCCTCTCCTCTATCCTGTTGTTGCACCAAGGGCACAATATCCTGGTCAGTGGTTGGACACTGACTGCTGAATCCTAGACTGACACTGACTGCTAAATCCTAGACTTGTCTCCTTCTAACTCAACCAATGCTATCATGTAGACGTGACCTTTCTCAGCTGGCCAGCTGTCCACAAAGCTCTCACAAGGATCATCTCTGAGCACACAGAGAGGAACAATCACTCTGATATTTGTACTCCTTAACCTGTGAGATCCTAATGAGGATGGCAAAAGGAAGCCCAAACTCCACATTCATTCCCATCTCCACTCCTGCTCCATTTTGGATTTTTTCCTGAGAAGGTACCTGATTTAAAAGCCTCCTCAAAGGAAATATTTTCACTTTCCTTACAGGCTCATTATTTTGTTGGGATGTGTGCAGCTTTGGTGGTATTTAGCAGTTTGTAGGATGGTGCCTGCACCTCCTGATAAATACAACACCCATCAGGTTTCTCCACCTTCTCCTCTCAGCTGGCTGCAGAACAAAAAATCCCTTCACTGAGCTGAGGGCTAGTCAGTGCAGGGCTTGTGACTCACATCCGTCCTACACAGGAAAATACATTCTTGGTATTGTAAGAGTGTGTGCAAAAAAAAAAAAAACAAACCAAAAAAACCCCCCACAACACAGTGAATTTACAAACACAGACTGTAAATTATATATACCTAGAAATTATATAACACCCTGTGTTTTACATACACAAAGTGAAAGAAAACAGCAAACTAAGCATCAGTAAATAACCTGTTCTCTCTTACAAGGAATACTGCTAACAAAAAATTAAGAGCCCTTTCACTCTTTTGCAGAGACACAAGTGGCAGCTGAAGTGTCTGGTGAAGCTCCTGATTCCCAAGGGCTGGGAGGCACAAAAATGAAATGGTAAGTTCTGCTTTTCCTTGGGCTGTGAAGGAGCTGAAGTTTGGGAGCAGAAGGAATTTCATTTAATTACCAACAGAAAATAATCTCAGGATCAAACTATGACTATGTAGATGCAATTAACATTGCCTGTATGTGAAGGCAAGAGGGAAGTACAGGTCTGGAGTTGGCAAATGAAGCCTTGTCCCATCATGAGCACTGAGAAACCTCAGTTCTACAGGCAGCAGATAAAACCCACACCAAAACTAGATGGCAAAACAAGCCAGGATTTCTAACCCGTCCAGCTTCATGTCCAAATTACCTTCACAGAGGAGGGAGCTGGGAAAGATGGCATAAATTACACCAGAGGAAAGGTCTTTGATCTCTGCTCCAGCAACCCAACAAAGCATTTGACCTTTCTCTCTTCTCTCTCCTTCTCACTAGGGAGACTGCTCTCTGGATGGTTGCCTGCTTACTGCTTGCTTCTCTGCCCAGAGGTAAATGTTCCATAGTGCACACCCAGGAATTTGCAGAGGCATTTACATGCAAACACACAAGCTGCAAGCAGAACCTTGGAGCAAAACAGAACAAATGAATGTATTGATTTGCATATATTTCATCACAATCCAAAGTTTGAGAGTACAGGTCATAACCCTCAGATAAACTTCTGTATCCAAAAGCAGTGGTTTTCAAATTTAAGGTGTTTCAGACCCATAAACCTTTACCTATAAAGTTTATCCTGCCATATGTTTAAAAGTACCCCATCATTTTAATAATATTAAATATTACTTGGAATCATCCTTTAAAACCCCAAACCATCTTGCATCTGCTTAGTTCTAGCAGAGTTGACTTTCTGACATTATAGGAATTAGATACCATCTTGCCTATGAAAAGGATAAACCAGTACATGTTGTTGAGAGAACTTTATACAAGATGCAGTTTCCTCATTGATGTTTAAGGACAGTAGTAATAAGACCTCTGTGTGTGGTCAGGACTCCTCTGTTTGCCCAGAAAAGCCTCACATTTGCCAGACACTGTGGTGGTTAAGGATGCTACACTTCACCTGGAAAACAAGGGGGAGAACAAAAAAAGGCCCAATCTTCATGAGCTTCCCTGCACCACACTTCAATTGCTGAAGCAGGAGAGTTTTCTCATTACAGGAATCTTACAGATTGGCTAAATTGTCACATTCAACTTCATCTTAACAGGCTTAAACATTCCAACAATACTTAAAACACATACTTTTTTTTTTTTAATTCACAAAATAAACTCATCCCACTTTCCTCATTACTGCAAGTGAAAGCTGTGTGGCAACATTAATCTCCTACATGGAGAGCTGCCCCTTCCATGTGCAAAGCTTTCTTGCTAGGTAAGATGAGCACTCTTAATCCTGATTTACACACCTCAGCAGCAAGTGCCACCACAACTACTCCAGTTTTCTGGCCAGGAAGTTCCCTGCTTCCACATTTCTTGCTGCAGTAACAGCCTCAGTGGGAAGCTCTACCAGCACCACCAGCCTTCAGCAGGACTTTACTCTTCCTCTCAAGACTGGCTTCTATAAGGACTCGTACTTGACTTGCCCCCAGAAGTCTGTTCTCCCCATCTACCAAAGACCTCTTGCAGCTGTGGGCTGATTAAATCACTCATTACAGCAGATTTCAGACACCTGCTCTTATCCCAGCCAGCTCCAGCAGTGCCTCCTTTCCTGCCTCCTTCTGCCCTGATTTTACCAGCTGGAAGCAGGGAGGACAGGGTGGGCTGGACCCTGTGGCTGTTTGCAGGGTCCTCGTGAGTGTTGCAAGGTTTGTACACCATGTCATGGAGGAGAGGGAATGGGTATGGCTCAGTTCAGGTATGCTAAATACGGCTGTCCTCCACCTTCAGAAAAAGAACCAAGAGCAAATAGGTGCACTGCTAAAACCAGTATCAAATGTACAGGAGTCCACAGCCAGGAGGTAGGACCCACACCCTTCCTCCCTCCTTTGCTCGTTGGGAAAATCCTTATTGTCCATTTTTCTGCATGGAGCTACAAGCTCTGTTTACCATCTTTTCTTCATGCAAGTGCAGCAGCATGCATTGCAGGCACTCTCCCCCCTCACAGCACCCTGCAGTCAGGACTTTTCCCACCAGGAAAGTCTCTCTCCCTCCTCCTCTGGAGGCTCCTTTCTTCCCCTGCCTGCCAAACCCCTGCAGCAGCCTCAGGCACACTCCTCTCCCCCTGTGGTTTCCTGACCATGGTCAGGGTCAGCCAGAACCACAATCTGCTTTCACACATGGCCATGCCCTGGGGACACTGCTGAGCACAGCCTTTCCCTGTCAGGATCAGGATGAAAGTGCTAGAGATGGTATTTTGTGCTCTGGCTCAAATGTTTATTATTTCTTATCTATATTACAATCTTACAAGCAGTGAGTTCTACAGCATCCTACTAACAAGCTAAAAAATGACCCCGTATCTATCTCTCTACAAGGTCTTTTAAGGAAAAAGTGTCCATTCAAGAAATGACACCTAAATTATTTTTACTTTTAACCTCATAACTAATTACTCACGTCCCACGATGCAGACTTTTCTGTCTAATTACAAAATATCCCCAAACACATGCAGAAGAAGGTAAAGAAGGACCAGCCTCTGTCCTAAAACCTCCAACTTAGCTTTAGATATTGTCACTGTCAATTTTCTGAAAAATCCTTTTGCCAGGATTTCTTCTGCAAAGCTGAGAAGACTCAGAGAAAAATGTAAATAATAATTATATGATTGCTGCTCCTGTGTTTGCTGCTTTGGAATGTGGTCTGGACATTGTTTACCAACAGGTGAATGTTTGATTGGTTCCATGTGAATTGTTTTAACTTAATGACCAATCACCATCAGCTGTGTGGGACTCTGAGGAGTGAGTCATGAGCTTTCATCATCATTCTTGCTAAGCCTTCTGATGCATCCTTTCTCTTTCTTTAGTATAGTTTTAGTATAGCATTATGATGATATGATATGATATGATATGATATGATATGATATGATATGATATGATATGATAATCAGCCTTCTGAGAACACAGAGTCAGATTTCTCATCTCTTGTCCTGAGGACCTCAGCAAGCACCACAATATATATTACTATATTCTAAACCCTTAAACTCTAAGTTTTCCACCCTGTGATATTACACACTTCTAATCAAACTACACACCCACAATCCCAGTTCTATCATTCCATTTTGGAAGCTTTCTCCATGGCCTCAGGTCCAATGCAGTGTTCTCTTCAGGGCCCGTCCTTTCAGAACAGAAAGTTTTAAATTCTCAGCATCCAGGGTTCCAACATTTCCCCAGGCCTAAACAGCTCAGGGAATGGGTTCAGGATACTCCATCCTCTCCTTCATCCAGCAGTGGCCCCTTGGGATGTGCTGGGACAGCTGATGGCCCTGCCTGGGTGTGTCACTGATTGCAGGGTGACACATGCTGGGGCAGGAAGGGCGCAGTGCAGGGGAGGCTGAGCTTTGTTATAATCCAAGTGCCCTTTGAGAAGCAAATCCTGGCCAGCAACTGATACATTCTGAAAATTGCAGAACCACAGAATCAATTAGGATGGAAAAGACCTCTGAGATCATCAAGTCCAAGCTGTGACCAAACACCACCAGATCATGGCTCTGAGTGCCATGTGCAGTCTTTCCTTACACATCTCCAGGGGTGGTGATTCCACCACCTCCCTGGGCAGCCTGTTCCCAGGTCTAATCACCCTGTGAAGAATTTTTTGTCATGGCCAAAGCATAATGACCAAATGGCTCAGCTCTCCACACAACAAGGGGATTCTCCTTCCACCACTAACCAGAAAAAAGTCTTGGGATATGTGTTTTTTTCAGCTAAAAGCTGACATTGTTGGGCAAACTTGGCTGGGATTTTCAGCTGAAAACTATAAAACCAAAGAAAAGCAGATGTGTGGTGATAGAGTTATTACTGAAGACATTTACTTGGCTCTGAGATTCAGCTGTCTGGATCGTGGTTTTCCTTCTGCTTTCATGCCTGCATAAACACAGTGTGACACCAAAAAGGTCTGATTGATCTGGAAACAAAGGATGTAACAAGCTGAGCCATGTGACAAGCTGAGCCATGGCTGATGTCACTGCCTTCAAGGGGAAACTGGGACTCTGCTCTTTAGCCTGACATATGCAGAGAGCTGATGCAAGCCAGGAACACAGGAGTGACCCCACTGCAACCAAGAATATTTATTTCAATATTGAGTCCAATTACTTGCCCCTTATGCTTCCCAAAACTTTGGCCATGGAAGCAGATTGAGTTGTTTCACAGTGAATTTTAGGTTTTCTTTTTGGTGCAGTCACAGACTTACACTGCTTTTGCTCTGTTCCATGCTGGGAATAACTTTTTCATCCAAATTAATTAATCTGCATTTAATTTATAATATTATTTTATGCAACAGGTTTGGTCAGAGTGCTAATTTAAGCCCACATTCTGTGCTGGAAATACCTAGTTGTTCATGCTTTATAAATGCATTAAAACTTTCTTCATTACCCAGTCTACCCTAGAAAATGTGGCACTACAATCTGATAAGAATTGTCCTACCTGATAGTGGCAGACTCATCCATTTTTGCAAGTTTTAGTATGCTTTCAGCTCACTTGGAAAGATTTATAGAAATAATTGGCACAAAGTTATTAAATGAACAGTGTGTATAAGTGGGGTGCAGCTGCCTGCCCTGCCTGTGCCCCTGTTTGCCCACCTGCAGGATGCCTCCATCCTGGCTCTTGCATGTGCTAGAATTGGTTGGCAAGGTTGGGAAGGTTGGTAACACCTCTGCCTGATGTCAAGGACATCCACCAAGTCTCCCCAAGGTCTTGGAAAAACCATTTCTCCAAAGTGGGAATGACAGACTCTTCTTTCTGGCTGCTGCAGATTAACACCCAAGAGTGTGAGACCACCAGACAGGGATCAGCAAGAGTGCACCAAGCCAGACCTGCAGAAAAAAAACTCTTTTCTGTCAGACCCTCTGCAAGATTTTGCAGAGAAAGGGGGATGGGAGCCCCCAGCACATTGCTTAAAAGTTGGGAATTGTGATCTGGTAGCCAAATAATGGGAGATGTGGGAGACCAAACTCATCCAGGATTTTTCTCCTGGTCTAGCACTGTTTTTACACTTCTCCTTTTTTTCAGACAGACTTCCTACAAAACTAGAACTTGTTTCATCATATCTGCCCACCCCCACTTCCCTGCATCCCCTTTTCCTCTTGTGACCTGACCTATTAATTAAAGTCAAATCAGACACCTAATCCCACAGACTGAGAATACCAAAAGCTGGAACAAAAATCACCAGCTAAGGGGAAACAAGCTCAAGCAAAAGCCACATTTCCAAAGAGGAGGCAACTTGCACATATCAACATCTGTCCTGCTGTGTGGGAGTCCCAGTTGTGGGTTTCTCTGGGTCTGGATTGAAGGCACTTGGGATGGTGTTTCATGTTCAGGCTCAGGTGTTTATTATTTCTTATCAGTAAAACAGTCTCACTGCTGTGAGTTCTGCAGTTTTTCATCAGAAGGCACAAAATGGCCAACAGTCTCGTTACAAGATCTTTTAAGCCTGAACTATCCAATGAAGAACTGACACCTGGATTATTTTCCCCTTTAACCCAATAACTGATCCCAAAGAGCTGCAATGGGGACTTTTCTGCCCAATTACAAAATGCCACCCAAACCCATGGAGAAGGAGGAAGAAGAAGCATGAAGAAGAAACCCAGGACCACACCCTGTGCCCTCCATCTTGCTCCCATCCACAACATACTAAAAACCCCAAAAACCTCAATTTCTCACCAAGTGATGCACCTACACTGCTCTCTATAATCTATTTCACACTTTTGTGGATTCTGGTCTATCTTGAAGTCTGAGAAACTTTCTCCATGAATGAGGGTCAGAGTCAGTGCTCCCCTGGGGGTCAGGGCACCCCAGAGCAGACAGAGAAATATTCACTGTGCCCTGGGTTTCCACACTGCTGCACAGCTGGCTGGGCTCGGAGCACACATGGCCCTCCTGGCTGGAAACAGGAGAATTTGGGAGGGAGAGTGGCAATAATGATGTGGTGAAGCCAAATTCTAGGAATCGTGGTGCCCCTGTCTCTGCTGCATGCTGATGGAACTGTCTGGGCTTTATTCCAGGTCAGCTGGACACCGTGTGCCATGCATTTGTTGGAGAAACTGTGGTTCTGCCTTGCACCACCACCCCTCCTGGAGAGCTGGCCCTTTCCAAGTCAATGCTCTACTGGCAGATTGGCACCAAGCAGCTGGTGCACTTCTTTCAGAATGGGCAGGATTCACTGGGGGGCCAGGATGAAAAATTCCATAACAGAACCAGTCTTTTTCCGGACCAGATGAAGCATGGCAACCTTTCCTTAAAGATCTCTAATGTCCAGTTAGGGGATGATGCTGAATATTCCTGCATCTACAGACAGACTGAGAGCCACCAAACAAAGAAATCTACAATTAAACTCAATGTATCAGGTAAGATTTTTTTTTTAGTACAGAGGAGGGAGTTGAGGGTGCCATTTCTTGTTGATAAGCCATATGCAGCCATTGAGAGGGATTACTTCAATTTTTAAAGCATTTTTTCACTCAGTTTCATCCTGTTCCTTGCTTTTGTTGAAAGAATATGTGAGAAGGAAAAGATAAATCCTCTTTGTTAAGCTTCAGCACTTCAAGGCTCCTAAAGGCAAGGCACCTGCCTCTTCATCCTCCCTTTGAGGAGACATTAAGGAATAACGTCCCCACATTTAAGCCTCTGGTTATTTATGGTTTGTCCTGTCCTTGATCCGCTTTGCCCCTGAGGAACAGCAGAGTTAATTTCACTGTTTGCACGTGGGTCTGTGAAGCAGAAGTTTAATCCTGGCAATTGGATCCAAGGTCCAGGTGACAGACCCTTTCAGAGGAGTGACAGCCAGTTTCTGCTTTCCTTTCCCCTTGCAGCTGCAAAATGTGGGTCTGGTGGCATGGCTGGACAGATGCAACGAGAATTTTTATTTTTCCTCCTTAGGAAAATGAGTGAGACCATAATACATGTTTGAATAATGCCAAACCTGTTTGAGCTACCTACAAGCATAGAAACCAGAAGGATGAGGCATTGAGTTTGACCAACTGAAAAAGAAAATCAAACAATAAGTAATAAACATCAAAACAAATAGTACATTTTTAAGGCGTCTTGTTTGAATAAATCAGCTGGAAAATTTCATTATGCTCAACCACACAAATTTACTTCTGCTTAAAATAGAAAAAAATTATTTTCAAATAATATAATCCTTTTAATATCTTTCTTTTAATGAACAAAATTCTTGGGAGAAAAATGCTTTCAAAATATAAAGTGAAATAACATTTGTTCAAAAATTTTGAAGTGAAATGTTTTACAGTTTTCAAAATGAAAAAAAAGATGTTTTGAAAATGCAGAATCAAAATGTTTCAATCATCTAAATTTTGGGGGCAGTAAGGTGTCTTTGATATTATTCTGTGATCATACTCAAACTTTCAGTTTGTTTGACAAATGTAGGAGAAAAAATAACATTAACCCTTAGATGAATTATCAGAAAGAGAGAAAAAGTTCTAGGTTCAAACAATTAACCTTGATTATTGTGGGGTTTTTTCCCAGCTGCACCTAGGATTGAGGAGCCACCTTCCCCTTCTGGTAAGGCAACACTCCTTAACTTGCAAGTGTCTGGGTGATTATCCTGTGCTTTATTTTGTATTTGCAAGATTGGCAGAATGTGCTGAATAGAGAAAGTCCAATAAACTTGGGGTGCCTGTTCTCCCTCACTAAGCTGTCCCAGACAGGGAAAAACATCTCCAGCACTGAGACAGAGCTGGGCTGCAGGGAGAAGAAGGCTGAAGGGCCAGGAGCCTCGAGTCCCTGCAGACACTCACCAGTATGGGCATCATAAAAACCACTAAAAAGCAGGGGACGCAGAAGCCACTCCATTCTGGGAGTTAACACCTTTGTAAATTATCTTGCTGTGGATAAACCACAGGATCATCAAGGCTGTGAGACACCTGCAAGGTCATCCAGCCCCACCATCATCAGCCCCAGATGCCACATCCAGGTTTCTCTTGAGCACTTCCAGAGATAGGGATTCCACCACCTCCCTGGGCAACCTCTTCCAATGCCTCCAACCACTCTCTCAGTAATTTTTTTTTTCTCATATCTGATCTGAATGTCCCCTGATATAATTTAAGGCCATTTCCTCTCCTCCTGTCATTTGAGATATGGCAGAAGAGATCAACCCCACTTAGCTACCACTTCCTCTCAGGTAGTTCTGAAGTTACACTACCAGGTACCAGGTCAAGAGATCTGGGGGGTCCTTTGGTAATAAATATTAAAAAAAAAAACAAAAAAAACCATGATTAATGACTCCACATAAGCTCTTCTGGGAAATTAAAGTAGATTTCATCCAAAGGCAATATTGCAATATAGTGCAGATGTTATGATCTAGCTTTATTCATTACAGAGAAGTAACTACACAAAGGTGATTTGTAAACACTGCTGGAGTGAACTCAGTGCAGAAAGGATGCCCAGCTTCTAGATACCATTGTCAGTAACTTCTTCCCTAAATATCTTCCTTGCAAGCCAAATAATTCTTATTAGTGCTACAAAATCTTAAATTGGCAATAAACCTATAACACTTGGTCATATAAAATCAACAGCAGCAGTTTTTATTTTACTGAGTGGGGCTATAATAATTACTTTTTACATAGTAATTATTATATTACATTTATTGTGATAAGTTCAGCCACACTATGACATTACAGACAGATTATGCTGCTATAAACTCAAATAGAAACTAAGAAAGAGAAATGTTCCAGGGTTTTATCTCATGATCACACAGAAGGAAAAAAACCAACCCCAACAGTTCTCGTGCCTGACAAGCAAAAAACAACTTGCAAAAATACAGGAAATATTAATTTTTAGACCTAAGCTAGGTAGTCTAGCTGGCCTGAAGGTCTTTAAAAAACATGAAGTTAAATTCAAGATGGTATAATGTGCTTTCACATTACTTTATAAATGCAACTAGAACAGGAATTAGAATATCTCCAGCTGTTACCTTCCACAAGAAATCAGAAATTATTGAGGGTCAAACTTCTTAATGCAGAAGCAGTGGAAGATTCTCAAAACCAAATGTAAGTGTGTTATATTTAAATGAGATAGTTGTATATATGTTTGACTCAGCCAAAACCTCCCTGAAAACTACCCCTGAATATAAACTATTTCTAATAATAAAAAGGCATTTTCATTGAGGAAGAAAACAAATAAATTATTGAAACAAAAGGGGAGTGTTTCACTTTAGGAGTACAACCTGAAACACACACCTTTGACACCTGGTGGTTCTTGTACTGCAGGATTTTGAGGGGCTTGGGGAGGAGGACAGAACAAAAAAAGCCTAACTTTTTAAGTGTAATTTTTTGCAAAAAGGGAAAATCGATTTCCTGTTGTTAACCTCTTTTAAAGAAAATCATCAGCCACAGCTCCCCCCCTTTTTTTTTTAATTTTCAGCAATTTCTTAAGCAAGAGAGAAAGGGAATCTGTTTTATATTAGCTGTTATTTCAGAAGGGACGTAGGAAAATTTAAAAATGACCTGCTGGGAACAAAGGCATTATATACAGAAACAGTTCCCACATTTCACAGTCAACCAGATCAACAAATACCATTTTTACGTCAAGCAGAAACAATTTTCATCTGTTTCACTATGGCTACATATCTGTTTGTTTGCTGCATGGATTATTTTTCCCAACTACTAGTTTAACACTTTTTCTGGGAAAAATGAAAGGGCCTGGGGAGAAGACACAAAAGGCCAGGAGGCTTGTTGTTATAACCTTACATTTATGTCAAAGCATTACTGAGGATTACCTGATGTTTACTTGTTCTCTGCACATTAATATCACAAACTCCTTCCAGGAACAGGGGGGAAGCACCCTGGCTAGAGATAAATTAACTCCAGTGAGACACTGACAGCTGATCCCACAGCAATAGGAACAGCCCTCAGGTATATAAAAACCAATATACAGCCTGTTCTTCACAGAGAAGGACTTGGAACACTTATAGGAAAACATTCTCTTCTTTTTAACTCAGGGGTTGAAAATTTCTTTTTAATTGTGTACTACATCCAGCACAGGTTGAAGGTAGCACCTGTACCAAGGGTAATTTGTGCCTTTTGTCCACATTGTGGTTTTTGTACCAAAAGTGGCCCACAGTGCTGCTACCACCTAAAGTGTGTGTGACCTAGATTTTTTAATATTTATTACCATCATTTATGGACTCTTAATCAAAACATCTCCCTCAGGCCCTGAGTAAGAAGAAGGAAAATGTATTTTCATCCTGAAATCATAGAGTGGCATAGACTGGAAGGCATCTCAACAAACCCACAGTTCCCAGCCCCCTGCCATGGGCAGGGCCAGCTCCCATTAAACATTTGGCTGGCTGTTGCTTTTCTGTCAGGATTTTAAACAAAGATTCTCAGTCATCCAGAAAAATTGCAATCATTATTGCTGGGTTTCTGCACTTTTTCTGTGAAAAAGAAAAATTTATTTGTCCCAGTACCTTGAGACCTTTTTGTCTGGACTCTGTACAGACACAAAAAAAGGAGAATTATGAAAATGAGGCAAAATCCATTGTTTTAAAAATAATCCTCCATCCATCCATTTATGTAAAATGTGTCATGCAAACTTATAATATATATTTTTTTGTCAAGCCATCACTTACATGCTGACTTTCTCTTTTTCAATTTTTCAGAGCAGAATCAGATTCCCTCCGGAAGCCCCGTGGATGTGCCAAGTCTGGCTGTGCTTCCCCTCTCTTTCCTTCTCCTGGTCCCCCTGGGGCTTTGGCACTTGTGACAGGGGAATCCAACCTTGTCTTTGGGAAGTTCTCCTCACCAGAGGACCTTTCTGGGCAGGACAGGTCTGTGGGGTCAGTGTGACACCTGCTCCAGAGCACCAAGAGCTGAGAACAGACCAAGCATTATATAGGTGCTTACGTCCCACATTCTGGTGTTCCACAAAACCAAGGGCAGCAAAACTCTGAGGTGGCAAGTCTGCTTTTGCATTTGTTTCTTGGAGTCCAGTTTTAGTGCTGCCAGGATACACAATTTATTTTGGATTGTGTGGGTTTGCTTTAATGGCAGGAGAAAAGGCTCACAAAACTCCAGGATCAGATTTTAGCTGATCCCAATGAGATCTTTTGCCTTTCATCTGCTGTCCTTCAAGACAACTGAAAGGAGGAGTGGGAGTAACTACTCTCTGTGTCAGACAAAAACTGGAAGTAGGAAAGCACTCCCATTGTCTGAAATGTGAGGATGGAAAACTTGTGAAACTTGATTATGTGGAACTTCAGCTTCTGTTTTCACTCCTAAGCGTCATGGGCTATGAGTAAGAACCCTTTTTTCCACAAGAAATGTAGTATTTCTTCAGCAGATGGGTGAAGCTTACCAAGAAAGGAGGTAGAAGTATATAAAATATCCATATAGAGGAAGGAAGTGATGTATTACTATAAAATCCACGGCTAAATGTGCCAAAAATTCAGAAGGCTGAATTCAGTATTATCTTTTTCTGTCATGGAATAAGGCAAAGCTGGATTCTTAAGCTGGAACTGTGCAATGAGAAATCATTACTGGACAATGTTACTTCTTTAAAAACAGTACCTTTGGAGTGGAAAAAATATTTTAAAACTCATCAGAATACTTGTAACTGATACCTATGCAAACTAAATGGGTTTATTTCTAGAAACATTCAATTCAGGTGCAGAGGTGTCCTGTGCAAAACTTGGGTCCAAAGGACCCTGCATAGAAACAATGTTCAAGGAAATGCAGAAGTTTTTTTCAGGCCAGAACTGCAATTACCCTGTTTCACAACCAAAAAGCATCCAGAGAACAGAGCTGAGACTGAACCAGCTGAGACTGAACACACTGAGCCCTTGGGCAGGGGGAATGACTCACAAGGATGCACAAAGTCGCTCTGATTTGGAACAGTTGCACCTTTTTTTTTTTTTTCCATTGGAGAGACAAGACTGTTTTTGCAAGGAAGGGACAGAATAAATCAGAGCTGAAAATGGACATGGAGGAGACAGTTACCTTTGAATTTCTTAACTAAAGGCTCTTTCCCCATGGTGGGGAAGAGAAACAAAATCCCCCAAAATGGCCTGTGCTGGTGCTGCAGTGAAGCTCAGGTGATATTTGGCTACCCTGAGTACAGAGCAGCTCAGTGGAACAGCTGGGGTCCAACTGCATAGAGATGTTATTGTAAAAATTGTACATACTGTGACTGTCTTTCTTTTTGTGTCTCATCCTCCAAATGTTTGTCTCAGAGTTTGTGTATTTTTCAAGACACAATTTGATTACAAATAAAAACCTGAAATAAAACCAAAAACCCTGATGAGAGCAATCACTTGGTCCGTAAGAGTTCTTTATTTGTATTCCAGTTGTGCCTACAGTTAGAGAGGCTCTTCTGCAATTAGAAAGTTTAAAAGGTAACATCTGTGTGCTTTTGTTGTCCCTAAAAGTCTGGACTGCTTGCCTCATCTCAAGGACTCCATGACCTCTAAAAATCTGATAGCCACTTAAGCAGCCCCGCATTTCTCAGGAATTGTAGAATCCCAGAATAGTTGAGGCTGGATAAGATCATTGAATCCAACAATTAACTCAGCACTGCCAAGTCCACCATTAGACCCTCAGAGCCACATCTCCACATCTTTTAGATCCACCCAGGGGTGGCAGTTCAGTTAAACAATCTCAACATTTTGGTGCCAGCTCTGTGTGAGGACACGTGTCCAGACAGAGACTAGAGACAAATTCCCTTGCCAGCAGGGCCCCTGTCCAGAGGGCTGCCAGGAAAAAACCTGGCAGTCTGTCAGGAGCCAGGACTTCAAACCATATGTAATTTATAAACTAAACTCCATGTTTTGTGTCACACTTGAAAACAAACCAGGAGCCAGTGCATGTTAGAAGGAAACTTTCCTCTTTGCAAAGGGTGTCACAAGGCAAAGGGATGTCGAAACAGCACATCCTGGAATAATTTGCTCTAGCTGTGCTAATTGCATTCCCATAGTGCTGTATGTAGCAACAATCCAGACTGGAATTATAAAATTCCTTAATCATAGCACTGATGGCCACATCAAAAAAGACAAGGTCACATCTTTTTTTAGCCATTGCAGATGGATTTTTTTTTCGGAGATGTTGATGTTGATGTTGATGGATGGGCGTCTTCTTCCTTTAACAATATCCTTCCCTCCTTTCCCTCCTCTTCTCCTTTCCCTTTAGCCTTTTCCTTTTCTCTTTACCTTTACCTTTTCTCTTAGCCTTTCTTTTCTAAACTATGGCCAGATTTTGGGTTTATATCTCAACCCAGGTGCCTTCCAGTTACACTGTACATAAGACATCTAAAACCTCTCCCTCTCCCCCAGTTCCTCCCTTTCCCCTCCCCACATCAGTCACACAGCTCTGCCTTTCATCCCTTCTAGATCAACAGGCACTGTGTGAATGCTGGTTTAGCCTATACTAAGAACAGCATTTTTCTCCACTTCTACATGGAATTAAAAAGGTGTTTCCATGCTTCTTGAGTATTTGACAAGAGTCACAAAATAAAGTTGAAATGGCAAAAAACAAACAAACTAAAAAAAAACCCAACCAGAACAAAAATATTCCCACACCTAGTTTTTAATTACTTTTTCTCTTCTTTTTTTTTCTAAATTCTTTTTCTATCTCACCCTTTGAGAAGAAAGGACTATTGGAAATGTATCACTACACATGATAACACTCAGGATATGGCACAAGAACACAGCCCAAGCAGTTCCTGTTTCCTGAATAGCAAGAACTTTAAGAATGAGGCTCTAGAGCAAACAAATTAATATGAGGGGGGAAAGGAGAAGGAGATTCATGGAATTTTCCAAATTATTACACTTACTGATGGCAATCTTTTTTGCCTGCCAAAATTGCCTGCCAAAACTGTGGGCTTCTTGGCCAGAGATGAGAAAGAGAGACCAAGCCAGGGCATGAGTGGTGCAAGGGCAGCAGCAAGAACTGAGCTGCAAGGACCTATCAGGTACTGATAGGTCATTGAAGACGTAATATGAATAGGTTTTGTAATGTAAACTGTTGTGTAAAAAAGGTTCTGTAAATTGCAAAAGAAAATATGCAAATAGTCTTAAAATTGCATTTAAGGAACCCAGAGTGGTAGCACAGGGTTTTTCTTGTGCTCCAGCCCAGATGCACCTTTATTGCTGGAATAAAGAGAGGACTTCTGCTGCCTTTTTTTCACAGTACCCTCCAACAAAGGAGAAGAAAATTAAAACACAAGGAAATCCATTTCAGTAACACCTGCATGGCTAAAGCAACCTTGCAATTTCAGCCCCACACCAGAGTCTTTTACAGGAATCCCTTTATGGCACAGAAGGGAGGGAAAGTTCCCAATTGCTTTAAGCACAGAAGAACACAAATGCAGAAATCTCATTTTTCCAGTGACCAGCCATACAAAGCCCTTTTGATGCAGGCAGCTCAAAGTATTTCTGTAAATTCAGAGAGCTCCCCAACACCATCCCTGTGCAGTGATGGAAAAGAGTCATCCCTGGTTTAGGCGGAGAAAGCTGAAGCAGTGCAATTTTTTCCAGCTGACATTGCTGACAGATCAGAAACCTGAGTCAAGATTCCTCACTTTGTTTTGGGTTTCTTTTGTGCCAAAAGCAGGAGAAACTTCCTAGCTACTGCTTTACACAGTATTGGGCATTTATTCTATCAGCATTGTAATTTCTTGGTCATAAACTGAAAAAATATTAGAAGTCCAATCATGTCAATGGACTAATGTATTCATTCTCAGAGTATATTTTGAAAATAAAACCCTTGTAAAAGCTGCACAAGAACAGAGACACATCCAGTGTAATGCATATGGAACTAAGAGGTGTCAGTAAAAGGCCCAGTATAAACATATGAGCTAGATTATATACTATTTAATTTCTACCAGCTTTTCTCAAAAAATTTGTAGAACTCAATCTTTATGGCTGCTGTGAAAATTTATTGAAAATAATTGGTGTTAATTGATTATCACCTCTAAATCAAGCCCATTAAAACTGATTCATAGAGCCATGATATGAATAAGACTCCGATGCTTTAATGTTTTTTAAAATGCTTCATATGGCATAAACTTTTTACACTTGAGTCCACATACTGTGCTATTGTTGGGAAAATAACATTTATTTCTTTGTTGTATCATCCATCTGTTTTTAAATGTAATTATTGCTGTGTGCTGCTCTGTGCTGTGTGAGCACCTCCGCTGACAAGTGTGAGCTGTGTGACTACAGAAGAGCCTGGGTGACCTCTTAAATGTTGTTTACAACTCTCCTTTCTTATGACTCAGATTTGCAGCAGCACTTTGGATGTTTAACTGTCCCTGTTTATTATATTTTCCCAGAGCTGTGCTTCATGCCATTCCCAGTGCTTATCTACAACCACCATTCCAATTTCCTGCAAGTGAAGGTTTGAGTGACCAGCTGACCTCGAGCTGTCCTTCCTTGTCTGGGTGATGACACAGGAGGTGTCTGCTCTGAAAGTTCCCTCACTGTGCAGAATGTGAGGAGCACACAGTTCTTGTGCCTTCCAGAGCTTCATTGGGAACGAGAGGGATTGCTTTGAAAATTAAGGAGCACAAAAGCAATTCACACATTTAAGGAGTAATCTCCACTCCTCTCACTTGCAGTACCACCTTGGTGGCCCACACCTACATATTCCATATGGCAGGAGCATATGGCTGCTAATGTGTTATATTAAAGAAATTTTTAAGAGGTCTTTAGAAATTATTATTGCCAAAGAATGGCTGTAAAAGCCAATTAATCTTTTTTTCAATATTTGGCAGTGACACTGGTAAGAGACAAGCAGGAGTTAGCTTGATCATGTTTTTTTAAGTTTACAGCAAGGTCAAAGATTAACTGGTTAATGCTTTCCTCTGTCAGCTCCCTTTACTTTCATGTGATGTGAGAGAAATGGCCCATAAAGAATATCAACAAGTAATGAATGGGGACACATTTGATGCAGAATCATAAAACCTTACAATGGTTTGGGTTGGAAGGAGCCTTAAAGATCTTCCAGTTCCAACCCCTGCCATAGTCAGGGACCTTCCACTAGACTGGAATTTTCACCATTAGTTCAGCTAAGCCTGAGGGCAGTCATTCCATAGCCTGACACTCAGAAGTTGAACAGAGTACTGAGAAATACTGAAAACAAGCAAGGAAGGTGATTATTTTTAAATATGCAGCAGGAAATCCCATGGCTATTGGTGCTGCAATCCTCACTGCAACTTCTGTTTCGGCGGCTTTTTGGGACAGCCCCAGTTTAGCCCCTTCCCTTCCCCCCTCTCTCTCCTTCTGCAGAGATGTTGGCCACCCTGGAGAAAATAACCAAATATCAGCTCCTTAATTCTCCTGAGGGCTAAGGCTCACCCATTCAATAAGGAAGCTTCCCCTCAAGCCACAGGAAGAAGAAAATCAGGTCAAACAAAAGACTCAAGCCCTGGAATGAAGGCAACTCTTAATTATTTGCAGGTGGAGGTTTATCTAAGTTCCCACTCTGAAAAAAATTATAAGTTTCACACATATAAAGTACTGCTAGCTTGCAAAGCCACAGACACTTCAAGAAACAGTATGTTTCCTTCCAGGGATATCTCTAGGCCTGATAAAAAGTCCTTCCTGACAAAACTTCATTTTCAGTAACACTGGCCATAACACTACTAGTGTTTAAATAAGACCCAAACAAGAAAACAAAAAAACCCCATCCCTATTAAAAAAACCCAAACCTCACTATGTACCTTTATGACTTTATACTACACTTTTCTTCATTTTTTTTCCAAGATATCTATATCACAGGAAGGGGCTAGAGCTTAACTGATGTTTATTTGCTACTATATTTTCAGGGGGATAAAGAACTGTGCTGAAGAAATGAATCTTAACAACACAGCAGGACAAATGCATTCATTGCAATGGAATAGGATGTCCTATTATTGTGAAGCTAGGAGGAAGAAATATTTGTTTTATTCTCCATACGGATCCAAAATGTCCAAAAAACCTGCCCTATGGAACTGTCCCACGTTCCAGCTGTCACACAGCTGGAATATCGTCCCTGGGTAAGTGGAACCCTGCACAGAACGTTGTTCACCAAGTGCCCTCTGCTGGCTTTTTATTCCCCAAAAAAACACGTGTCTCTCGCAGCCACAAACCAAAGGGTAAAAAACAAAACGGGCTTCTCAAACCCCGACTCTTGTTTCTGCTTTAGAAGAGAAAAGCACTGCTGCCAAATCTGTGAAAGCTGCAACCACCAGCAGAGAAACCTTTCACAAAACAGGGTTTGTGTGTAACCTTCAATGAGGCAAAAGGGGACAGACAGAATCACAGCTGAGAGGCAGCAACTCCTCCCACTCCTGCAAGTTAATCCTGCAAGCACTAGAAAAGCAACCCGAGCAGGAGCACGATTATTACAACTCACTTTCAGCAGCACAAAGCTCTTAAATGCTTCCCAAAGATAACAAATGTCAGGAATCCATAAGCCAGGTATTGCATGACTCCTGGTGGAGGCTTCAAGAAGCCTCTTTCACTTCTTATTTCTGGTAGCATTTAGCAAAACAAATTAATCATAAACTCCTGTCCCCTTGGCTGAAAGCAGCAAACCCCTCACCAGTTCCAATCTGCCCTACTGAAGGAAAATCCCAGTTTTGCAGACAAATCTGTAATAATAATCTCTAAATGCACATGGAATTTCCCTCCAAATTTACACAGGCTGAAGGCCAAGATGACAATCCTACATCTTCCACCAAAGTTAAACAACTTTCTTCTGATAACAAAAACGAAAACCAAAACAAAAAACACTGAACAAACAAACACAACCAAAAAAACCCACACCACCAAATCCTTGAAAAATGTGTGTATCAGAGGTTTCTGGTCAGCACATTACTGGGAAATTAGAGAGAATTTAAAAAATGAAAGGCAATTCTGGTGCACAATTCTTTCAACCTTAAAAAAATCCCATTGTCTCTAAATTCAGAGAAATTTAAAAAGAAGGGTAAAGAGAGTTGAGAACTGTTTTAAAGAGGCACCATCTGGGTGATCCAACCACCAACTTCCCACAGCTGCTCACTGATAGCAACAGCAATTTCTCCAAAAGATCATCTTTTTTCTCAGGGCACCTGGGTCCGAAGATTGAGCACCTAAGGAAGCTTTGTGCCACCACAGTTTCACTTCCTAGGAACTGTAGATATGAGAAACCTTAAATTCCAGCAGCCCTCAGCCCTGCTGTGCTGAGGGAGTTCATGGGGAGGTTTAACCCAGAGCTGAGTTCTTGCAGCAGAGGGAGGTGCTGTTAACGCAGGCACACCAGCTGCTCTTCCACCCTGGGGATTTCAGTATCATTTCTGTTGTGTGATCATTTCTGTTACCAAGGTTCTTCTAAATCTCCTGCAGATGTGGGAAACACATGCACTTTAAAATGTTATTGCATTTTATATGAACAATGACCTCCTGTCTTCTGCTAAGCTTCTCCATATTGATCCTGAAATATCCACTAAAATTGATCCTAAAAATATCCACTTTGTACAAGCAAAGCTCATGAAGGGGTGTTTTTGCACTGAAATATATAGGGGCAGTGTTATAAATTGTTTCTTACCAACTTGATACTGAAAATTTCATTAAGAATCTGATGCATAAGCAAAAAAGGTTTTAGAGAAATGTCCAAAATTCACTTCATGAACCACGTCTACTTCCACAATGACTTGGTGTCTGTGTATGATTCCTGTGTAACCTCACTGGAGTTGATCTGCTCAGGCAATTTCTGAAATCCCCCAAGAAATCAGTGCCAGCACTGAGTACAAATCCAAATCTTCTAAATCCAGATGTGATTTTTTTCTTTTAGTGACAAAAAATTAATCATCAGGAGGCTCCAGAAGCAAAAATGCTCATTTCCTGAACCCTGACTGAGGAAGCTGAGCATGCCCAACACTCACTCTCAAATTTTCTCTTCACTCACCCCAATAAAAAAATGTCACCCCACACGCCTGGCAAGTGTTCAGCCACAAATGGCATTTGCCATACACCAACTCAGTCTAAGACTGCTAGATTCATTTATGAAGCACACAATTCTCCCTTGAAAATATGCGTTCACTTCAGCAGTCTCTCATGGAAAAGGAACTTAAATCCAAGGTAAAGGATGTCATTTTGCTTTTTTGTTTGTTTGAATTTGAGAAATGCTATGTCCTAATCAATAGAAAGAGGTGGAAGTGGAGAAGATTCTGCTGGATTCTATATGGAAAAAATATACAAAATTGGTGAACTGAAGAGCAGAAGAACTGCTAAAATGTACCGACCAGTGTAAGTTATCAAAGGTAGCACCCAAACAAAAGTGAAAGGACAAGGATAAGATAAAGGCAGAAATTAATTTATTTATACATCATTATTCCAGACTTCTTTGGAGAAAGCTTTATTGCCCTAAAGCAGAGGAAGTTAGGATATTTTGAGATTGTTTTTTCCATTCACTACTTGTCATACAACTGCTTTAACAGGGTGCTGTCCTTAGAGTTGTGCGTCACGTCAGCGGATATTATTTTCTTATTTTCTTCGTCATTTCAAGACCTTTTAAAACTATAATGGGCCAATGGATGAGTTTTTCAAAGTGCTGCTGTTGTGGCAGTTGTGTCCTGCTGCTGATTGGTGTTCAGAATGACCTTGTGAAAGTAGGATTCTTTGAAATTTAAACAAAATCTTTTCATTAATACTGAGTTAAATTAAGATGTGGAAGATGCCTTTTCCCTCAACAGATGAGCCTGGCTGTCAGTTTCCAGACACAGGCCTGAGCTTAGACACCTTGAACCATGCATTCCTTCCTCTCCTCCCATTCTTCATCCACTACATATGGTGCCATGTGACAAATCCCTACAACGCATCTGCCCTCAGCTTCTGGAAGGGCCTTGAGTCTCTTTTTCCTCCCTTAAAACTGGTTTGACATTGGTGTGTTGGGAAGACTTTTGTTTCAGAACACATCCAGTCAGCTCTCTCCAGATGGAAAAGCTCAAGAAAATCCTCTGTGTCTCAGGCCAGGCTCCTTGTCCTCTGCAATGCCCCTCTCTCAAAAAGGCATGGAAAATCCTTTGTATCAGCATTCACTAGAGTGTGAGCAGGACAAGCAGGTGCAAAGATCTCCATTGGTCCATGATATGTTTGATACCACACCCTAAATTTCTGATTTTATTTGCCAGTTAATTTTAGCACATTCTTCACCATTGCCCCAATGCCATCAAAGATATGGTGTAATGCTGTTTCACACATAAATGCTGGGGTGGTCACCACCTTATTTTTTGTATCCACATGAGCTTCGTAAAAAGGAGTTAAGGAAAACACAGCACTTGCAGATGCTGTCTGCAAAATGAACCAGCACTGAGAAAACTTCACAGCTCCACTATCCTATAAAACTTCCTCCAAATATGGGATACCATCCAGCTGTAAAGACAGCTGCAACCTATAATCCAACCTATGACAAGGTATTTTTAGCCAGAAATACAAATGCTGCATGAGAAACCTGTGGAAACACCCAGAAACACCAGAAAACCTACAAAATTCACTGATGGTAGTAAAATGTCTCCAAGTACAATCTGCAGCATTAAACTTCAGGAAAATAAAAATCTCAAAAAGAACTGACCAGCTGTAACCCACACCAGTTTTATGTGCAAATTCATTCAGCACTTGGTGTATTACTGGGTGCCCAAGGGAGCTGACTGAGAACAACTTGTAACTCCCAGTGTGTAGTTACACAGCAGTACTTACACAGCTGTGTACAGAAGAGTTTGTAATCCTGCACTGCACCTCTGCTATCTGCTACCCACTGCACATTCCCATGAAAATTTATGTGGAAAAGCACAGATTTTACAGGTGTTCATTCCTTTAATGCCACATTTCTGAACTGTCTCCCAACATGGAAATTACCAGGAAAGGATATGGTGACTTCTTTCACACAGTGTTTTGCTCCCAGCTCTTTGATGGCTCCTGCAGTCCCAGCATAAGGCCACTTGCCCCCTTCCTCTTCTTCGTGGCCCACAGTTACCTCAGCACCAGAGAGCACCTTTGCTGCCAGCACTGGGGAAATGCAGCACAGGCTGCAACAGAAGGAACTGTAAGAGCAATTCTACAACACCACTAGTGCAGAACTTGCTCACAACTGACATGATTCAAATGAACACAGCCTTGAAAATCTGAAACACATCACAATTTCCTCTCAGCATTTCCCCAGCTTCTCCTTTGACAAACACCAACATACAGAAATCTTGAAAAACAAATATAAAAAATAGGCTGCAAATGATACAAAACAGAAGATCCTTTTTCCAGTTCCAACAACAACAGCTGCACATTTCAACTAGACACAGGTTGTTTCCATGGTCACACTTTCAAACAAATGCCATCCAACTCACATACCTACCCAATAGGTTTGCCTGCTTTGTGGAAGTCTTTCAGGACTCGCTCAACTTCTCTGTTCACCTTGCAGTCCTTCCCATCAACAGCAAAGGTAGATCTGTCACAACAAGAAACTTACACAAAGCTCAGTATAAACCTACAAACAGAGGTACTTGTCTATCAGCTGTGAAACTGGCTCCAAAGGATCATACCAAACTTAACAGCTACTGAAAAACTGGTTAAAAACTCTCTGTAGGTGACCATCAATGCTTCAACCAAAATGTCTCTTTTCGAAGGCTTTGTTCTGCCAGAAAGTCTCTTACTTAATAAAAACATCTTAAAATGAGAATCATCAAATCAGCTTTCTAGGATTACTGAGAAGTTGAACAGCAATCTTCTCAAAGAAGAAAAATATGTAAGAAGAAAAGGGAAGTAACATTCATGTTCCTCCAAGGAAACAAAAAGCATCTCAACAGCAAGATAACCAGTATTCCACATGGCTAACACTTTTTGTTTCCTTTTTTTTTTTCTGAGTCTGCTGTTGTTTTATAATTATAAAGCCAGAGGGGATTTTTTGGTAGGCAGAGAGGAAGAAACAGAATAACACTACAAGCATCTGAAACCATTAAAATTGTACCTTCACTTCCCTCAGACCCAAAAAGAAACACCACTAGGGGGAGGAAAAAGAACTTCTTATGCATTATCTGAACTCCTGAGTTCTCATCAACATTGTTCAGAGAATTTAAAACAAGACAATGACAAGACTTTGAAAGGAGTTATCCTTATTAATTAGGAGTTACGTATGTAGTAAATAAGGCCATTTATGGATTTTATTGTGTGAATCTTGGTTCATAGAATGACAGAATGGTTTGTGCTGGAAGGGACCTTAAAGATCAGCTCATTCCAACCCCCCCTGCCATAAGCAGGGACAACTCCCTCTAGGCCAGGTTGCTCTGAGCTCCATCCAGCCTGGCTTTGAACATTGCCAGGCATGGGACATCCACAGCTTCTCTGGACAACCTGTTCCAGTGCCTCACCATCCTTACAGCAAGCAGCTGCTGCTTAGTATCTCATCTAAACCTACTCTCTTCCAGTTTGAAGCCATCCCCCCTTCTATCATCACACCAGACCCTTGTAAAAAGTCTTCTTCCATCTTTCTGGTACTGAAAGGCTGCAATTAGACCATCTCAAAGCCTTCTCTTTGCCAGGTTGATTATGCATAGTTAATTATGAATATTTAGTAAATCTGATGTTTAGTTGGCACTCACAAGTTTTTGGCAGCTCCAAATCCACCAGGGAATATCACAGCATCGTGGTCTGCTGTAGTTAGCTTAGCCAGGCTTGTGATTTTGCCACGAGCAATTCTGGCAGATTCCACTAAAACATTCCTTGAAGAACCAGAAATAAAACAATGTGATTAATTAAGCATTTGCACACAGAACAGAGTAAATAAAGTTTTGCAGAGGAAGAGGAGGGTGAGGAAGGGAGGAAGCAAGAACACTGGTATTTAGTAACTGAAGCTATTGAAGGTTCTGAAATGCTACTGCTGGGAACACAGGCACTGACTGTATATAATCAAGTCCAGAACACTCATGTAAACATCTTCTCTCCAAGAAAACCACCACAGCTGGCATAAAGCTACTGAAGGCATTCAGCCAAGTGCTACAAGAGCCATTTACAGGCTACTACATCTGAAGAAAGCCTAACACATCACAGACTTACCTTGACTCAGCTTCAGCTGGTTGCCCTTTACTGTGGTCAATGACATGCATCTGAGGGACATCTGGAGCATACATCTGAACCTCAGCTCCCCCACGGCTCAGGTGAACCAGGACACTGCGAACATGGAGATACAACATGCAGAAAACTTGAAGGGAGAAGCTTTATCTGACCCCTAAACCTGCTACAAATATTCCACCAACTGGTGGTGGGATTTGAATTTTAAATGATGAGAAAAAATACACATTCTACCAGAGCAGGCAACCAAGAACAACAAAAGCTTCCCTTCTCCAAATCCCCAAGTGTTATGGAAGAATCTCACAATTAACATAGTCATTAACATTTAATCTAGGTCTAGGTGACACATCTCTTATTAGTTCACAGTAAGATGCTTACTTAATTCCATTTAAGCATTAACAATTCTGCTGTTAGATTTAGCCCCAGGAATGGAAACTCAAGTGGTTCTGAAATTAAGTCTGTATTTGACTCTCTTGAGATTGAATCTGGAACTCTGAATTCCTGTTTCTGAAGAGAGTCTCTCTCAGACTCATTGTTCTGGCATCACATGCACGGTGCTGCATGTTTGGACAGCCACCGAGTTCTACAAGAATGCAGCCTGAGCTCACAATCAGGCTGTGAGAAAACTGTGAGAAAGCTTCATCATTCATCTCTCAGGGTAATTCTGACAGCCAGAGACAGCAAAACTAAATTAAACAAACTGCTGCAATGCAACGGAGACTTTTGTGGAGCCCACAGTCCCAAAAAGCAACTTACGCTGATGCCTCGTGGATTTCTGTGCCATCATAGACACCACAGCCAGACAGGACCTGCAGTGAGAAATTAACAGAGTATTGTGAGAAACAACAGAGTATTTAGTGAGAAAATAACAGAGTATTGTGAGAAACAACAGAGTATTTAGTGAGAAAATAACAGAGTATTGTGAGAAACAACAGAGTATTTAGTGAGAAAATAACAGAGTATTGCAGGTGACACAAAACTCCCCACAGGATCTTTCACAAGGTAAGATTTTAAAGAATAGTTAACAGCAATTTAAAATCAAGCTCTTACGATGCCAGTGAACACCATGCTATTAGCACTGGTGTCACCACTTGACAGACTGCAGAAATGACATTTCCTATTTATAGCAACCCATCACAGGGCTCAGAAATAACCACTATTTATTTCCTGGCTTATACTTAGTATTTATTTATACCAAAGTTAATAAACTGGCATGCTACCCTTAGGAATGTTTTTATTGTGCACACAGTGGGTTGCTTTGAGTGTCATTCATCTTTCTTATGTAGTGTCCACATCCATGTGAAACACTTCTCATCCAGGTGCACATCCACCAGAAGAGGGACAGAAATGCACTCTGAGGTGGCACCCAAAATAAACCACTTTACCTGCTGCTGTATTTTAAATGAGCATCTGCATCAGAGATCAACAACTAAACCACTTTTAATGCAGTAATACAATTATGCCATATTAGCTATACTTCTCTTTAACTGTGTGGAAATAATACTTTTAATTTGTTTATACACCCCAGAGAATAAAAAGCACAAAGCAGTCAGCTGCTCTTGTGTGGGTGGAGAATCTAACAAAGTAGAAGGATAAAAAACTTTTTTTTTCTATAAGCCATTGTAAGAATGAAACAGAACCAAAAAAATCCAAAGGTTTATCTAAATCCTGAAAGCATACAGGTGAATTCTTTTGGAACTTTTTGTTTGGCTGTTTGCTCTGAAAGGAAAAATCCTGTTAGGAAGTCAATTTTCTTTTTTCTTTTTATTTTTTTTTTTTACTTTAGTCTCTTCCTTCCTGATTTCCCCTCAGTTTTTTGTTGGTTTTTTTTCTTTTTTGAAGCTTGAGAGTTTTTAAACACAGACACATGAACAGAAACTCACAACTGAAAAAGTCTCATCTAGTAATGTTACACTTGAAGGGACTTTCTGGTCACAATACCCAGGTGTCTGCTATCGTGGGCAGAACTTCACCAAATATCACCATCACCAAATGAGCAAGACACATGAATGTTCTTCTGTCCATGTTAATCTGTTCTGATATTTAAGAGCTGCCTTTTGCTTTGTAACTAACCTGCAACTGTGCTAGGGTTATGCTCTGTAAATGACACTTCTAAAATGTTTTTGAAATTCAGTGAAACCAAAATGCTGTAACATTATTATTGTAAACTCTTCTAAATATAAACTCTTCTTTTATTTCAGTACCTGCTTGATAATAGATCTTTTACCACAGTCAAAAATTTGCATCACTAATGTCAAAAATCACATTTGTTTTCCCAGCTCTATTTTAAAAAGTGATTATTTATTTCAGTCACTTTTATTTAGTGACTTGCTAAAATGACAGCATTGCTGTTAGGTTATTTTTTAGCCATTTGGACCAGCATTCTGCCCTTTCCCAAACATTTCTTTATACAAGGCAATGCCTTCTTATTCTTTTATGTGAATGCTGTCTAGACTATGCAAAGCTCGAGCTTCAAAGACTGTCCACTGAGTTCCAAAACCATCTGTGTATCCATTTGTGACACCATCTACAGCCTGGATTTTTCTTTAGCAATCTGTAGCCACCGCCTTGCTTTTTTCTGTAACGTTTTTTCTGTTACATGTTTTACCCCCTTCCTGCCAAAAAGCATAACCCAATTTAAATATATTCCCTGCCAGTACCTCACCCAGTAATAATATCAACTATTTCAAGTTAAATCCTCCTGGGTTCCTCAGTACAAAGGATTCATGGAGCTTCTGGAGTGGGTTTAGTGGAGGGCAGTGAGGATGAGTGAGGAATCTCTCTTACAAGGAAAGGCTGAGGGAGCTGTTCAGCTTCAAGAAGAGATGATGAGACTTCATTAATGTGTACAAATATCTAAATGGGAGGTGTCAGAGGATGGACCAGGCTCTGCCTGGAGGCGCCCAGCAACGGGACAAGAGGAATGGGCATAAACTAATGCAAAGTTCCACCTGAACATGAGGAAGAATTTCTTTCCTGTGCAGTGACTGAGCACTGGGACAGACTGACAAGTGTGAAAAATGCGTATTTTATGATTGGCTTTTCACAAATATTAAAATTAATATTATATGTGTTATGTTGGAAAGTTATGCTGTATTGATTTTCTTAAGTAGTGTGTTAAATATGGTTTTAGGTTATAACATGTTAAAATAGAAACTATGCTATGTAAGATACTTTTTGCAAGAAAGGACTCGCACCGAGATAGCAGCCACAGGACACCAAAATCTTTCAGAGAAAGAGAATTTATTGCTCCATTATCAGGAGAACGAACTTCTTCCTGCCTTGCTCAGCCATGAAGACACCATTAGGATAAAGAAGAAGAAGCTGACAGTGACCAGACGGAATCCTGTGTTTGAATGGAATTTATGCATCATGGATGAGGTGTATGAATATGCAACAGGTTATTGCTTTTAAGGGTTAATCCTCTATTAAAGTGTGTCCTTTTTCGGGCTTATTTTGACCAGAAAAAGGTACCAGGGACTGTCCATAACTCTTTGTTTTTATTGTCTCGTATTGTCCTAATCTCAATCGTTCAAATTTTTATTACTCTAATTATATTACTATTTTTATAACCATTTTATTACCATTAAACTTTTAAAATTTTAAAAACAAGTGATTGGCGTTTTTCACAACAAGGAGGCTATGGAGTGTCCCTCACAGAAGATATTCCAGAACCGCCTCGATACAACCCTGTGCCAGTGCTCTGGGCTGGCCCTGGTGACCACCGCGCTCCCCTCCAGCCTGACCCATCCTGGCATTCTGTGGTTCCCCAATCAACTCCAGGCCAACAACAACTACACAGACGCCAATTTTTACATGTTTCCTTCTCCTAGCCTGGCTTCCTCCAAGTTTCTGAGCTGCAAGCCTTTTCTTCTCAAATTCAGCGTTTCTCCAGGGTTTCCAGCGGTCGCAGCCACCAGGCGAGGCTTTCCCAGGCCGCCGCCCCGCCGAGCCCTCCCCTGCACCGGCCTCACTGCCGGAGCGACCCCGGCTGCAGGGCCGAGGGTGGCTGTGGAGAGCCAGACGGTGGAAAAACAAACAAACAACAAAGAAACAAACAGACAGACAGACAGACAAACGCTTCTCCTCAGCGCTGCCCCGGCCCCCGCGCTCCTCCATTACTCACCACAGCGACGCGGGCGGCGCGGCAGCGCCGAGCGGAGGAGTGGAAGGAAGCGAGGCCGCCGGGCGCTGCTCGCCGCAGCGCCGTGCACAGGGCCGGGCCTCGGGAGGTCAGCATGGCTGAGGGCGGCGGCGGAGGAGCCGGGAAGGGGAGCGGAGGAGCCGGGAAGGGGAGCGGGAGAGGCCCACGTGAACCGGGATAAACGCGCCCGGAGGCCGCTGCGCCCTTGGCGGCGACGGCGACGGCGCCCCCTGGCGGCGGGGAGGGGCCACCTCAGGGCCGGGAGCCGCGGGCCCTCGGTCCCTTCACGGCCCTCATTTCTCGGGAATGGCAGCGGTGGGAAAGGGACTGAGGGTGAAAAGATAACGGTGCGGAAATTACAGGGGAAAAATAAACAAGGTGGCAGACGGTGCAAAACTGGGAGGAGTTGTTGGGTCCTTGGAGGGCACGGAGGGCCTGCAGAGAGACGTTGCTAAATCAGAGAGATCGGCAATTGCCATCTGTATGAACATTGGTAAAGTGCTGGATTCTGCTCCTGGGATGGGACAATCCTGGATATACGGACAGACTGGGGAATGAAAGGCTGAAAAGAAATGTATTAAACTATCAGAGAGTGTCCAGAGGAGGGCAGTGAAGATGGTGAAGGCCTTGAGGAGAAGCTTGGGTCTGTTCAGCCTGGACTGAGGGGAGACCTCATTGCAGTTACCTTTAATATTTAAAGCCCCATAAAACAAATCCAGAAGAGCAGAATATGCTGAGGAAATAAATTCTGGATCATTGGTAGTATTTGTAGTATCTTCATTAAAAGCCATTTCAGCATGTGGCTTTGAAGTATTGCAAGGACAAGCCCAATTATTTGTATTCAGGTCCCTGCTCTTATTAGCCAGTTCTCCCATCAATTCACAAAACCAGAGGGAATGAAAAGTTACAGGTTTAATGTGTTAATAAACATTTAAAAAAAAGACACAAAAGGGCTTTCATCAAAAAAAAAATTTTTTTTAAAAAACCTCAAAAAAATCCAACAAGCCATGACATTTGTAACACATTCTCTTACAGTTTAAGTTACTTTATTTGGTTGGTAATGTCCAAAAAACAAATTTTCACTACAGTACCTCAAGACTGTCAAGCAAACCTCGACACAAACTGTAAAGCCCCATAAATTTTCTCCAATAGCTACTGCTATGGGTCCTCATTTCTCCTCATTATTGAAATCTCATCAGGTTTGGAGGCTACAGAACTAAGAAAAGTGTTCCAGAAATATGTACATATTAAATCCAAGTAAAACAACATTTAAAACAAGTTGAGAGCAGTACATTTCAAATCAATAAATTTTTTCATCCTTTTTAAAATTCAGTCAGTCTAGGATAAGCTTGCACTATAAAATTCACAATACTTAATGTCCAAGGCGTTTTTAATAAAGAATAAACTTCTTCCAGTTGTACTTCTAACTTCCCTAAGAACACTTTTTTGTTTTCTTACTTGAAATCAGGAATTATTAAAAAAAAAGAAATCAGTTAATCAAGAAATCAATGCTGTCTAGTTTACAGCTAAATGGTACAGGAAATAGGCCAAGTGCCATCCATGGCATGTCCCACATTTCCATCACTACCTCCCAGGGAACTCCGTCACACTGTTAGGAACTGATGCCACTATGAGGGCCACTCATTCTCAGTGAATACCACTGCATAAAATACAATCTGAGGTTTTCTCCCTCTCACAAGGAGCAATTAGGAACTCAAAGTATCTTTATGAGCTTCTTGCATAAGATAATCACTGTCAGAATCCGATTCTTCTTCATCTCCTGGCGTTTCCTCTGCTGCACGCTTCATGCCCCGCTGCTGGGAAATGGCCAAGGCGTATTTGATGTTGTAAATGTTCCACTCACAGCTGAAAAAATAAATAGGAAAATGTTGTTTTCCTCCTGAAATAAAAACAACTCTAAAAGAAGGCTGTCTCAAAAGCTGTAACAGCACACTGTCATCCCCCAAATCACTCCAGGTTTTAGATTTGGACTTTCACATGTAACAATACATACAGTTTTGAAACATCATCAAAGTGACGCTGGATGCTCTTCTGGAGGAACTGAATCACAGGGAGCAGCTTCACTGACCTTGGATGGAGAAAACATGCAATTTGCAGTGCAGTTCATGTTTACCTATGGAAATCTAGAACTTTTCTATACTCTCAAGATTCTAACAAGCATACAACTTTAATGCCAATGCCAAAAACTTTTTAAGATAATCCTAAAGAAACAAAAGCTCTCTGCTTTTGACTCTGTCCACAATGATTACACTTAATACAAGTAATATATTGTGAGAAATGTTTTTTCTAATGTCCAACTGCATCTGGAAGAGCTGATTCTGCTTGCTGCAGCAATGACAGTTCCTTTCAGATACTACAAGACTTTCTGAACAATGGGGAATTTGTTTTAAATTGTCCTCTTCTACTTTAGCAGGAACAAAGGAGAGATTTTGTTCCAGTCATTTCAGTAACTAAAACATTAATATCCATGTTGAAGCAAGGGAAGAGTTACACAATGCACTGTTTTTTAAATTGTAGGACTCCTTCTCAGATTACTTCTCAGCCCATTTTAAATTTGTAGATTTGCCTGGTTTTGTTCCTAGAAGTCTAAAATTCTGTATTAGGGGTGGGCTGAATATAATTCACAGACCAGGCCTGTGTAGTTTCAAAGTACTCTGTAGGAAGGCAGAGTACTACCAGCTATAGTCACAAGCTAGGTCTGTAAAAATGCAATCAATACCTGCACATCACCTTTCAGTTAGATTTAAGATGCATAACTGTTTAAAAACACAACTGCCAAATCTTGCTATCACTCTTGAAATCGTTATGCAGTTATTGGCTAAGCAACTCAAGCAAAGTTTTACCTGTTGTATTTGAAAAATGTTTCTGCAATGTATCTTCACAAATATAGTAACATATTCCAATTCTGTCACACACACTTTTTAGAATCTTTTTAGACCTTTAAGATCAAGTCCAAACTGTAACTTCTATCATTAGCACAGAACTTGTAAAACTGAAGTGCTCTAATTGTAGTTCATGCATTATCTAGAATATCAGTAAATGTTAAGTAAAAGCCTTAAACTGAGAGGTTTTTAATTTTAATATTCTTGTCAGCATTTTGACTTTCACGAGATCTCACCTTGTTTTCAACTTCTGTCCATGCAGCATAAGCAACTTATGAACCCAAATAAGATAGAACTCCAAGTGACAAGAGGTCTCAAAAGCAGAGGCCAGGAACTCCAGTAACTTCTCCACATACAGGTCTGGCAGTGATGAGCAGACAACATCAACTGTGCAAAAAGGAAAAAAAAAACATAAACATTCAATAGAGTTGAGTTATTACTTGGAATAACATGAAGGAGACCACAGGAAAGCATAGGGGGAGGAAGAAAGCACCACTTTGGCAAGTGGTGGATATTTAGTGCTGTATTTCAGGGTACAGTACCACAATCTCTCAGGGGACAAATGTTCCTCCTTTGAACCTTCCAAACACTACTGTATATAAAAGCAAGAAATTAACTCCTCCCTCTCCAAGTTCTTCCTCCTAGCAGAGCACTCTCCCCAGCAGCTCTCCTTCAGAATTTTTACATCACCCTTTTGTCCTCTTTTCTAAAGTAACAGACTTTATTGTTGCTGCTTCTGACCTCACCCAAATTTCTGTATTTAGTGGAACCAGTTATGCACAACAATCAGAGGCACTGATATTTGAAAAGACAGCAAAGTCACCTGCCCACACAGGAAGTGTCTCAATGCTGTTAGCAACAGCACAGCACAAACACTAGAAGCATCCAAACTGATCTCATATATAACTAAATGACCTCATTATATATAATCCATTCTCAAAAACAGCTTTTGCTTAAGAAAAAGGCACAGTTATCCTGTTAACAGTGGATTATAACAGCCTCTCCTCAGTTGTACTCTGGCCTTCCAATCATCATCTAAGCTCTCCACCAGATGTTCTGGAGTATCAATGTCTTTTCTTGTGCTGTCAGTCCCAGAACCAGGCACAGTACTTCTGATGTGGTGCCACAAGTGCTCAACAGACAAGATTCATCACCTTCCTCAAACTGCTGATTACATCCTTGCTACTGGTTAATAGTCTTCATCACACAGGCACAGTGCTAACAAGGTTAAACTTGATGTGCCCCTCCAACACCAGCTGACATCCAAAAACCCTGCCTGCACCTCTAGGCCTGATCAAATTCCATGCTGAGAAGTCACTAAATGAGCATGAAGTAGATGGGCAAAATTAAAACATAAATTAACACTAAGAAATCTGCCTTTACACCTCAACTTATCTTGGCTCACCCATGTCTTTTTACAGCTAGCTCAGCCCAGTTTCATGGCAGATCCACTCACCTTCACTGCTAGGGACAGCCTCTATCACCTCCTGAATTAATTTCTTTTCATTCAGCTTGAAGGCCATGACAATGGCCATAGTGTATTCCTTCTGACTCAGTGTTTTGCGGATATTGCTGGGTGTGACATCGATATCCAGCTCAAAAGGATCAAACATTAGCCCAGAGTCCAGTGAATAGAGCAGGAGGCCCTCTGTGGTGGTGGCTGCCCAGCTTCGTCCTAAAAGAGAAATAACAATATTTAACAACAAAGAGATGTGTTTTAGAATGGAAACAGAAGAGTAATGATAATCCTCCAATACTCTATTCTTTCACATGTTTTATATGGAATTTAAAAAATCCTAAATTAACTGTTGATACTAACCTGTAGGACAGAATCGCACACAAGTCACCCTTATTTCTGGTTTAAAGTGTCGATAGCTCATGTCACCTAAAAGAGAAATCTGGAAGTGATTTAACAGATTCACCACAAGTTCACAGTCTAGTTATCAACTCTGACTATGATGTTACCATTAAATAATGTGCAGCATGGTAAAACCTGGCAGAATTAAAGACTGGGTAAGGAAGGCACAATTCATGTCCAAGAGATCACAGCTTAGGTGGTGGGACCAAATTTTGTAATCCTGATGTTAAAACTGAGCTAAACAAGTCAAACCCTTCTTACCTGTGTCAAAGGTTCTGATGGAAAAAAAAGTAGAAACAAAGAGAGCAAAGCCAAAGCCATACCTCTTTTTACTCCAGGAAGAGGGATGGCAACACCTTCGTCACCTCCACCACCTTGATCAATCAGAGCCATGCTGCCAAATTCAGTCATTTTTCTCCGATCTAAGTACTCCTGGAAAGACATGCAAGTTCCATTCACTGCACTGAATCTCTTCTCCAACAGCAGAGCTCAGTTTGGACTGTGCTTTCACATTATTATAGGTTTGATATATACTCCAGAGATGGACCGTTTGCTTCCTCAGCTGCAGCCCTACTCTTTCTGTCCTGCAGGTTCCATAACTGCAGTGTGCTAATGCAAGGGTTGTGTGGCCAAAACACTGCAAATGAGATTTTAGGGACTTCACAATGTGAGTGAGATTTTAGGGACCTCCCTGGTCCCCCTTTCTAAATACCCATCCCCTCCAGGATTCTGTTTCAGCTTGTTCACTTTCTTTCAAGGCAGATGTTGAGCTACACCAGCTCACAGACCACTGCTATGATACTTGGAAGTACATAGCAGTGGTCTGTGTAAAAAAAAGGATACCTGGAACCACAGTCAGATAGAGCCTGACATGAACAATAATCATCCTTCCTGGTAAGGGGATGGTGAAAAGGGTTACTGGAATTTTTTCCCCTTCTGATATTTTTCATAATTCACTTTACTTTTAAAGGAATTTAATTTGGTATTTGGCAATATTCAGAAACAGAGTTTATAAAGGTCAGTGATGTTGTTCTGTGTCCACAAAAATAATCCTTCATTTCTTTGCTAACACAAACTGACACCTGGGAAGTTAGCTTAGTACAAAAGGCTGATAATTTAAATTTTCACTTCCACTTTAAGTCTAGTGCCAACTAACTTAGTATGCTTGAGAGTTCTGCCCATTCAACACAAGCACAGTACAAATCTGGGAAGAGTTTCAGGAATTCAATCTGTTCCAAGGAATATATCCTTCCACCTCTTCTGCACAAAAATAAACCCCTTCTTTAAGAAACATTCATGAATCAGTCTTAATGAGATGTTATATCAAAACCAAAGTCTTGTGGGGGTGAGGAAATTTAAAAAAGACTCCTGTGCTCACATACCTCCATTGCATCTAAAGAATGGTTGCATGAAATTTCAAATTTTTTCATAAGAATCTGTTCCTTGACATTATATATACAGACAAATTTTGACAATCCACCTGCCAGAATAGATTGACCATCTGCTGAATAGCACAGAGTTGTAAAAGATCTGGTAAAGAAAAAGAGATAGCAGTTAAATTTCACTGCCATATCTGAGCTAAAAGATATGAGTAGAATGTGAAGACTCAGAAAATAACCACTACATGGTAAAAATGGAAATCTTATTCACACTGTATGTACTTCACACACACATCTACTACAAAGCATTTGGTGCTTTACTATGAATCAGAGACAATTTCAAGAACTTCAACAGCCTTATGAAATACTTCCATACTTCTGAATCTGAGTCACAGCTCAGTCAATGAGCTCTCAACTATATCATGCATGACAAAAAACCAGAAGAGCTACAGAAAAACCAATGCCATGGCATGTTTGAAAGACATGGTTGAGAGCTCACCAGCAAAAAATACTGTTTCTTTCCAAAACTTTTTTCCAAAAACTTATTGTTTCTCTTTTTTTTTTTTTTGAGTGGAAGCAATATGGAAAAAAAAGGGGGAAAAGAGAAGAATAGAACATTTCTCTAAGATACTTTTTGATAGCACACAAATTCAACTTGCTTTTAAACATTACCTCACATGTATAGCAACAGGTAATAAACCCCATACTTTAATTACCTTCTTTCAAAAATGTAATAGTTTCTACATACTAATGGTTGTACACTAGTATTTGTGTAGAAAGATATCTACTAAAAAACCTAACCCATAGCAAATTAACACCTTGGCCTGAGAAGCTTAATATTATGTGGGCAACCCAAGTCCCAAATAGATGAGAAAAAACACATGCTCAGAATGATGCTGACCAGTGAGAGAACACAGCCAACTACAAAAGGGAGGCATCTACATGTCAGGCAGGCTTTTAACATTCAGAATCAGAAATATCTGAACAGCAGATGCACTCTGCAATCTTCATGTGGAAAACAAATGGAAAAACAACTCCAAAGTGACCCAGTGTGGCACCCTCTTGTCACTGCAGCCCCCTGGACGTACTTGCCCTTGGCTGCCTGCTTGGCAGTTATTTTATCCAGCTCCTTCCTCCCCATCTGCAGATCGTGCCTGCCCTCAATGGAGCCAGTCTGCACTGCACTGTCATGATCCCAAAATGTTATCTGGCCATTCAAAGCAGCAACCGCCAGCTCCTTGCCATCGGGACGGAAGGCAACAACAAGAACTGCAAAGAATTTCATAACAGTTAAAAATGCACTCAGATGCTTTTCTAAGAAAAGACCCTTAATTTTTCTAGGATCTTATCTCAGCTATTAGAAAAAATTTAAGAGTAAAAGAGTAAAAAGTATGACTGTACTTTTTCCTGTGGACAATATACAATTATATGTTGTTAATTATAACGCTAAGCAAGAATTAAAGTATTTATTGCATTATTAACCAAGCACAAGAGTGAAGTATCTGAACTTTTCCATTTCCATGAGTGAGTGTCTCTGTATTTGACATGTTCTGTTGTTATTAACATATTTTACACAGTATGTTTATATTTGATAAAAGATGAGAAATGAAACAAGAATTACCATCTGAGTTTATTATGAATGTCTCCTTAGTTCTCCAGCTGTCCAACATATCCCATAATTTTACAGTCTTATCCCAAGAGGCACTGGCTAGAACACACTTCATTGGATTAAAGGACAAGCTGCTGATGGGACCCTCATGACCTGCTAAGACCTAAAAAGAGAAGAAAAAAATAACCTGGAATTAGATGTAAGAAACTGAAATCTGTGTAGTCTGCATTCAGTAAACTCCAGATACAGCCAATAAACCACACCTGAGTTGTCCACACACACTTGAGATCAGTTTTGGACACAGGGCATGATACACACCAGTGATTCTCAACTTTTTATTTTCACAAGTTTTAAAAAAATTCCCTGTAGTGCTACCACTATACAGGCATCTACAACCACTCCTATGCACACACTTTAGGGATGCAGTGTGCCAATTTCCTCCCTCCTTTCAAAACAATCAGACCAATTGTGAAAAACCAAGTCATTGCTCTAGAAATTCAGTACCTCCTGCAGCTGATAACACTTCAGAATAAAAACAAAAATAAAAAACTGAGAATAAGAGTGACAGAGATTTTCATTTCACGGAAGGTTCCTACTCCTCCAAAAAATATCTAGGAAAGAAACTAAACTCAAAACTCTGGAGATCCCAGTCAAGTATATCCCAAGTTACTGAAGTGATCTGTATTCCATATCTGTGCCAAATTAAATATGTGAATCACTGAGCTCTTCTACTTGTACAAGATGCAAAGGAATGCTTAAGAATTGAAACAATAGTTGAACAATCATGGCCCTGCCCTGCTCCAGCAAAACCCTTCATGAAATCTGTATCAGTCTTAACAGAGCAACTACGATTTCTTCATTACCTGTAGAAAATATGTGGAAAAGAACATCTCTGAATAAGGAGGGAAAGACTTTCATTCCCATGTGCTAGCTCACCAACACTGGTGTTACTTCATGACTAGAAAGGGCTCATTACTCAAAAATTTTAACTATTTCCCACACAAATTCAGGGTGAGCTCCATGAAATAAATAAAATAAATGCTGAGAGCAACATAGTGTAGCTCCAGTTTTTGAACATAAATATACCAAAACACTTCATGTTGCATTGAAACTCCCCTGACTAATCCCAAAGTTGCTGAGTATCACCACACTCCACACAAGGTTACATTCAAGCCCTCCCAGCACTCTGGGTCCTTACATCCAGCAGCCTCCCACTCTGCATTGACCAGATGAATATTTCAAAGGAATCCTGGGAACCAGCTGCCACAATCTCACCACTGGAGTCCACAGCTAAACAAGAGAACTGACTTGGTCGTGGGGAGGTAAAGGTACGGAAATTCCGGTACCTGTGGAGGAGGTGAAAAGAAATTATGAGAACATTTCACGTAGATTTATTTAAATGTGTGTTTAACAAGTTTATTTATAAAAGGAGTTCATTTGTTTTGTAAAGACTTCTAAGCTATGTACAGAAAAAATATTGTTTTTATAAAATTAAGATATGTTGCCTCAGCATGACTGCAAGATCCAAAAGAAGTATGAAAAACTCTGCAGAAATAGGAGACAAAAATACTCTGAGGAGTTCTCTTCTATTAAATAGCATGTGTCAATTTTTTAGAAACATGGGCTTGTTTACACACCCAGTTCTGTGCACAGCTGTATTATATTGTGGAAAGTGCCTTCTCCCCATTTGAGTAAAGCCAGACAATGATTTTCCTGGATTTCCAGCTTCTCTGAGGAAAGTTCTTCCAGAATTTTCTTCACAGAAAGTGGACAGAATAAGAGCATTCCTAATAACTATCTCAATTTAAATCAAAGGCCGAACCAAAAACCAGTAAGGCAGTGCTGCTCACCTTTATGAGACTTCAAACAAACAATCAGTAATTTGCTGTATTTTGGGGGGAGTGTGAAAGCTGAGGACTAAATGAGACATGAAAGCTTTCATGCAAAGAGTTACCTGTGCAGATCAAAGGCACGCACTGTTCCATCCAGGGAAGCACTCAGGACAACATAACCAGTGGAAGTGAAAGTTACAGCAGTTACACCACTGTTGTGTTCTGTAAAGGTGACAAAACAAAAGCTGCTTGAAGTGTTCCACACTTTCACCTGCAGGACAGACAAGAAAAGACTTCTTAGAATCACCATCATCAGTAAAAAGAGAAAATCAGAGTAAGGCAGCAGCAGAGTAGAGAAAACCTAATTATAGAACTCTGCAACAGCATAAAAGACTTTCAGTAATAGCACTCAAGAGGCCAGAGATTATCATTATACCTCTTAAGACACATTTGCAACATAAAAATCTAAGCAGAGACAGACACAAACAAAGTTAATAAAGGAAAGTAACACTTGGTGAGCATCTTGAGCTTCCAAGCTTATACTGTCAAATAAAACAGGTGTCAAATTCAAAACCAACTCTAAAGCCATTACAAAAGTTACAATTGAGATGATATTCCAGTTGTTTCAGGGTTTTTTCCTGAACAAAAATTTTATGCATTTAGCCTTCTGCAGTTTGACACTTCCTTATTTTGGCCAGTTTTCATCCTGAATGGCAGAAAGTGACAGATCTTTTTCTGCCATTTAAAAGTTTTGACAGGACATCAGCTACTACTATTGCCCCATTTATGTGCCAAGACATCGTGGCAAAACACCTTTTAAAATAAAAGTACCTGTACACACAGCCTATCATTTCAATGCAAGTCATCCATGAGAAGATAATTTTTCTCTTAAATGACAAGCTTCTGGAATGGTACATTTAAACAAAAAAATTGCACTTGCATAAATCATTTGAAATCAATTTCATATCAAAAAACAATTATTTAAAGGGTAGGAAGTTGGGTGGCTGAAGTTCATTCATCCCAAGATATCATGGGACCATAAATAACATTGATGAATTTGTTACTTTTGCACTTATGGTGACTGGACCTGTAATAATTAAAAAATCACTTGCTAGAATGCATAAGTGATACAATTTACAGGCACAGGTAGTAACAAAGCAAAATATATATAGTCTAGAAAGAAAAATCAAAACATTTAAGGAAAGAGAGGATAAAAATTTATGACTTTATAGTAAGAAAAATATGTACCAATTACATTAACAGAGCTTTCGACATAAAGTAGAAAGTCAAGCTGCTTAGTACATTATTACAAGTTCACATTCCAGCAGTATTGTCTCACTTACTTTGCCATCCTCCCCTCCAGTTACTATGTACTGTCCATCTGGAGAATATGCCAAGGAAACCATGCTGTTGAAATGGCCCTGCTGCTTCAGCACATAGGACTCACTCTGCCACTCCCACACCAGGAGCTGACCCAGACCTGTAAGCACAGCAGGATTAACCACAATGACCCTGCAAATGCAGGCCACAAAACACAGTGGCAGGCAATGTCAAAAAAAACCCCAAACAAACCCAAAGGTTAATGCAGACAGGTTGAATTCTGAATCTTTCAGTCCTAATAGGAGCTTTTTCCTTTTATAACTTCAGGGAAACCTCCCCAAAGATTTCCTCCATGAGCTGTTACATGGAATAATGTTTTCAATAGTACAAGAGCAATGCTATCAATCAGTTGATAAAAGAGCTGGAAAGAAAAGTAGGGCTGCATATAAGAGTAAAATTTTGGGTTTCAGGCAAACTGTTATGGACAGGGTGGGAATGCTGGGAACATCCAGGCAGGTTTGTAAAATGCCATAGGCAACATTTTGCAAAGAAAGAACAGCCCAGAATGAAAGCAGGAATTAACTAGAGGGGATCTGGGGTCTCCCTAACTCTGCTAGAAGCTTTCCTAAATAAAAGATGTATTTTTTCCTGCAAAATAAATTTTTTCCTGCTTTGTTAGAAGCAAAATACTTCCCTGAATCATCAGAATTCTCTCAGAGACTCATTGGTGGTATTTGTTTTACTATACCTAGACAGCACAGATATGAGACTATCAATTATTTAACATTTGGAGTCAAAACTAGCAAGAGGAATTTGGGCCTCATGCCCACCACATTTCCTATTTTTCCCATGAATACAGACCAAAAAAACCTGACAAACCTGAACATCCAAAGGCAATCCAGTCACCAGTGCAGTTGATAGAAATAGAAGCTATCCTTTGGTCTGAAATACTGAAGTAAGAGAATTAACCAATCAATAAATTTGTGTGATAAAACTTCAAGTCTAATATTTATTAAAGCTCTTCAAGCAAGTTGTTTGATTGTTTTACTGAACTTCTGTACCACTGTAACATCAAAAACCACCAAGTTCATTCCTTTGTTCCACTCCAAACCATCAAACATTCCCAGAATGAAGGCAGAGTATCTGCATCCCAAAAATGTACTTGCCAACACAATAAAACTCCCCAAGTTTAAGAAAATAAAATAGGGGCTTTTTTGTACATGGAAATTGTTTACAGTTATGGAAAAGAATCTGATTTGATTTCTCAACTTAGACACAATTTACAGATAATTTTACATATGCAGAACTTTCCAGCTAATATTTTCTACAAAGAAACTGAAAATATTAAAATGGACAAAGTTAAAGAAGTCCAGCCAATGACCAGGAACTCCTGAGTAGTTTCCTTATTCAGACCTCACTTCTCCAGAATGAGGAGTGGAATTATATGGTATTTATTACATAAATGTATGGTTTTGCCTTTCCAGAAATTACAGTATTAAATAGACAGTCATGTTTTAAGATTTTTGTGTTCTTTTTTATTCATCCTTCACTGCTTAACATGATATGTACCCAATCAAACAAACATGAAACCCCTGCAAAAAAACCTATTCCCTTCCCCCACAAAAACCAACCCAAATGTAGTGATAACCCCATGGCTCACCTCAAGGAGTGGATCAGATTGAAATCTGGAAGCTCATGGAGGTGAAAGACTCCAGAGGCAAAACCAGTGACTAAAAGATGTGTTTTCTTGTGATAGGCTGCAGCTGTCAGGTTATTAAAATCTCCCTCTTTATTGAAAAAATACCTGGCACCCAAGAAAAAAGCAAAAAGGTGAATGTTGAAGAACAGGATGTTGTCAGAGTTGCATCTCCAAGCAGCTCACCAAGAAGGCTGATGAGCCACCTTTATGTCATCTCCTGAAGTCAACCAAGCCTTTCTGGCAAGAAACCAAAGCCTCAAGACTTAGAGAGGGTACTGTAGTAAAGTAGTAAAAAATCTGTAGTAAAGATCCCATTTACAATTTCTGAGTTCCAAACAACAGGACACCATGAGTCAGTATTTCTTATACTGTTAAAATTACACTTGTTATTCTGAAGGTAAAAGGTAGTGCCCATCATATAATCAAGGTAAGACAGACAGAAGTTCTGCCAGAACTACTTAAAATGGTATCTGCAGTAAATTTCTAAATTTTAAATTCTGGACAGTTTTATACTGCTTTGAATAAGTTAGAACAGATGAAAAAAAAAAAAAACAAAACCAGTACAATAAATCCCCATTGCTACTTTCATTTTTGATAACTGAAAACCACTTACTTTGCAACACGTGAATATTTAACTTTATTTCTAGTCTCTTCTTCACTTGGATCAGCTTTCCCATGAATTTCTTCACCCTTGGGCTCTTCAAGCAGCTCTTCTTCTTCTTCTGCTGCCTTCTTTTTCTTTGCTGCATCTTTAGGGGGCATGGGCTTCAAACCATCCAGCTCAGTGTCACACTGCCACACACACAGAGCTGCATCCTGGCTAATTGTGTACAGCTAGAATACAAACACACAAATTATTATTGTCCAATATCCATGCTCTGTGCTCTGCAAAAATATGAATATGGACTTGCAGAAGGGTTAGCAAGTGTGCATTCTATTCTCAGGATAGAATCCAAGGTGCTTTGAACTGGAAGTTTGACTTGTCCTGAGAACTGGTGAATTATTTGCCTGCCCCCAGAAAAATTTTGCAAGGACCAAAAGCAACTTGATAACCAGTCAGCATCACAGCTAAACTAAATCATTTTTTCATATTTAAAGCTAAAATGTTTTGGGTGAGCAAATTTAAACACATAATTATGGAAGAGCAATCAAGAGACACTTCTGTATTTTCTAAATTCTGAGATATTGTCAAAATAGTCACCTACAGATAAGGTTCTGCTTCCTCTATTTCAATATTCCAATTCAGTGTGTTGTGTGATTATACATACATCTAGGCTGTTCTCTTCAAAAAAGCAGGCAACTATGACATCCTTATGGCCTCCAAGAGAGTAGTAGATCAAGTTAGCCCATCGCTCTGCTCCAAACACCCACGTAGACATGTCCTTGCTCCCCACTGCAAAGCACCTGCCAAAGAAAAATACAAAAGAAAATTAGAACACTGGACTGCAAAACTCTTCCCTGGGTGGAGAACGTGCTGAGCTCAAATCCAGCAGTCACCACTTTGATTTTACAAACAAGTGTTGTAAACTGTGATTGCTGACCATAGCAGAGGTAGAAGGGGCTAAAACACATTCACCCTGCTCACATTCCTAAGATATGTTCCTTTTATGAATTACTATGCATTTTCAAGTAAGAATACTTAAATAAGTAAGTTGATTCCCATTTCTTATACTTTCTGGTCTGCCTAATTGTATTTTTTAATTAAAGACACAATTTTTAAAGCTAGTACAATACTTCAGAGGAAATGCAATGTGCATTGAAATATCAACATGTGCAGGTAAACAGTGCTTCAGTTTAACAACTCACTTGGAATCATCAGTCCAGTCAATGCAAGTTGTTTCATCATATGGGCCATAGTAGGTTTTGTCCAGAACAAATGCATTAAATTCTCTTTTCTTCCCAGGAGCATGGTACAGGTAAGCAAGATTGTCTTTTGTAACCACAAATTTCCTGGCATAATGGGGGGGAAAAAGACATAACTGCACACAAAGCTGATAGAGCAAACAACTGTTCAGTACACACTGCAATACAATGAAACAATATAATAATAAAGAGGTTCCTGCACTACTGAAACAATAAAAATGAATTGCTTTTGAAGGAAAAAAAAAGTATTTGCAGATTGCCCCCAACTTAAACATTATAAAAGAGAAAACCTTCAGTAAAAATTACTGAAGTTGAATAATGAAATTCTTATTCTCAAAGCCCCAAAACAGAAGGTAAAGTTCAAACACTCAAACCAGGATATTCTATTTTCAAGGCTTTGCTTTCCTTCTTTTCTTCCCCTCTCAATTTTACAAAGTGACCCTGATCAGCTCAAAATCTCCCCTCACTCATGAATAGGAAACATTTCCAGATTGGTTAGGATGTCTTCATAATCACAACTAGTTTATGGGGAAATTCCTGCTGTTCTGTTCTAAAGCATGCACTTCTTACTTACTTGCCATCAGGGGAAAAGCTGACACTGTGAACTGGCTTGTGAAAATAAAACTGATGTATCACACATTTCCCAATCAAACTCACAAGCAAGGCAGCTCCCTCTGTAAGGGCAGAAAGAAAGGATCATAAGAATAATTGAGTACCAAAGAAATCATAACCCCAGAAAACATTCTTTTCTTGAAGAGGAGGGGAAAAAGCATTTCAAGACAGTGTGCTTAATATTATTAAAATTAAAAAATACAATCGAAATTATGAGACACTCTCCAAATTCTGCAAACAAGTTCTGTAAATAAAGATACCTTACCCAAAAATTATAATGCAATTTCTAAAGCATATGACTTCTAATTTTGTGTTAAGGTTGAAAACCTAACAGATTTCCTCCCCTCAAGGCTGCATTTTTACTGAATTCTTTTACAAAACAGGTGTCTCTTTGTGCAAGTACCTTCATCAATTAGAATGGCAAGGCTTCCATCTGGAGAGAGCCCCACGCACACAATATTGAGCCGTGTAGCCAAGGGCAACGTCTCACACTTGTTACTGCAACAAAAACACAGAACAGTAAAATGAGGACAGGGATGCAGGAAGAACATCAGTGTCAGTGAAATATACCTTTGTTAAGGCCATAGACAAAATTTAATGTAAAACCCTGACAACTTTGTTCAGCTGTCACAATCCCCTGAGCACCAGCTAGGTGGGTTGTTCTGAGCAGGGCCAGGAGCTGGATTCGATGATCCTTCCAGGCCAGGATGGTCTGTAATCCTACATAACAGAATTATAATTCCAGGCTCCAGGATGGTCTGTAATTCTGCATAACAGAATTATAATTCCAGGCTCCTGACTGGAACGCAGGCACAGAGAGCATTGATCACAACTCTGGCACACAGGAAAGGCTGATGATGCTCTAATTTTTGTTATATGCAAGGCAGAAGCACACAAAGAAACCATACAACTAAATCAAACACAAGTCTATTTCTTCCCTTTTCTTTTTCTCTCTGAAATACACCTTTACATAATTCCTCTGCTATTCTCCACACGAGTGTACGCGCCCAACACCGTGACAGGTATTCCACTAGACAGGCTTCTACCTTTTAACGCTAAAGCAAACGCTTTCCGGGATATTTTGGCAGGCCGAGCATCCTGGACAGCCCCATGGTCGGGCTCCAAAACGCCCTCAGAGCTTTATTAACCCCGAAACCCCCGCGCTGGCAGCGCCAGGCCCTCCCCGCCCCTCGCCGCTCTCACTTCTTGAGGTCGAAGAGGGAGATCCTGTTGCCGACGGGGCTGAGCAGGGAGTTGCCATCGCGGGTGAAGCTGAGGTTGCCGCGGCGGTACACGGTGCCCAGCAGGCCGGAGAACTGCGGGGGCAGGAAAGGGCAGGGTTAGAGCGGCTGCGGAGATGGGGATCGGGGGAAGGTGATGGGGAGATGGTGCTGGGGATCGGGGGCTGCCCCCCGGCCCGCGCTCACCCGGTACGCGAAGCGCATGGCGGCCACACGTGGGGAGGGCAGCCGCGGAACTGCGGCACCCAGGGGCGGGAACGAGGGGAAGGGAAGGAAGGCAGCAGAGAGGGAGGGACAGGAGGAGAGTGGGAGGGACAGGAGGAGAGAGGGAGGAGAAAGGGAGGAGAAAGGGAAAGGGACGGGCTGTGGCACCGCCCTGTGTGCCCTTCCCCAGGCACGGGCCTGCCCCCCGTCAGCCGCTCCGGGCCCTCCCCAGCCCCGCCACGAGCCGGGGGAGCTCTGGTTCTCTTTAGTAAATATATTACGGTATTTATACTTTTTATTATAAATGCCTTGGAGTGACTGTGAGGGCTGGGCCTGTTTATTCTGGAGAACAGAGGGCTGAGAGAGCTCATCAATCGATATAAATATATCCTTGGTGGGTGTCAGAGGATGGTGCCAAGCTCTTTTTCAGTGGTGGCCAGCATCAGAATGAGGAGCAGTGGCTGTAAAATAAAACACAAGGAGTTTCAACTCAACATGAGGAAGAGTTTGTTTATATTGAAGGTGGCAGAGCTCTGAACGGCTGCCCAGGGAGGACACAGAGTTCCCTCTCTGGAGACATTCCAGAGCCACCTGGATGTGCTCCGTGTCACTGCTCTGGGTGACCCTGCCTTGGCAGGAGATGGACTGGGTGATCTCCAGAGGTCACTGCAATCCTGACTATTCTGAGATTCTGAAATTAGAGTGCAACAACACTGAATGCCCGGTGTATAGATGTGAGAGGTTTATTTTAAAGCCATTTTATTGCAGTGGAAAGGATCTTGGTGGCCAGTTTGATTCTTTTCAATAAAAGTGTAAAAATATCACAAAGAAAATACATAAGGAAAAGAAAGAAAGGGAAGGAATGGGTAAAGAGTAGATAGTGGAGACATAACAGCACCCATGGATCTAGTGATGAGACTTGAGTGTTGGCATTTCAGTGTCCCTTGGTCAGAGAGATGATCACAGTCTCGATCCTTTGGCCCACAAAACAAAAAGTTCCTCGGGTTATGTACAGTCAGATTAGCATTGCAACACCCAAATCCCTCCCCAGGAAGGGAATTCTTCATGTCTGACACAGACTGGGGCATGCAGCACCTGCTGAGGGAGAGTTCCAGAAGGTGTCATGGGCTGCTTTGGGGTCCTTGGTGGTCTCAATCCCCCTCTCTTGGTCTTGCCTGCTCCATGACCCCACTTCTGCACCCACACTGGGGGTTATGTGGCCATCATGGACCTGACAGTAAAACTGGCACCAGAAAGATGCTGCCCTACCTTGGTATTTCCTATTTGAATGGCTATTGGTGTTTGAGCCTTAGCAACCCATTAAATCCTTACTGTCTGTGCTCCTTCAGCCTTGTCCTTGGATAATCACTCACAGGTGTTAGTGTTGCAAAATGTGGAATATGTCAAAATTAACTTAAGTCAGGATGTTCTTTGATGGTTGATCTTTGTATATTTCCAAGCCTAATCAGCAAGGAAGGAGAATTAATTGGTGGTACAGAGAGCAGTGTCCCTTAGTTATGGACATCATTATAATGAGCTAATGAGCTCATTATAACTAATCAGCTTTAAGGATGCAGTAAATCAAAATATGAATGTATGTCTTATATGTTGCTAACCTGGCAAAAGACTCAGGTCCAGGTATCCTGTAACTGATTATATAATAATAATATTAATGCATAATTATATTATTATTATTAATAATATAATAATTATTGTAACCAACTTATTATTATAATACTAATAGTCAGACCTACAGGGCAAAAAGACCCTGCCCAGGTGAAGACCCTTCCCTGGAGGATGCACAGAAACCAGCTGGGATTACACAATTTGTGTGGAAATTATTAACCATTCATAATAGAGGGGCTGTACCTGGGAGGTTGCCAACACTGAATTTCTGTGTATAAATAACAGCAGGAAAAGTCTGGAGGGGTGTGCTGGATTTGTGCAATACTGTGGAGGCTCCAGAGGCTGCAACTCTGAAATAAATAAATAATCAATGTCTCCCTCGAGTGTGTAATTGCACACCAGGTAACAAATCTGATTTTTGCAGCCAAAAGCAGCTTTGGTTAAAACAGATGAAGCACTCACTCCTCCAGACCAAACAGAACTCACAGAGCAGAGAAGGTGATTTCTTTTTAAAACATGTATATTTAGAACTGTAACGCTTACAATTTCATTAAACAATCTTAGTACAATGTGTTTAATCTAACAGTATCTTACAGAACAATGTGAAAAATGATTTAATAGCAAACCATGAAAATGGAATTAATAATACCTGCAGTGTCAAAGTCACTAACTTGTTACCTTTTCCAGTCAGAGAATCCCAGCAGTCATTCGCACTAAATGATGCTTTGGGTTTTATCCAGAATAAAATGGTATGATTCCCACAGAGAAAGGGCATTCCTTCACAGAAAGAAGATGCATAATAAGAACATTTTCAGCTAGCAGGTCTACTTTATACATCTAATTAGAATTTTTAAATAAAAAATAAAATTAAAGTAAAATGTTTAGACCAGTGCAGGGTGCCTATTCAACTTATTTGTGGTTCCTTT